>NW_024426885.1:20865959-21066816 GCF_017311325.1 Ursus maritimus | reverse complement strand
AGTATTCCCCTAGTCGGGCTGAATGTATTCTTTGCTGGTTCAGGAGTATTGGTCCTTTATGCCCTGAGTGCCTGGGAGCTGGCTCTTCCTGCTCTCAACACCTCCCATCAAGCCAGGCTCCAAACCAAGGTGGCATCCCCCCTAGGACTGGAAAGACAGGACTCTTGCTTCACTCTGCAACCTCCTAGATAGACTTGTGTGCATGCACTGCTCACTGCAGCCAGAGAAGACTGAAAGGGACGGATCAGAGCTGGGGGGTAAAAGCATAAGTGGCAATCCTTTTGAGAACTCTCGGAGGGTACCAGGATCCTGGACTCTAGTAGACTTGGAAAATACCATCCATTTCCAGGTGCAGAAGTTGAGGATACTTCATATATGGTCAAGCCATAGTAGACTTGGAAAATACCATCCATTTCCAGGTGCAGAAGTTGAGGATACTTCATATATGGTCAAGCCATGGTCCACTGGTCTGGTTAGCACAGCAGAAGGCCATGGAGCAGAAGCAATGAAACTCTGATTAGTCTGGAGAAAAGAGAGATAAGAAGCAGGGTGAGTGATCTGTCAGAGAATGGAAGATAATGGAGTTTCCGTATTAGGAAGGTTCTGCAAATGTTTACCCATCTTTTGAGAGATCTAACTTCAGAACTTCATGATATACACCTTTCCCATGAATAGTTTCTTCCAAACAAATCCCTAGTTTCTGACTCCTAGGTCAGTGTGTGTGGAGCTGAAGACCAGACCAAAAGGTGAAGGGGTCATGCTATAATATCTGGGAGTAGGTGGTGAAAGAGTTACATTTTGAGTATCATGCGATATGTGCCTTTAGTGTATTCCTTGTTTTTGGAGAACCCGTCAATGAATGCTCTGTGAGAGGACATTCCAGCATCTCCTTAAAGACAGGGGAGCCTGAGGGAGGGGAAGTGTGTGTGTGTGTGTGTGTGTGTGTGTGTGTGTGTGTGTGTTTAGAGCTGGGCTTGACATTCTATGAGCATGACCAGTCCTAGGTAGATCACATAACCCAGTAACAACAATCCCCTGTTCCTTTCACTGCCTGTCCTCATCTAGGCAAGAACACAAATATTTAGTTTCCCCTTTATGGAGGGTGGAAAGAAATTGCTAGATTATAGGAGGCTGGCAGTAGGTTTTGAAGGTGGGCTTTTGCTGGAAACAAAACAGTTAAGAGCAAGAAGCCAGTGATTTTTTGCTATTCCCAGGAGGTTTCATGTTTTCCAGAAAATTCTGCATGATGGAATCAGAGCTATTTTAATTTAAGCTAAACTTGCAAATTAACTTGGCCAAAGAATAAGGAAACAACTTTGATGGGAAAAGTTCAAGACCATTTAAAAAGTATAAAAAGATCTCCAGACTGTCTTATAGGAGGCAAAAGACCATGAAAACCAAGGATTACTAAAAATAAAAGTTGGAAACATAGTCAAGAAATTGGAAATTTTATTGTCATATGTGATGATTATATAATGTGTGCAGTTGCTTTTATAATGTTTGCAGAGGTCATTTTATTTTTATTTTATTCAAGTTAATAATATTGTGTATTATTAATTTTGGGATAGAATTTAATGATTCATCAGTTGCATATAACAACACCCGGTGCTCATTACATCAAGTGTCCTCCTTAATGCCTGTCCCTCCTTACCCCATCCTCCCATCCATCTCTCCTCCAGCAACTCTCAGTTTGTTTCCTACAGTTAAGAGTCTCTTATGGTTTGTCTTCCTCTCTATTTTTATCTTATTTTCTTTTTCCTTCCCTTTCCCTATTCATCTGTTTTGTTCTTAAATTCCACATATGAGTGAAATCATATGATGATTGGCTTTCTCTGACTTATTTTGCTTGTCATAATATACTCTAGTTCCATCTACATCATTGCAAATGGCTAGAGTTCATTCTTTTTGATGGCTGAGTAATATTCCTCTCTGTGTGTGTCTGTGTGTGTGTGTGTGTGTGTGTGTGTGTGTGTGTGTGTATACTGTGTCTTCTTTATCCATTCATATGTCAATGGACATCTGGGCTCTTTTCATAGTTTGGCTATTGTGGACATTGCTGCTATAAACATTAGGGTGTGTATGCCCCTTCAACTATTTTTGTATCCTTTGGATAAATACCTAGTAGTGAAATAATTGCTCAGTCATAGAGTAGTACTATTTTTAACTTTTTGAGGAACCTCCATACTGTTTCCAGAGTGGCTGCACTAGTTTGCATTCCCATCAACAGTGTAAGAGGGTTCCCCTTTCTCCACATCTTCACCAACATCTGTTGTTTCCTGAGTTATTAATTTTAGATATTCTGACAGGTGTGAGATGATATCTCATTTTGGTTTGCTGCAGCAACTTCTTGCTAGACATGTCTCCAGAGGCAAGGGAAAGAAAAGCAAAAATGAACTGTTGGGACTTCATCAGGATAAAAAGCTTTTGCAAATCAAAGGAAACCATGAACAAAACTCAAAGACAACCTACAGAACGGGAGAAGATATTTGCAAATAGCATGTTAGATAAAGGGCTAGTATCCAAAATCTATAAAGAACTCATCAAACTCAACACCCAAAAAACAAAAAATCCAGTCAGAAATGGGCAGAAGACATGAACAGACATTTCTCCAAAGAAGACATACAAATCCTAACAGACACAAAAAATCTCAACAGCACTCATCAGGGAAATACAAATCAAAAACCACAGCTTGAAAATATAATTTGTCAGAAACCTTCCCAGAGAGGTACACATTAGTGAGTTGTGCTTATTTGTGTATTTTAATAAGAACATCTAAAAATAATAATCTACCCATTATAAAGTATCTTATGCGATATAGATTGCATTAAGGCAAATCGTGATAAAGCATTTTGATGTTTATATTATGAAAATATACTCAGGATTTCCCCCTACCATTCAGCCTTCATTACATGGGCTGTGATTTATTGTGATCTTCAACACTGGGTTAATCAAATAAATGAAGCAAAAAAAAATCCTTCCTTTCAGGTACTCAAGATTTTGCCCTAACTTCGTACTTAACCTATTATAGTTTTCATGTCTTAACTACTATAATTAATCCTACAATTTGAACTTGAATCTTACCAAACCAGTTGAATACCTTTCTCTCTGATTTATATAACTCAAAGTTTCTGGCTTTAAAGGGAAATTTTAAAAATAAGTATATGGTTGTCATCAGACTAAGAAGCAAAGGGCTTGGAAATTACATTGTTTAAACTGTAAAATAGCACCCCTGCATTAAACCTCTTTTACCTAGATCCTCTCTTGAAAGATCGTGCAAAGAGTTACAGGAATATATCAAGAATTAGTAACACCACCTAAGAATTGACTCAAATAATTTTTACCACCTTTACCAATCCCTGGTTGCTTACAAGTATAATGGGGCTTATTGGGATTACAATTTAGAGAGTGATAGGCAAAGAACTCCAGGATAATGCAGTAAATACAGAGCTGGTAGTCACTATGTGTTTGAGTACTCTAGCATATCAACCATTCCATCCTATGAAGACATCCAGTCCCTAAAAACTCTACCCCTAAAACTCGCCCTCTTATTATATAAATGTAAAATATTTATTATATAAAATATATATTAATATAAATATATTTATGTGTGATACATATCTAATTGGGGCTGCGAATACAGCTTATTTGAAGGCAACTTGACAAAATGAAAACCAAAGAGTAAGTAAATTCTAGCTCATCTTATTTGTTGTATATGTGACTTTGGTAATTTGCTTATAATCCAGCTCTGAATTTTTTTCCTTTTTAAAGAGAGATAATGTCTATCGAGATTATTTTAATGAGAGTCGCATACGCTCAAATGAGTCAAAGTCTGATGGTAATGCAAATTCCTATACCCATGAATGGTAGGTATAGCACTTCTCTTCCCTCTACTAACTCCAAGCCTGAGGACCTACTTAGTAGTGCTTATGATTTCACATTTAGATTTATTTTCTCATTAAATAAACTTCCCAACATCTTTCAGGCTGCAAGTATCATACACTCAAACTGCTGTCTTTAAAACTGAAAATTTTTGCTAGGAAGGCCTACTGATTTCAGTAACATTAGAGATGCACATGTATGGAAATGAGAAGTTACTCAGCACTTCTGGGTGGTGATCTTGCTGCCTCCTTTTCTTTCCTGTTCCTCTTTAGGTGGACCTACTATAGTTGTGTCAAGTGATATAATGGTTGCATTGTAACTCCCCTGCTCTGAGACCTAAGTTGGTCTGTTGGGAACTACTGATAGTTATGAAAACATGTGTGGAATCTTTTAATCTGAAAGACCGTGTATATACGGTAACTTTCATGAGGAAGACTGTTAGGTTGTTTGCTTCTGTCCCACTCAGTCATGATATGCTATGCCTTGGTTCAGTTTTATATCCAACAGTCAGTGCACTAATGCATGAGTACATGTGTGTGTATTTAGTATATCTTTCTAAAATTTCCAAAGTGCCATGAATCAAAAGTCCATTAATCCTTTCAAAGTCCTTAATAGGCAGGTGACACTCATTGGTATCTCTTAGTATAGATTCCTCACATTTTTATGACAGAGTTAATTTAAACTTTTTTCACTTTAAATGAATTTATTAGAAATGGTCACCATAGAGAATCCTCTCCAAGCATTTCCTTAACTCTTAATATTATTATATTAGTGCTATTATGAGAAAGCATTTCTGATTATTTTCCATGTACCCCCTTCCTTGAGTTGGCCTGCACCAACCCAATCTTTTTTTGAACTGAGTGCCCAACCCGGACCAGTTTAATATTTGAGCTCCTCTAAGTGAATGACCTCATTTAACTTCCAGCTATCTGGAGGTGTTATAATTCCCATTACATGGATGAAAGAGCTGACGCTTAGAAAGGTTCAGTGACTTAGTTAGCCAAAGAGATAAAGAGCAGAACAATGGCAGAAACTTCAATTGCTCTATAACAAAACTGAGAGAATGTCTTGCTTTTTAGGCTTTAATGTAGGATGGAGAAAAGCAGATTTTAAAGAATTGATATTTTATATTGAGCTCTGGTAGATTGCATTGGACCGTAGCAGCAGGACATATCTGGTTCAGAAATTCCATCTCCCTGTAGAAAATAAAGTATTTTGATATGTTCCTGCCATGTTAAAATACCCCTCCTTGGGGCGCCTGGGTGGCACAGTGGTTAAGCGTCTGCCTTCAGCTCAGGGCATGATCCCGGCGTTGTGGGATCAAGCCCCACATCAGGCTCCTCTGCTATGAGCCTGCTTCTTCCTTTCCCACTCCCCCTGCTTGTGTTCCCTCTCTCGCTGGCTGTCTCTATCTCTGTTGAATAAATAAATAAAATCTTTAAAAAAAAAAAATACTCCCCCTTATCCGAGACCCCCAGTGGATGCCTGAAACTAAGGATAGTACTGAACCCTATATGTACATTGTCTTTCCTATACATATATACCTGTGATAGTTTAATTTATAAATTAGGCACAGGAAAGGATTAACAATCATAAAATAGAAAAAATAAAGCAACATATTATAATAAGGTATATGAATGTGGTCTCTCAAGATATCTTGTTTTGAACTCTTTTTTTTCTTGTGATGAATTGAGACAATAGAATGTCTACATGATGAAGTGTGAAGTGAATGATACAAGCATTGTGACTTAGCATTAGGCTACTGTTGACCTCTTGAGGATCATCTGCTTCGTGCCATGGTTGACACTAGGTAACTAAACGACAGAAAGTGAAACCTGCAGATAACGGTTGGGCGGGGGGGAGATAGAGGCTGGTGTACTTCCCTTGCCTAAAGTGGTGATTTAGAAATTCTTTTTTTTTTATTATAATAATATTTTTTATTGTATTATGTTTTTTTTTTTTTAAAGATTTTATTTATTTATGTGACAGAGAGACAGCCAGCGAGAGAGGGAACACAGCAGGGGGAGTGGGAGAGGAAGAAGCAGGCGCTCACTGAAGGAAGCCGGATGGGGACTGCGCGATCACGCCCTGAGCTGAAGGCAGACGCTTTAACGACTGCGCTACCCAGGCGCCCTTTTATTGTATTATGTTAGTCACCATACGGTACATCCCTGGTTTTTGATGTAAAGTTCCATGATTCATTAGTTGCATATAACACCTACTGCACCACGCAATACGTGCCCTCCTTACTACCCATCACCAGCCTATCCCATTCCCCCACCGCCCTCCCCTCTGAAGCCCTCAGTTTGTTTCTCAGAGTCCATAGTTTCTCATGATTCATTCCCCCTTCTGATTACTCCCCCTTTCTTTATCCCTCTCTTCTCCTACCGATCATCCTAGTTCTTATATTCCATAGATGAGAGAAACCATATGATAATTGTCTTTCTCTGCTTGACTTATTTCACTTAGCATTATCTCCTCCAGTGCTGTTCATATTGCAACAAATGTTGAGAAATCATTCTTTTTGATAGCTGAGTACTATTCCATTGTATATATGGACCACATCTTCTTAATCCAGTCATCTGTTGAAGGGCATCTCGGTTCCTCCCATGATTTAGCTATTGTGGACAATGCTGCTATGAATATTGGGGTGCATATGGCCCTTCTCTTCACTACGTCTGTATCTTTGCGGTAAATACCCAGTAGTGCAATGACTGGATCATAGGGTAGCTCAATTTTTAACTTTTCAAGGGACCTCCACACTGTTTTCCAGAGTGGCTGTACCAACTGGCATTCCCACCAACAATGTAGGAGGGATCCCCTTTCTCCACATCCTCTCCAGCAATTGTTGTTTTTTGCCTTGTCAATTTTTGCCATTCTAACTGGCGTAAATATCTGGTATCTCAGTGTGGTTTTCATTTGAATTTCCCTGATAGCTAATGATTTTGAGCATTTTTTCATATGTCTGTTAGCCATTTGTATGTCTTCATTGGAAAAATGTCTATTCATATCTTCTGCCCATTTTATGATTTATTTATTTGTTTCTTGTGTATTGAGTTTGAGAAGTTCTTTGTAGATCTTGGATACCAGTCTTTTATCTGTAGTGTCATTTGCAAATATATTCTCCCATTCCGTGGGCTGCCTCTTCATTTTTTTGACTGTTTCCTTGGCTGTGCAGAAGCTTTTTATCTTGATGAAGTCCCACAAGTTCATTTTTTCTTTTGTTTCTCTTGCCTTTGGAGATGTGTCATGAATAAGGTTGCTGTGGCCAGTGTCGTAGAGGTTGCTGCCTATGCTCTCCTCTAGGATTTTGGTGGATTCCTGTCTCACCTCAAGGTCTTTCATCCATTTGGAGTGACCCACCCATCTCTTCCTTTATAGTGATGGAATCTGTACTCAGTGATTCGTTGAGCATAAGGTTGTTCAGAAGACCATGTAAGAGATCTGATATGTTTCTGTGTTAGAATCTTTTTCTGAGTTAACAGTAAAAATTGATGCTGTTGAGAGGTTGGAAATGAACACTTGATTTGATGCTTTTGGAAAAGGTATTTTAGCCTGATTTATTTATTTATTTGTGTGTGTGTGTGAGAGATATATCGATCTATCTATATATGAAAATATCTATATCTATCTATCTATATATATGAAAAGGTAGGAAATCATTTTCTTTTCTTAGTGAGACCATTTTTTTTTTCTCTCCATGCTCTGGCACTATTCATAAAGGAAGTGGAATATCTCAAGGAAAGCAGGACACTGTATTGGATAAATCATAAGACTTTCTGGCAGAAAGACCTAGTTTTGAATTTCAGATTTTCTGTTCACTAGCTGCGTGGTGCTCAGCAAATCATTTTACTTCTTCGTGATTTGATGTCATAATTCGAAACATGAGCATTATGCCTATATGACTTAAATATTGAAGATGACGTGAAATATATTAACACATAGTAGGCACTTAATTTACGTTTGTTTTTATAAGAATAAAGAGTTTTCTAATGGGAGACAAGAGCCTCAGGGTCTAGTTCTGGCTCTGTATACAAATTAGCTATGCAGTCATAGCATGTCAGTCTCCCTGGCCTCAATTTCTTTTTTTTTTAATTAGTTTATTTATTCATTTTTTATTATATTATGTTAGTCACCATACAGTACATCTCTAGTTTTTGATGTAAAGGTCCATGATTCATTACTTGCATATAACACCCAGTGCACCATGCAATACGTGCTCTCCTTAATACCCATCACCAGCCTATCCATTCCCCCACCCTCCTCCCCTCTGAAGCCCCTGGCCTCAATTTCATTCCCTGTATTATTAACACGAATAGGGTGCAATTTATTTGAAGTGTCTTCTAAGTGTGAATCATTGTACCAGTGTTTCAGGCTCCAGATATTGAGCATCTATGACATATAATTAAGGTATACTAGATATGCAGGTGCAGAGATAACATAGACCTATGCCTTTAGTGTAACAGTAATGATACATAATATTTCACATATAATGTTTCTTTATACATTTGGGGAGCAATGCTTCCTCATTGTTAATAGCATCCCTATTCATAGGAATTCCTGAAATTTAAAACTCAGGGTGGCATTTATTTAAAGCAAAATGAAAAGCCAACTCTTCACATAGAAAAAGCACCCATGAACTTGTCCTTCATGTGATAGATTTATATGCAGCAATATGTTAGAAATACGTTTATTGACTTGGAATACCAACTATCAGGCTAAAAAAAAAAAGTAAAAAATAGTAACTCATTCTCAGATTACATTGTCCATCAATGTATTCTGGGGACCTAAAGAACCTCTGACATAGAGTAAGATCAATAACTATATGACATATGTAGATACATAGGTATGTAGATATAAATACGTCTGCAAAGTAATAGTATCTTATGTATTTGCAATTCTAGAGGTGCCAGTAGAAGGAGCTAATAGGCCTTTATTTAGGAACTAATTTGTTGATTTTGGAGAGGGAGATTTGGAAGTAACTGTATCAATCTTCATTTTCTGGATATAATGTGGATGCCAAGCAAAAGCTTATCTTGAGCTTTCTCTTTTTATGTCTGTCTGTATGTATGTATGTACGCATGTGTGTGTAGTACATATGTATAATCTATAGATCATACAAAAATTCAAAATGAAATATAAACATTTTAAAGTATTATTAGTTTATAGTAGAACTTAGTGATTTAGGTTGTGATAGGAGTTCTCTACAAATACCCAATATATTTCTGTTTTTAAAGAAAGGGAACATGAGTGTTTTTATCATCTTTTTGCTCAAGTAATCCAATTAAAATATGATGGAGTACATCATGCCAAGTTTGCTAGTGACCACTTTTATTTTGTTCTTTGCTCAACTGTATTTATATATGCCAATAATAGTGGGATACAAACTAAATCAATTGACATTAACCCAAAATTTTAATCTTCACAAATCTTTATATAAAAAAGATACATTATTTTTTTTTAAAGATTTTAGTTGTTTGGGAGAAAGAGAGCCAAACAGACAGAGACAGTGTGGAGCCCAAGGTGGGACTCCATCATGACGCTGAGATCATGACCTGAGCAGAAATCAAGAGTCAAATGGTTAATGGGCTGAGCGACCCAGGCACCCTGTAAAAAAGACACATTATTATTATTATTATTTGTTAAAGTAATTTGAGGGAAAATAAAAAATGATAGGTTGAAGTTGCTCATGGAGAAACACTGACTCTCTGAGTTAAATGTCACAGGCAGCTTGATGAGTGTTACCTCCTGGCTCGATGGGTCAGGGAATGTGAGCTCACATAGAATCAGCATCACTGAGTCTCTTCAACATGTTGATGAAAGCAGAAGAGCTTTGTTAAAAAAAATCAAAGGCAACAGCAAAACTAAAAACAAAAAAACCCATTGTTCTACATTTTCTCCTCATAACCACCTCCCTTTGATTAGCATCTGAAAGAAGTATTTCTTATTGTCAAATTACTCTTTTCATTCTTCTCTACACTGGATAGATTAGACATAAATATCCATTTAAGCCAGGCTATTTCTAACAAGTATAATTTTATGGACCAGTATATAAAAGTATAGGCTCATGAATCAGACTGTGTGGGTTGAAGTCCTGGCTCTTTTAATAATAATCTGATTCTGGACAAATCCTTAGTATTTCTTTTTTTTTTTTTTAAAGATTTTATTTATTTATGTGACAGAGAGACAGCCAGCGAGAGAGGGAACACAGCAGGGGGAGTGGGAGAGGAAGAAGCAGGCTCATAGCAGAGGAGCCCGATGTGGGACTCGATCCCGGTACGCCGGGATCACGCCCTGAGCCGAAGGCAGACGCTTTAATGACTGCGCTACCCAGGCGCCCCATCCTTAGTATTTCTAAGCTTCATTTCTCTGGGGTGGGAAATGGGGTAAAAATAGTATCAACATTGAGGGTAGTTATGAGGATTAAATGAAACATCCAAATCATTTAAAACAATGCCTGGGATATAGCAAGAAGTCAATAAAAGTTAGCTCTTTTGGTTACTAACCCACTCTAAAATTCTGCTAGTGAACCCAGTGTGCAATAGCTACTTAGTGGAACATAGCTTTTTCCTGGGAGGACAGCAAATAAGTATATACTTAAAACATAGGAGCTTAAACTGCAGTAGGTGCTTAAAGCATTCATTATTCCCTGTGCCTTAGATGTAAGAAACCTCATTGTTAATGGAACTGAGATGATTAAATGCTTTCCATGAGAGGTAGTACACAGTGCACTTATCCTTCTTGCTGCCATGATACTGTTTGGAAAGGAAGTCTGAGTTACTGGGTTCTGTCGATGGCAATTTCTTTCATTCGTTGATTAAAAACTTCCTTGGTGGGAAGTGAAATATCTAATTCACTGTGCCATCATCCTTAGTAAACAAAAAAATAATGCAAAAAAATAATGCATTTTTAAGATCTCCTGATGGGACTCATTAAATCAAATAATTTTAAGATTCCTTCACCTAAAACCAAGAACCACATTTGCCCTCATCTGTAAAGTAAACGTGATGTTCACTTGGCATGGTGGTTTCTGCCCTAGAGGCCCCAGATGTCCTGAGGCCAAAAAAAGCTGATCATGAGAACCCAAATGTATCTATGATAGTCCAAATACTCAATGGCTAGTTTACATTTAATTTGGTTGGCTATCCCATTTTCCTACTTTCAGATGAAAATTGTGATCTTCCAGTGTGACTCCCAGACTTATTGGTATGGTTGGTTTTGGGCAAAGTAGGAAGGAACAAAAGATTTTAGGCAAGATAATTTTTTATTAACATTTCCTAATCTATATAACTATGACTCTCAACTCCTCCTTTGGAGCATATCCGACCCTATTGACACCACAAGCTATGGATAATGGAAGCATGAGTAGGAGAATCAGGACTTAAGGGAGTAGTGAGGAAGAAAAGGATGCATGAAGTTCCCTCCAGATTTACTTTGATTGTCATAAAGATAGAGATCTTGGACTACAGAGGGTGCATGTGTATGCATGCACATGCATGCAATTTCAGCTGGACTACACCTTCTCACGTAATTCTGTTCTCTGCTGATACATGGTTCCTCCGGAGACTTCATCAGTAGAGACTATAGAACAATCCCTTCCAACAGAATTTTCTGCAGTGATGGAAATATACTTCTGTGTTCTGTATAGTAGCTTCTAGCCAAATGTGGTTATCAGTCATTTGAAATGTGGTTAGTGCAACAGAGGAATGGCAGTTTTGGTTTTACTTAACTTTAATTAATATATAATTAAATATTAATCATATGTAGTCAGTGATTAGCATATGGAATAGTGCAAGTAGATGCTATTACTACTACCTGTTGATTGACTTCATCTGACAGCAATGTACAATATTCAGGTGATTTTTATAAGTCCTTAGTTGACTGATTCTCAAGCCTGATGCACTGATCTTTTCCTGAGGGAAAAGTGAAAAAGGCCAGCTATGCCATGAGTGAACCTATCCTAAAATGTGATATCCCTTCTATGGCATTTGTATATTTCCCGTGCTCCTGTGGTGGGTGAGAATGTTCCCATAGGCTTTTCAGTTCTTGCATCATTAGACATTACCTTTGAAACCCCAGAACAGAATGTCTGGTTAGCTGGATTCCCAGAAATGTCTGCCTGATCAGAGTAGCCATTTTATCTGAATCAGTCTGTTAGGCTGGGTCCTTCATGAGAAGTGAGACAGAAGGATTTTAGAGTCAAAGGCCTTTAGGAATCAGGAAGCTCAGTGTTTTCCAAGGTTGGTACATGTAATGCCACAGTATGAGATGATTTTAGGCAGTACAGTAATATACTTGAACGTACCATTTTAATTTCCTTAGTAAAGCTTATTTTAATGTGTACTCTTAACATTTACATAGTATCTCTTTATCTGTGGGATTTTTGTTTGGTTTGGTTTGGTTTTGTCTTTTGTGATGCTATCCATATCTACTCAGTTATGTTGTCTGGGAAATGGCATGGGAAAGGAGGATCTCTTCTAAAAGTGCTTTTTACATTTTGAAAAATGTATTCTACCATGAAGTTATATGCCCCACTTGCTTTTCAGCAGGCTAAAATCATTCTATCACTCTATCAAAGTGGGAAGATAATTGCCGTAATTCCTACCCGCGCACCTAGAAAACAAAATTGGGTATATCTAATGGAGTCAGAGTTGACAGAATGATCTGGAGGCTTTGGCTGGCACCTGGGAATGCCAGAAACATGTGGACACAGATTTGCAATTCAGGCTCCTTTGCTCCCAGTTCCCATGACAAATTAGCTCAGTTCTTTTTTTTTTTTTTTAAGTAGGTCCTACAATTATTTTTTTGAGTCCTTAATTTAATTTAGACATATACTGATGAAAATATAAAGAAATATGTTATCACTCTTTCTTTTGAGCTCACCATCTGGTTGGAGAGATAAGTTGGCTGGTTCTTTGAACAGTAGGAGAGTAAGAATAGTTGAATTAATTAAATTTAATTACATTTCTTGGGCCAGTCTTTGAGACTCTGTCCCTAGATGAGGTAGACCTCTTTGATTCAGTTGCTCAATACAAGAAAGTAAACTGAGTTTGCTGTAAGTCCCAACCATCTTGTTGAAATGCCACAGATGTGTTTTTGTTCCTATAAATGACTTTGACATAAATGTTTATTCCCAGGGAGGAATTGTTTCATGTTAAGTAAAGCAGGCGTATAGGAATCCTTTTAAAAGCTTGTATTTCTGTCTCAATTGTCAGTCTGCTTTTTGTTCCTATTACAGTCCTATGCCCTTGTGAAGCGAGGGATTCATTTATTCAAGTTTGGTTAGATAAATGAAAGAACAAGAATAGATGCTTCTTCTTAATTGTTTCATTTCCTCTCACATCTTTCTTTATCACAATTACCTTCCATGATAAGATCATGGAAAACCATCTAGGATTAGAAATTGGTCTTGATATAAAAGCCCATAAGAAAGAGTGGGCAAGAACAGGTGTATAACCAAGGAGGGAAAACAGAACATGTGACTGATTGTGAGTGCTTTGACAGATGGCTCAGCACTGTGACTTTTAATGTTAAATTAGTACTGTGGCTAATGGAGAACCTAATTAAGAGCTGAGTCTGGGCAATTATGTGGAAACTGTTAACCACTGAATGAATGGTTGGACTTCTGTTACTAAGAGTAACAGCTTCAGCTAAAAATATTAGGGTCAGTCATGTACTTGTATGAACTTTTGTTCACATATAAATCACATGAAAATAACAAAATAGGGTATGTGGGTGCAGATGTTGTAATGATGACATGGTATGCAGTGTCTTCAGGTTCTCTGCCCCATTAATCCCTCCCCTCCATGAAACCAGGAACTGGCTTATAGCTCTAGTCCACTTTGCCCAAAACAGAGTTACGTTTTACTTTGACTTGAAGCTACAGGTGCCTACTGGATGGTTTTAGGGAAGGAATCTTCTAGGAAACAAATTATCCACTGAAGACAGTGTATTAGAAGCTGGCTGAGTTCATTTCTACCACACGGGGCTACCAGTGCAGTTTATGCTTAGTTTCATTCTTTTTTTCTTCAATAAAGACTCATTTTAACTTAAATACTACTTTTATCTTTTTCATCTTTTTAAAGAGTTGGCATATCTAATGTGACCTGATTATGTATTTTGGGGACCCCCACCTCTCCATCTCCCAAGCCTACAGAAGGCAAGCTGTAGGTAAAAACTTCAGAGCTCACTCTGCTTTCTTAAGCAGAGCATTACTATTATAAAACAAGTTTGTAGGAATCAGTAAAATTATATGAAGGGCAGTAAAGCAGCTTATTAGTGTGGAATCAGGCTTATCCAGTTTATGAGGTCTATGTAATTAATTATTAAAGGGTAAGACATTTACAGAAACTGTAAAAGCGTTCTGTTAAGGTCAAGGGTGGTTACGATTCAAGTTTAAACAGCTTTAACCTTTGTCTTGATACTAGAACTCTCTACTCCGTGATGAGGGATAGGATGAAAGACTGTTGGTTGTACAGAATCCAGACCAGATCGCAAAACCCCCTGTATTCTTCCAAACCTAGTTTTCTAATTATAGACTAAACTTTCTGAGGTATTGTCACTTGCACCCTCCTAACTGGCATGTGCTGCTCAGATTCTGATGTGTTCTAGACTGAATGGGACAATCCTGAACCAGAAGTCAGGTGATCCTGCCCCTGGATTTTGTCTGCTGTTTATCAGCTCTGTGACCTGGAATCAGCCACTTACCTTCAGTGACTTCCTCTCTTCCCATCTGTAAACAATGAATATACTACTACTTACTTCCTCAGGAGGTTACAAGGATGCCAGAAGCTATGAAAGCAGCTGGCACAGGGGATTTCTGGTCCACACTAGGAATGCTGTGCTTACAGGTTGAATCTTTATGTTTTTTTTTTTTTTCTTTCCAAAAGAGTACTCTCAGGCAATGCCTTCAAGTAAGGAAGTCTCATGTTTGCCGGCAGGGCAAATCTATTACTCTCAGCCCATCTCTGAACTGTATGATTAAACCAGCACTTTAGAAGAGCTTGGACTTGGTGTCTGGCCTATTGTTTTTATACTGAGGAAGGAGCGTTTAGCCACGTTTAGGAGAATGGGGTTCTATCTTGACTTGGCTCCATGTTAGCAGTGTGATTTTGAGCTAATCAGATGATCTTTTGAGCATTGATTATTGTTTGGCAAATAACTGTATAACCTCCAGTGTGGTATGGTTGTATTCTAAGTGAGACCACTTGAGTTGAATCCTAGTTTTGTTTTGTGCTGTGTGTACTTGGACAAGGATGTAGCTAGGAATGCCTGTTTCCTTCTCTGAAAAGGAAACATAATAATCATATCTTCCTAATAGGATTGTTTTGAGGCAAACATGCATTAGTAAAATACTTACAGATATGGTACATAGGGTAATAAAAAATCTTACTTGGTATGATTTCCTTTTTCTCAAATTGGTTTAAGGCAAAATCTTCTCATATAGGAGGCTGTTCTCTCTTTACGAAGTCCCCATTAGAAAACTTAGGGAAATCTGTCTCATAGTGTTTTATTTTACCTTTTTTCCCCCTGATTATATTTCTGGCAGAGAAAAATGTTTGAAAACACTTTATAAATACTGTATATGTGGAGAATGGATTGCTAGGGAGGAAAAAAAAAGAGATGAGAGAGAAAATAGAAAAAGAGGAGGGAGAGGAACAGGAGGGGAAAGAGGGAAAGAAGGGCAGCAGGTGGAGAGCAGGGAGGAAGAGGTGGTGGTGGTGGTGACGACGACGACGATGATGATGACGACGACGAAACAACAAAGTAGATGCATCCCTGATATGCAGCTGTGGCCCTCTGGATTTTTTGGCAGGAATATCACACATGGATCTTCAGAGTCCACATAACTGTGAGTGCAGAAGACTTCTCCCCGACTCGAACCAAAGGTAGGTGGTTTCTCCTACACTGGGTATTATTTGCCAATTCATGGAATGCACTCTTTAGAATTTGGAGTGGAAGCAGGCCCTCTCCCTCCTGGTATCAGCTCCCAGCCTGCCTCAGGCCCAGCCAGGCCAAGGAGAGGTACTGCATACAGTGACTAAGCTGACAGGAACTTTCAGGGACTTCAGGTTGGGATGTGGCCTTAGCAGTGTCTTCTTTCTGAGAAATTAAGGTGTTGGATGAAACATGAGGTCAAGATTTTGGAAAGGAAAAATCAGACATGGAGCCTAAAGGATGATGAAGCTGATGGCAGTCCTCTAGGTCTGTCCTTCAACTGAGCTAGTGCCATGTCTCTTAATTTTTGTTGGGTTTTATGTTATGAACATCTTGGTGTTGGACATGTAAGACTTGAAGACTGGCAGAGGATTAGTCTTGAAGTTAACAAGGTACTGGCTGACCCTGGTTTTGCTGCTAATTGTGCATGACTTGGGTAAGTCATTTATTGTCTCTGACCCTCTGTTTCCTCAAGAATGATGGAAGTAGTCATGACTATTTGACTTTGTATAATGTTGTTATGAGTGGCTGTTAAATCACAACCTTGTTACTCTGGAATCTTAGATCTGAGAGAGGAGAATTAAGGTTAGAGGTCACCTAATGCAATCCCCTCTAATGCAAGTGTTTCTCCACTTATTAGCATCTGGACAAGCAAGCCTCTAGGTTCTGACACTATCTTGTTTGGGGAGCATGCTGCCTCAGGAGGTAGCTGATCCTGTATCTGGGGAACTGTGATTGATATAAAGGTGGGGCACATGGTTATTTTTAATGAAAAAAAAAATGTTTTCAGAGATCTAACCCCAAACAGCTCTCAGGAACCAGTAACAAAGATTGCTCCAGCTCAGGCACACCTGTGTCTGACCTGTGCTTTCTCCTCATAGGTAAGTAAGTATGTATTTTTTTGGTTCTGGTGCAAAAAAAAACCCTGCATATGTTGTTCATCTTTTCCTGGTAACATAGGAGCTATCTCTATGGATAGTATAATTAGCTGTGTTAATCACATATTTCATTTGCCCTCTGTTAATGGTGAAACACCCTCTCTTGGTTCTTATTTATGCCTGTCCTCTACATTAGTACTGAGGGGAGTCCATTGCCGGTAAACAGGAATTTCAGTGGTTAATTGTGGTAAAAAGTCTCAAAACACTTTAGCAGGAAAATCGGTAGGAGATGGAAGGGAAGAATGAAGGGGGGGTGGTAAACAGAAGGGGGGAATGAACCACGAGAGACTGTGGACTCTGGGAAACAAACTGAGGGCTTCAGAGGGGAGGGGAGTGGGGGAATGGGATAGGCTGGTGATGGGTATTAAGGAGGGCACATATATACACAAATAATGAATCATGGAACATTACATCAAAAACTAAGGATATACTGTATGGTGACTAACATAACATAATAAATTATTAAAAACAAACAAAACCAAAACAACAACAACAAAAAAAACCCACCCCACTTTGTGTTTTCAAAATCCAGAAAATTCTGATGTTTGAATCTGTAGCTGTGGTTGTAATTAAAAACACAATGAGAGAGATGGAATCTCTTATAGAAAAAGAGGTTAGAGAAAAGGGACCAGAAAGCAGGGTTTCATAAGGGAAGCATGATTCTCCATATCATTCTCATTTTTAAAATTTAGAGTATCAAGTAAATCAATTAAAAGTAACAGGGCACATGAGGCTGGACCATCATCTAGGGGGGCTGTTTCTCCCTCAGCCACTAATGAGCTCTTAAATTTTGCAACTGGGAGGGGTAAGTAATCAGGTGCAGGAGAGCAGATGCCTGTGGACAGCTCCACTGAAGCATATTTAGCAAAAATGGCAACATGTGACTTTGTACAAAAAGCCAGATGGGCATTTGAGCCTCCTGACACTGTGCGTAAGAGAGTGTCTTAATATTCTTGTGTTCCATGAAGGGTTTAGGAACTAACTAGAATCCTACACTGTATACCAGTTCTCCCACAGATGAAAAATGTAATTGGCACACTCTGGTAGCTACATTGGCCACATAGGGGAAGTCAAGACTTCCCAAACAAAAGCCAGGGGGCCAGAAACTAAGCTTCAATCTCTATCATGCGTATATGTGTGCAAGTATCCAGCATGCCAGATAAGAATCCAGGGACCTAGAGCAGGGCTTGAAAGATTACAAAGGTACTTGCTCAAGGTTAGTTCACAGCCAGGGGTCATGACTAGGGGAGAGACACATAGCACAGGACAGGCAAGCTGAGTCTCAAATCAGAAGACAGTGACCATATGGACACTAATTCTAAATGAGAGAGCAAGGCAGGTAGTCAGAACTCCTGGAAAAAACCCAAATGTCTGGCAGGGACTAAGATCAGAGCCAAATAAATATATTCGTGGAAAATTAAAATAAATTATGTATCCGAGGAAACCACTAACTTCATTCCAGAAGTATATGTGTACCTTTTAAGGTGGGGATTTGTCCTTGATTGAGACTTGATTGGCCTTTTGAGTGGTAATAAAAATGCCTCAAGGTATGAAGAATAACAAGGACACTTCCACTGGCCCTCCCCTACAGCAATAGTGGCATGGGTTCTTCCAGCTTACCCAGCTCACTGATGGTGGCAGAGACATCTCCCAGGGATCTTAGCTCCTTGAGGCTTGCTGTTTCAGTGCCAGGATGTTGTTCTCAGTGTGTCACCTGCACTGACTTATCAATAAAGATGCAATAGTAAATAATGGGTCTGCTCTCTCCTCCTTTGCAGTGCTGATGACCAACAATTATGGTCTCTCCTGCAGAAACATTTTCAGGAACTGCACAATTGCGGCCACCAGGAGGTTACTGGTGTCTCATGAGACCATACCTACTCCCAAACATCACTGACACCTCCCATTTTTAGTATGCTCTGGGAAAAGGAAGAAACAAGCCAGCATCCTAACGTCTTCTAGTCTCTTCCTCTTGCTCTATTATCCATGTCTTTTGGTTATTCTTACTGTTTTTATTTTCAGACTCTAAGAACAATCAAACCTCATTAATTTTTTTTTGCACCGCTCTGATCGTATAATTTTAAGAGTTGGAAAGTAATAAAAAAATAGTGTTGGTGTACTATAGGGATGTACCATGTGAAGCTTAATATGCTTAATATGTCTTACTTCAACCTCTACCTTTTAGACATTTTTAAATTTAAAGCAAAATTGTTAATCTGAAAAAGTACTATAAGTACTCTAAACACTGTCCAAAACTCAAGGGGAATACTGTATTTATGTACTGCAGATCAAGTGTATTTATCATTCAGAGCCATGTGAAAAATGGCAGCAACACTGGTTATGCCAATAGTATGAGCTTAATCTTACATAAATATTTGAACATAACAGAAATTACTTTTTTTTCTCCCTCCAAGAATCATTGATTCCAACTTGCTAAGTGGAAAGAAAGGTTTCAAAATTAGTTCGCAGTTATCTTTGTAACCAGGACAAGGAAGAATGGAAATTAACTTTGAACGTGCAGTGTATATTTGATTCACTAGAGAGCAATGTTGGATGACTTTGGTTCGCAATTGCTTGCATTTCTAGTAGGTTCCATGGGCTTAAATGAAAAGTTTCTTCTTGAATGGTTAGCCACAGAACAATAATATCATTCATCTGTTGCCCCTTCCCCTCCTTAACAAGGCTAGGGACCACCTCCTTAGAACTCAGCTGTTATCTCCTCGATGAAACCCAGAATGTTTCTGTCTCCTAGGAAATGGAAGCTGTGAATTGTAGCCAGTTTGTAGTATAAACAGACTATAACTCAAATGCAATGGCAATGCCAGTGTTTACTCACCATGCTATTAAGGCTGTCACTTCCTAAGGCACCCTTCAGAGCAAAGTTTGATTTAATTGGCCAAGCCCAAGAAACAATTTCCAGGTGCTTAATTCCTAAAGCTTCGTGCTTGGGCCTGCCTTGGCTTTTGTCGTTTAAGTTCAAGAGAAATCAACTAGGAAACATGGCCCCATAAAGATTGAGAACCAGAATAAAAATGTAATTTTGCAAGAGCACAGAGGGAAGATTAGGTAATAAAAGTCTGGGTCAAAATAAATGGTTTCTTTCACTTTTATATGAATGATGCGAATTCTTGGATGGAAAAAGTGGGCACAAAAGTTAGAGAGTCACTCTATGGGGGTAGATCCCATTTATCTGATTCGCTTTCCTTTTTCTTGTTGTTCATTGACGTGAGTTTTCACAAAGGGGTTCAGATATGGAGATAGATTCCTCCAACACACCAATTACTAATTTCTGGGAGTCATCTCTGCCTCTGGTAAAACTTATTCATGAAACACGTGCCAGAAAGAGTTTCTTCCTCACACTCTCCAATCCCTTCTGAACTCCTCTAGCTAGAGGAACAGTTTGTGTTTTTTTAAGTGAGAAATTGTGCAATTTTTAAACATTAGTAGCTGATCAATATTTTAAAACTGTGCAGGGTAACAATATAATTCATGACCTGAATTTGGCTCCGGGGCTCCAGGTCATGATCCCTGAGACTGTGATCTTCTTGAGGAGGATTATAACTGCCTTCTATTCCCCAAGGTTTGTTACACTTGATGCTGAGCCAGTGTTTTCCAAATGAATGGATTGCTATCAAGAAGCAGCCACAGTAACAACTGAAATGGTTGGTGATGACCACAAAGACTTAGTCATTCCTTTGTATCTACGGTGTCTTTGAAAGGTACACTGACCGTAACATGTCTTGTCTCAGAGCAGAATTCTTCTCAAGCTGGAACGTACTGTGTTCTGACTGCAGTGTTGATCTCTAAACAATAGCATGCTTTGAAGTTGGAAGGGAACCTACGTGTCGTCTAGACGATCTCCTCATGTTGCGTATGAGAAAATCGCGTTCACAATCGCGAATGTAGCTTAATGTCCTATTCCTTGTCTCCTGATTCTGAATGCAGGACTTTCCCCAAAAGGTGGTGATGTGTATTACACCCTAAAATTCCCAAAGCCTGCCTTGCAAACAGCGCCTATTCCTTATCTTTCTGGATCCTTCCTGTCAAATCTAATTCAAGTCTCAATTATGTGTTTAAAATCTTTCCTAAATTGCACCAATGGAAATTCCTTCCCCTAGATTTCTTTATCATTTACTTTTCTTTTGAATCTTCACCAACCATTCTGTTTTACTGTCCGGTAACTTTTCCAAATCTCCCCAGTGACAATAGTAGCTTCCTAGGTACCAAGACAAGAAATCTCACAAGGTCTGACATATAGAATATATTTAATAAATAAGGATTCATAAAATTAATGAGTAAAATGCCTAACATTTATAGAACAGTGATGAAAGTACTGAACTGCCAACCCTTACAGGCTCAGTGATCCTGGGCAAATAGCCTAAACGTCTCTGAATTCCATTTCTTCGCTATCTCAGAGGCTGCAATTAGGAGTCAGTGAAATAAAATGCTGAGTGTCAGGCCTGACCCTTTTGGGTATGGCAGGTTGGGGTAATTGAGAAGGCATTTTTGTCTACCCCATGTATCACGAGGGCCAAAGACTCTGTGTCTGGGCTTTCTTTCACAGGTGCACATGCTGTTTCATAAGATGAAAAATAGCCTCCAGAGGCCTCTGATGCTGAACTAGCTTAGTGTTTAATTTAGCAGCCCATAAACGGTCCTGGGTCAGCCAGGAAGAATTTTAATACTGCAATTATAGTCACTCACTGTATTTTTACATTTTATGCTTCTTCAGGGTTTGCAATCTCCCCAGAGTAAAGCTTATATTTTGCTCAGATTCTCAGTCACATAGGTCTTGGAAAGAGTTGGGGAAAATAGGTTTAATCCTAGGCCTGGCTCTTGTACTGAAAGTTTACAAGGACGCAAGAATAGTGTGGTCGTTGCATTTGATCTGATTTGGAAGAACACTAAGTTTAATCTCTGACTTGACTACAAACGACCCTAAAATATTTCTTAATTTTCAAAGAGTCAAGCTCTTTTCTACTTTTTCTCATTTTCTATTGTTCTTTTTCTCTTCTTAACTCTTTAGGATACTGCTATCTGCTTTCCACCTCGTTGTTCTAAGACTTTTTTTTTTTTTTTGAAGGTCACCAAGGCCCTCTTAGTAGGGTAACTATACCTCCCCTTTTATACTTATTGTCTTACTATTAAGAACACTTGCTTTGGGTCTCCAAAATATCCTGGTATGAATAATAATTTATAGGATCACCTTTGTTTTAGTCACCGATTAGGGGTTCTCACTCAGTCCTCAATCCCACTGTCATATGTGCCACAGTGAAGAAAACATTTTTCTCCAAATACTGGTATAGAATCATTATAGTTTTAGAACACATTTCTTTTTTTTTTCTTTTTTTTTTTTTTTAATTTTTAAGGGGGGAGGAAGGACAGAGAGAGTGGGAGAGAGAGGATCTTAAGCAGGTTCCATGTCCAGTATGGAGCCTGACATGGGGCTTGATCTCACAACCTTGAGATCATGACCTGAACTGAAATCAAGAGTCAGATGCTTAGCAGACTGAGTAACCCAGATGCCCCTAGAAAACATTTTTTGATAATAGCGTAATACAGATTTGAATTCTGGTACCTTCATTTATTAGCTGTGTGACTTTGGAAAAGGTGTTTAACAACCATATATATTTATATATATATACATATATATATATAAATATATATATGTATATATATATATTTAATGCAAAGCAGGAAATGATAATGCCTTCCTCACAGGATGGATTAATAGGTTTGCAAGTAAAAGTTTCTGATCTAATGGGCATGATGCCTAGCAGAGTAAGAGGAAACTATTCCTCATCTCTCAAGAAAGATCTTTTCCCTTGGTTCTGATGATTTCCCACAGTCTCCTCCTCTACCTGTGATATGTCTGTTTCCCTTTTTGTCACCTGTTACTTTTTTCTCTCTTTGTCTCCCTATCCTCTCCTGTCCTTGGCTGTGGCAGTTTTCTGTTTTGTGCATATACATATGCACACACACAAATATGACTGAGGATCATTGCCTGAACAGCATAGACAGGTGCAGATGAACACGGTGCCCCAAGAGTTGGTGAGAGCTGAGGGTATGTAGAGTACCCATGTGCTTAAATGGAAGAAGACTGTACAGAACAGAAAGGGCTTAGGCAGGAGATACAGACTGGCAAAAGCAAGAGGGAAGATTGTCCTTAAGGTGAAGAGAAAGGCTGTTATGCCTTTTTTCTCTGTCTGTATGACAGATAAAACTCCATACTGGAAACATTCAGGGTATGAATGATTAAAATAAGAATATCTTCAATGCATACCTTAGAATTTAAAGATTAATCTTTTATGGGCAAGAGAAGGAATCAGGGGCACTGGGATCATATGGGTTTGGGTTCAAATCTTCTTCCACTTGTGAATCAGAGGGCAAGATCTAACATTGGGACTCAGTTTATTTCATCTGTGCTAAGATCAGAGACTTTGGGGATAGTTTGACTTGGATTTACATTCTGGGTCCCCTAATTGATAGGTTTGTGACCTCAAAGTTGCTAAACTCTAAGAGCTTCCATTTCTCAAATATAAGATGGGGATAATAATAGTGTTATCTCATAAGATGATGGGGGGGATTGAACGTGAATATAAAAGGGAGCAGTAATCACTGCTGTTGGGTGGATTTATTAAAATACTGTTTGTAAATTCTGGGCACATAGTGGTTACTAAATAAATCACAAACTGAAAGAAGACTAAGAAGATACAACGGAAATGGATTAAAAATTATCACTAATTACATAATTCTTTTTCTTTTTCCTCCTCCTCCCTATTTTAGTTTGTCTCTTCCCTGCTCCTGTCCTCCTGAAATATAAACTCCAAAAGGCTGGGGACTGTGGCTATCTTTCTGACACTCTGCCTCAACATTCAGCGTATTTCTTGGTACATGATAGATGCATAGCACCTATCAGTTAAATTATCAGAAACAATGAGAAGAGAAACAGGAAATAAAACTCAGTGGAAATTGGGGGACAGGAAAATGCAGGTTTAGTAACTGGTAAAAAGTTACAAATAAATGAATATTGAAAACTCTTTGCAGAGTCATTAAAATGGAGGCTATGTGTACACTTCCTGAGTCATAATCCTGCTATTAGACACCACGTCTCTGGCTGATCCAAAGATACCACCTAATACCAGGGTCCAGAACCACTGAACTCATTTGCATTGGGTGGAAGATGCCTTTAGTAATTATGAATCACGATAAAGGATGTGAGCTTAGATCTGATCCTGGAACAGGCCATAGGCATCTAATGTAGGGTTAATTTGTAGGTAATATAAGGGTTGCTGCAATTCTCTGATGTTTTATACTTATGTTGTTCATTACTACAGCACATGGCCCTGAGGTATGTCCAGGAACTTAATTGGCTATATGACAACAATGATGACAAACTCAGGGTTTCTTATTTTGGGGACAGTGTGTTAGGTCTTCTGCTTTTATTCAGAAGTGTCTCACAGAAGACATCTGCACAAAGAAAAACATGATATAATTATTAATAAAAAACTTCTTGGGTGTAGAAGACATAACTAGATAAAGTCAAATGAGTTTAATGATTCATTTCTTTGGGGGCAAATTAGTTTCAGAAGTCTTCTCTTTGCATCTAACTATGACCAGTTTCCTGCAGCCCTTGTTCTTCAAAATCTCTGTGCTTTAAAAACAAAATAAAGTGTAGGCAAGAGAAGATATTATGAGCATTTTTATAGGAGAAGAGCAAAGAAATGCAATTCTATCCAGGTTTGTGGCCCCTGGGAGAGGCTTGTCCTTAGAAATGAGGATTTATTGGAAAAGGCATATACCAAGTAGGCAAAGATAGGACTCGGATTATGACTTGCCAAGTTTATTCCCCTGCTGTGCACAGTGCCAGCTGCCTATAGCTGGAGCCCCTGTGTTCTTATGTCTGACTTCAAATTTGTCTTAGATCCTTTTCAAGAAAAAGAAAATAATTGCAGGAACAATGTTTATATAATTGCTGAAAAATAAGTTGGTTTGCTGAAATTGCTTTTTATTTTCTCCAACACTGCCTGTTTTTATCAGCTGTTGTTATTCACACTATAGGTATATTAAGACCCTGTTCTAGGGACTAAGGGAATGGGATGGACATAATAGGTGTGGTTCCTGCCCTCATGGAAGAGATTGGGGATACTGATTCTGGGCATCTCTGTCTACTATTTATTCTCTTCTACTCTGCTCTGCCTGCCTTGCTAGCTTTTCTTCTGGCTTCCCGGGATTCCTCCTTCCTCTCTATGGCATCTCAATTAGAAGTGAATGGGGGGGGGGTCGCCTGGGTGGCACAGCAGTTAAGCGTCTGCCTTCGGCTCAGGGCGTGATCTCGGCGTTATGGGATCGAGCCCCACATCAGGCTCCTCCACTATGAGCCTGCTTCTTCCTCTCCCACTCCCTCTGCTTGTGTTCCTTCTCTCACTGGCTGTCTCTATCTCTGTCAAATAAATAAATAAAATCTTAAAAAAAAAAAGATTAAAAAAAAAAGTGAATGGGGCCCTATAAGTAAAACATCTGTGCCTGTGGAACAATATGAAGTATTTACTTATGCAACTGTGTTAAAAGATTTAATTCTCTTCAAAAGAGACAAATGGGATTTCCCCATAAAGACCAGCAATGTGCTCAGGAACAGACAGGAGGGAGGCTTGAACAAGAGACGTGCAAAAAATACAAACCATAAATTGTGTATGGTAGCTTCTCAATACATGTTTGCTGAAATAAAGCTGGTGCAGAAAGCACGAGAGGATTTATGTCTCAGTATGTGCACCCCAGTGCCTTGCCACCATTTATCAAGCCAGCATTTTCCCTTTCATGCTTATGGAAGCCTATCTCTCTATTGGGAATCTGGAAATTCACGCACTGCGAGGAAAGCACTTGTTGAGGGTTCATTCCATGCCAGCCTTTGTGCTAAATGTTTTCCCTTTGTTGACACGCATTTTGTTATTTAACTAAATCCTCGTAGCAACACCAAAAGGCAGTAGGTATGCTTTACCCCTAGTTTTATAAATGATATATTAAGGATTAGAGAGAAAATTTTCCTAATAGATAAGGGGGCTAGAGTTTGAATTCCAGTCTGTTAGATCTGTTCCTCACCATGCTTTAATATCTGATTCTTTTACATTCATATTTTGGGAGATATTGGCTGTCAGTACTTTCTCTTTCCTGAGGTAAAGTTTGGGTCCTTGCACATGGCATGCACATATATGAGATTGTGGTTGTGTGCTCGTGTACACACTCGCATGTGTATCTTAGACCTATTGCTCTCCTCTCAGAGAGTACAGCTTTTGACAGGAAAGGAAGTTTTCTCAGAATGGTTTGAGAGTCTCTCAAATAAATAGATCAACACCTGTTCCTCAGGCTTCTCAGGGGAGCCACGGTGTCTTATTTCATTTTTTTTAAGAGGGACCTAGTTAGAAGTTTATGAGGATCATTTTTTTCTTCAGGCAGGAGCAATGGCTTATATTAATGAATCCTCCTCACTCCCACACCATCAAAGGTGAGGAATGGGAAGGCGTTATAGGGAGTGTAGTTACAATTCAAGGTGGGACCATGTAAAGTTGACAACTTCTTAGTCAACACAACTGCTCCCTTGCATGTCTTGACTCCTGCATCTCAGTAAGTTATGGGGTTCTTTCTCTGCAGTATCTCAATTAGACTCTCATGGTCATGGTTTTATTTTATGAATTGGCACAAAGGCCCAAGGAAGAAGATACTAGCTTCAGTCCTAAAAGTTGGCAACTTAAAATCTTCTTAATGGATTTTCCTTTCTGGTACATAATGAATCCAAAGGCAGACAATAACAAGACAAAATAAACAGTTTATGGAATGTGAATTTGGGGATCACAGAGAGCTGAGTGTGAATCCTAACTCTGGTATTTATGGAATCTGGAAATGTTTAAATCTCATAATCTTTCTGAGCCTCATTTTTCTCACCTGTAACAGGACGATAATAATACTTAACCTCGTAATGTTTTAGGGAAGACAAAGTGAGATAAGTGCTAGCACCTAGTCAGTGCTCACGAGTGATAATTAACCTTAACAACAATTTTTTATGATCTTTTATAGTGTACCAGGCACACTGACATCTTGTTGTTTTAACTTTCACCATAGGAACACCTTTATTTGCTTTCTTGACACAGAAGTAGAATAATGAGTCTCAACACTAGACTTGAGGCAATCTCAGTGACCTTGCAAGATAGAACAAAACATTTTGAGGAAAAGTGACCCTCCCTGGGTCTCCCAGCTCATTCCTGGCCCTTGACTGAGGACCGCAAAGAAGAGGGTCTCAGCACAAACCATTTAGCCTATGGAAAATATTTCCTGCATGTCATGAATCTGGATTTGCTACCTTATTAGGGGTTTGGATATCCTTACTTTTCTGATACATTATAAATGAGGAGTCGTTTTCTATTTCTCAATCAGCAATTCCAGGAACTCTTTTGAAACGTCGGGACCATGTCTTTTGTCTCTATAACAAGAATTAGTTTAGCAACACCATTATCTGATTTCAAGGCTTCTGGCCCCTGAATTTACACCTGGAAAATATTTATGGAAGACTGACAGATGCTGAGCTTAGGCACAAGAGCCACTTTGCCTCTCTGAAGAGAGAAAACATAATAGAGGGACAAGCTAGTGAGTGGACAAGGAGAGAAAATACATTTTTAAATGAAATAAAAGTTTTCCAAGATAAAGTATGCTTGAGATTCAAAAGAAAGGGAGACTATCCTTCATATTCCCAGAATTTTGCCCGGAAATTGTGTTTCAGTGGCAAAGCACATTTTATAATTAATCTGGATTCTATGAGTCACTGGCACTTTGGGGTAGAGAGATGAGAAAAAAAAATGTAAGTTCAGGGCCTTGATCTCATGAAAGAGATTAGGGGTAAAGAAACCTATAAATAGAACACAAAGGGTCAACTTAACTGTTAGGTATATAAGCTTCAGGTGTACATTATAATTATTTTTTAAATTTTAATTACAATGTAGTTAAAATACAGTGTTATATTCATTTCAGGTGTACAATACAGTGATTCAACAATTCCAAATATTAATCAGTGCTCATTAGGATAATTGTCCTCTTAATCCCCTTCACCTATTGTACCCATTGTCTCACCCACCTTCCCTATAGTAAATTCCACATGAGTGAAATTGTATGGTATTTGTCTTTCTCCAACTGACTTATTTCATTTAGCACTACACACTCTAGATCCACCTATGTTGTTGCAAATGGCAAGATTTCATTCTTTTTTATGGCTGAATAGTATTCTATTAAATACATATTCATTCTACCTCTTCTTTATCCATTTATGGATAAACATTTAAGCTGTTTTCATAATTTGGGTATTGTAAATAATGCTGCAGTAAACATTTTGGTGTGTGTATCCCTTTGGAGTAGTATTTTTGTATCGTTCAAGTAGTGCATAGTAATGTGATTGCCGGATCTATCACAGGGTAGTTCTATTTTTAATTTTTTTGAGGAACATCCATACTGTCTTCCACAGTGGCTGTGCCAGTTTGCATTCCCAACAATGGTGCATCAGTGTTCCTACTTTTCCACATCCTCACCAACACTTGTTGTTTCTTTTGTTTTTTATTTTAGCCATTCTGACAGGTGTGAGGTGACATCTTATGGTGGTTTTGATGTACATTTCCCTGATGAGTGATGTTGAACATCTTTCCATGTGTTTGTTGGCCATTTGTGTGTGTGTGTGTCTGTGTGTGTGTTTGAGACATATCTGTTTTTGTCTTCTGCCCATTTTTTAAAAAGATTTATTTATTGGAGAGAAAGAGAGTCAGTGCAGGGGGAGGGGCAAAAGGAGAGGGAGAGAATCTCAAGAAGACTCCTTTCTGAGTGTAGTACCCAATGTGGGACTCAATCTCACAATCCTGAGATCACAACCTGAACCAAAATCGGGTTGGATGCCCAACTGACTGCGCCACCAGAGCCATTTCTGTCCATTTTTTAATTGGATTATTTGGGGTTTTTTGGTATTGAGTTTTATAAGTTCCTTATAGATTTTGGATAGTAACCTTTTATTGGATATATCATTTACAAATGTCTTTCTCCCATTCAGTAAGTTGTCTTTTATTTTTGTTGGTTGTTTCCTTTCCTTTGGTTGTTGCTCCTTTCCTTTCCTTTCCTTTTGCTTCTGGTGTAAGAAAGTGGGCCAGTTTCATTTTTTTGCGTGTAGCTGTATAGTTTTCCCAACGCCATTTGCTGAAGAGACTGTCTTTTTCCCATTGGATATTTTTTCCTGCTTTGTTGAACATTAATTGACTATATAATTGTGAATTTATTTCTGGGCTTTCTATTCTGTTGAATTGATCTATGTGTCTATTTTTGTGCCAGTACCATACTGTTTTGATTACTACAGCTCTGAAGCTTGAAATCTGGAATTGTGATACTTCCAGCTTTTTCTTTTTTAAGATTGCTTTGGCCATTCAGGTTCTTTTGTGGTTTCATACAAATTTTAGAATTGTACTGGTTTTGTGCAAAATGCTGTTGGTATTTTGATAGGGATTGCATCAAATCTGTAGGTTGCTTTGAGTAATATGGCCATTTTAACCATATTTGTTCTTCCAATCCATGAGCATGGAGTGTCTTTCCATTTGTTTGTGCCATGTTCAATTTCTTCATCAATGTTTCCTAGTTTTCAGAGTACAGATATTTTACTTCTTTGGTTAAATTTATTCCTAGGTATTTTATTCTTTTTTGATGGAATTATAAATGGTGTTGTTTCCCGAGACCTTATGAATTCATTGATCAGTTTAGAAGTTTTTTGGTGGGTTCTTTACATTTTTTTAATATATAGTATCCTGTCATCTTCAAATAGTAAAAGTTTGTCTTCCTTGCCAATTTGGATGCTTTTTATTTCTTTTTGTTGTTTGATTGCTGTGGCTAGGACTTCCAGTACTATGTTGAATAAAAGTGGTGAGAATGAACATCCTTGTCCTGTTCCTGACCTTAGTGGGAATACTCCGAGTTTGTTTTTTGTTTTTTGTTTTCTTTTTTACCACCGAGTATGATGTTAGCTGTGGGCTTTTCATAAAAGGCTTTTACTTTAAGATCTGTTCCCTCTAAACCTACTTTGTTGAGGGTTGTTATGAATAGATATTGAACTTTGTCATGCTTTTTCTGTATCTGTTGAAAAGATCACATGGTTTTATCCTTTCTCTTATTGATGTGAGTAATCGTGTTGATTAATTTGAATATTGAACCACCCCTGAATTATAATTTATATCTGTACACACTACAAACACAAACTTTAAAGGTCTCTTATTGTGATCATGATGTTAGATAGAGCTGTGGTTTTATCTGAGTCTCAACTTGGAAAAGGTTTTCCCAAGCTTACCTGATTGTTGACAGTGCTTAATTCTTACAGGCTGTGAGATTGAAGGTCTCTTTTGCTTGCAGACTGTTGGCCAGAGTGCATCCTCAACTCCTTGTCCAAGGTTTTTTCAGTCTGACTACTTTCTCAAAACCAGCCAGTGAGAGAGTTTGCCTTTATGATGGGAGTAATAATCTTATATAATGTATTCAAGTATACATAATGTACATCCTGTCACTTTTGCCATATTAGAGTCAAGTAACAGATTTTGCCTATACTCTGGGGACTAGAATTACACAAGATTGTGAACACCAGGAGGTAAGGATCATGCAGATAACCTAAAATCTGTCTACCATGGACATTAAATTATTGATCTTCAGAATATTACTAGATTTAATCGCTTCTTGGCCTTTTGGCTAAAATCAAGTGCAGAATATTACTAGATTTAATAAGAATACACTGAATTATTCCTGTTTTGAGAACTCAACATTGTGGAGGTTGCAAGATGAATAAACCCCAATATACTTGAGAAAAGCTTACTGTCTCCATCTAGTCAAGAAGATGCAAATAAGTAACTCTAGAATGAAGCACGCAGGATAAGAATCAACAAATGGTAATGGTCATTGGAATTGGGGTGGATATCTTCCAGAGGGTAGGGGACGTTTTAATTAGGCTTACAGAATGGATGGGATTTGGGGCAATGAACAAGGAGAGCAGCACAATTGTGAAAGTGGACCAAAGGGATTTCAGCGAAGCCTTGAGATGTTAGGTTTGATCCTAAATGTTGTCATTAAGAAAGTTGGAGGACATTTTATTTTCTGAAAGTTAATTAGATACATTGATAGCTAAGGCAGCTGGTATGAAGACAAAATGAGGTAGTCCCAGATTCTTAAATTGAAAACTTTGCAAAGTATTTCCTGCTAAGCCAGTGTCCTTTGAGACAGCTAAATTATATAGCAGGGACAGTTCAAAATCTCTTATAAAATTCCTGAGAAAGTTCTTTAAATCCATATTTTAGTTGTTTATAATCCTCAGACACAGAAGTCAGTATCCCTAAAAAGTGAACACAGATGAAAATAGTCTCCGCAGCATAGATTTAAAATGTAGACTGACCGTTAGTCTCAGAATAGTGGCTTTGGCTTTGCTATCTTCACCAAGGAAAGAAGGTGGATTTTCCCTTAGTGAGGCATCATCTATCATCTGGCGCCTTAAAAAAAAAAAAAAAAAAAAAAAAGCTTGTGTTAAGAAGCTGTGATTCATCAGGAAAAAAATTCAAAAGATGTTGTTTCCCTGAAGCATTTTGTCCTATGAATAGTCCTACATTAAAACAAGGCACCAGTTACCAATATGTAGCACTTTTAACAGCTTTTAATGGTTTCTTTTTAACCAATTTCAAAGTTATAGAAAAATTGTAAGAATAATACAACAAAATTCCCTATGATTTGCACCTAGATTTTGGAACTTTTTTTTCTTCAAATTTTTATTTAAATTCCAGTTAGTTAACACAGAGCGTAATCCTAATTTCAAGAGTAGAAGTTAGTGATTCATCACTTACATGCAACACCCAGATTTCAGTACATTCTTTACAGTCAAAGGACATTTTCCTACATAACCACAAAATCCATTAAAGTGAAAGACTTGATAATAATAATTACAACCATCTAATCCACAAATTCTGTTAATAGTTGGGCCAATTTTTACTATTTTTTAGAAGAAATATTAGTTATTTTGGTATTCCTTTAATTTTGGAAGATCTATTATTTGTAGGGCCAACCAAAAGGCTTATTTAAAAAAGCTACAAATAAACATTGAATTACTGCTTTACATGATAGATGTTATATGTCTTTTTTAGGAACATTTTAGATTGACAACAAAATTTAGAACTAGGTATAGAGACTTCCAGTATACCTTCTTCTTCCATATGCATAATCTCCCCCATTATCAACATTACTCACCAGAAAGGAACCAAGGATGAATGTATACCGACACATCATAATCACCCCAAATCCATTGTTTACCTTAGAATTTACATGGTATTGTACATTTTTTTGGGTTTTTCACAAATGTATAATGACATATATCTCTTATCGTAATATCATAAAAAGTATTTTCACTGCCTTAAAAATTCTCTGTCCCCTATTTTACTCTTCCTGGCCCATACTTCCCCTGGCAACCACTAATCTTTTTATTTCCATAGTTTTCCTTTACCATAATTTCACATAGTTGGAATCATGCCATTTGCAGCCTTCTCAGATTGGCTGCTTTCACTTAATAATATGCATTTAATTTTTTTCCATGTTGTATCATGGCTTGAGCGTTCATTTATTTTTAGTGCTGAATATTTCATTATCTGGATGTACGATAGTTAACAAAAAGTTTATCCACTTATCGCTGAAGGACATCTTGGTTGCTTTCATGTTTTGACAGTTACGAATAAAGGTACTCTAACATCTTTGTGCAGATTTTTGTGTAGGGGTAAATTATCAGTTCTTTTTGGTAAATACCAAAGAGCTTAAATGCTGAAACTCATGGTAAGAGGATGAATTTTGTAAGAAACTCACAGAATATCTTCGAAAGTAGCTGAACTAGATTGCACTTCCACCAGCAATGAATGAGGGTTGCTGTTACTCCATATCCTCACCAGGCTGGGTGTTGGCAGGGTTTTGGTGTTCTCTGAGTTTCCAGCACCTGTGGTTTGGTGTCTGATATTAACTTAGGGAAATTCCCAGACATCGTTTTAAAGGTTTCTGTTCCTTTCTTTCTTCTTCTGATATTATCATATGCATACGGGATTATACTTTTTGCAGTTGTCCCACAGTGCTTAGATATTCTGGGTTTTTTTTGTTTTGTTTTATTTTGTTTTGTCTTTGATCTCTTTGCTTTTTGGTTTTTGACAATTCTATTGATATATCTTCTAGAACAGAGCTTCCTCCACCATGTCTGGTCTACTAATAAGAAAATGAAAAGTATTTTTTATTTCCGTTACAGTATTTTTTATCTTTAGCATTTCTTTTTCACTGTTCCTAGGATTTACATCACTCTGCATATATTGCCCACTTGTTCTTGCTGTTTACTTTATCCATAGAGCTCTTGCATATTATTTATAGTTGTTTTAAATTCCCACTCTGATAATTTCAACATTCTTGCATGTTTGCTTCTGTTTGCTCTGTTTCTTCCTCCTCTTCCCCCTTCCTACTCTTCCTCCCTCCTCCTCCTCTTCCTGTTGTTTGTTGTTGTTGTTCTTCTTCTTCCTCTTCCTCCTCCTGCTCCTCCTCCTCCTTTTGGTGTGCCTTATAATTTTTTTCTTGAAAGCTGGGCATGATGGAACCAGGTAAAAGTAACTGCTGTAAAGAGGCCTTCAATAATGTGATGGTGAGCTGTTGAGGGAGGGAAGCATTCTATAGTTAAATAATTAGGTCTCAGGTTTTAGTGGTCCCATACCTCTAGATTAAGAACTTCCCAAGTGTTTCTCAGGTTTTTTCTTTTTGTTTGTTTTCTTCCCCTTCCACCCCCTGCCCCAACCCAGTGTGGGACAGGAAGGCTAGAGGGGACTCAAGTTGGGTATTTCCCTTTTTCCAGGTCACTTAAGCTCTGATAATACCCTAGTAGATTAGGCTCTAGTTAACTAGTTTCCTTTGAGGACAGGACTTGTTAAGAACAGAGTGCTCTGGAGTATTTGAAAATGGTTCCTTTTGCCCACTCCCCTGCCAAAAGCATGCAGGAGTTTTTTCTCTGATATTTACTCTGAGAACCTGGTTGAGCTCCTAGAAGTAAGTCTCACAAAACTGTGGGGCTCCTTCCGTGACTAGGTCTCCTTGAATTTTTTTTTTCAACCCTCAGAGTTGTCCGCACTGAGCCTCCAGTATTTCTTCAAGTGCAGTTCAGGTGGTCTTATGTAGGCACTGGTTCCCGCAGGAGTTTGCGCTCATGAGTCTCTGTTGGTGTAAGCTGTGACTTGCTGTATATGCCGCTCGGTTACTGCAATCTTGGGGACAGTGGTTTGTCCTGTGTCTTCCCTCCCTTATCAATCCAAGAACAACTGTTGATTTTTATTTTATTTTTTTTAGTCTGTTCATCTTTTCACTTGTTAAGATGGAGTGGTGAATTCCAGGGTCCTCCCATGTAGAAAGAGAAAGCAGGTGTTCCATATTGTTGTTTTTAGAAATGACTCAATCCAAGATAATGTAGTTAATTTAGTTGTCATGTCTTTGTAGTGTCTTTGGAATGGTTTCTCTGGGGTTTTTTTCCCCTAATATTCCATTTTTTAAAGATTACAAGTAAGTTACTTTGTTAAATATTACTCAATATTCAATTTGATTTTTTGCATGATTGTGTCTAGGTTACATATTCCTATCCTGTATACTTGTTGAATATTCTCTGGAGCTACTCTAGATGGGTTTGTCCCATAATTATTGCTGTGAACATTGATGTCACTTAGTTAAGATTGTGGCTATACAATGATTATCTTTCTTTTTGAAATATTTTGTGGGGACATACTTTGAAACTCTGTAAATGTCTTTTTTCTCCTATTTCCCATCAGGGATGACATTTGTGGACTTTTTTTTTTTTTTTTTTTTTTTGCCTGAATCAATTATTACTACGAAGGCTATCAAATGATTACTTTTATAATAACATCATTCCTCCTGCATTTATTATTGGGTATTTTGCCTAAAGAGTTTTTCCATCATCTCTTCAGTTGTGTATTTAGTTATAAAAGTATGGACTCATGGATTTCTATTTTACTTAATAGGTTTTAATTTGTTACTATCATTGTTTATTCTTACTCTCTAATTGCCCAAATTAACCAGTGGAAGCTTCTTGCAAGGGAACTTCTATGTCTTCTGAACAGTGTCCTATTATTCCCTAAATGCTTTTTTTTTTCCTGGTTGGCACAATAATTTATTCCAATTTCATCCTGTACTTTCACTGCCCCACTGTTAATGTCATTTATTCAATAAACTCTGGTTTATTTTAATGAAGAATGGTGTTTAGAAGTCAAGATCTTAATACTAAGGTGAGCCCATTGCTACTAACCTTTCAGTGGATGAAGCTGGAAATAATGTGTGTGTATATCACACATACACTCTGTTTATTTCTATATCTAACTATATTTACTGAAAGTTGTGAGTTACATCAATACTTCTAATGCAAATCCAACTATTTGTGGTTCATTCTAGGTTCCTTTCTACATGTGTAACTCCTTCCTTTGGTACTGGGAAATCTGTCTCCCATTATCCTCCATGTATTTTCTTATTTGCTCATTTCCCCCATGTGCTATTAATACACTGGCCAGCTCTTTCACCAGGGCATCTACCTTACACATGTTCTTGCTGTGCACTGAACACCCAGACTGCAGGTTGCTCAAACACCCTTTTTGCTCAGCTCCAAATCCTAGTGGTCTATTTTTTCATTCAATCACCTTCCTTGTTTGGCTCTAAATCCTGCTCAGCTACTGTTGCTTGTTTTTGTTTTGTTTTTAGCTGTCTTCCCCACTTTTTTCTAAATCACATCAGGCCACTACCACACTCAGCTGTCTTCCTCTCTCACCCTTGAAATTCATCACCTCCCTCCAGCAAATATTTGGAAGAGCCAGAGAAAATACAGAGGAAAGAGAAAGCATGTACTAGAATCTTTGACTGCTAAGTTTAATCAGGCTTTGAATCTACCATTTTTGTATCTCTTTGCTTAGAATATTTTTGGAACATAAGTTTGAAACTGCCAATGGAACCATTAGTTGGCTCTTTTATGAGAATATCACCACTTGATGTATCAGTTATATAGGTTCTTCCTATCAACTTTGAAATGTCCATCACTTTCACAAATATTAGTTATCTAATTTTGCAAAAAAGAGAAGCTGTGTGTGAGAGAATGTAATTTTACTTTCCAGAGTCTGACCAACAACTTGAGAGGGTTTTCTGGAGGCCACAATGGAAACTGATTAAGGGCAGACATCCATGCCGCCTTTGGGCTACCTGCATTAAAAGCTTATTTCCATCTATCACTAGGATTAGGCAGTTATGTGTTCGGAGATCATTGGTGTCAGTCAGACAGATGTGTGTTCAAATCCTAAATCTATTCTCAATAGCTAAATAGCTTTGAATAAGTCCATTAACATCTCTGATCTAAGAGATGGCAAACCTGGGAAAGTCTGTTTCCAGACCTGGATGTTGAAACTACTGCAGTGAGGAGAGCAAAGAAACTGTAGTCTGAGGAGAGATACTTGCTCTATTTGACAACCTCTAGTGAGTTGTTAGGCTGGTATGGATGCAATAGAGACCACTGGGGAGCATAATGGTCACTTCAGCAGAACTGAATGCTGAGCTCCTCAGTATTCCCCATGCCTGTGTGTGCTTGCCAGCTTGCTCTCACAGTCCAAGGGAAGGTCCCTCTTTGCAGATAAAGGAAGCAAGGAAAGAATTGCACAAATCATTTCGAATTAGAAGTGTCTAAAGAAAATTATTTAAGTAGAAATGTCCACGCATAGGTTCTGAACTCTAAAATTCAGATCTATTATTCTGCTTGTTCTTGGAATCTAACATATTGCTAGATCCTAAGACAGGGGTTTTATCTATGAGTTACAGGTCCATTACTTATGGGAGAAGCTTTCCACCCATACTGAAGGATTCTGATAATTTAGTAAACTTAGAACTTTCTGTGACAAGGATATCCAAAAGCTTGTCTCCCTCAGAGTCACTGAAGTTTGAAGAAGTTTCTGAAGAAGTCGTGTTGAAAACCCTTGGGGACTTGACATTTCAGTATTGGTCATATATCAGCCCATTATCTTCTGATAGATCTGTCCTAATGTTATCTCCCTCAAAAAATTACAACAGGAGAAAACCCACTCTAAAAGTGGCATTAAGAACATGGAGACACATGCTACGGCATGGATAAACCTTGAAGATGTTATGTTAGATGAAATAAGCAAGTCACAAAAAGACAAGCACTGTAGCATTCTACTTAAATGAGATACCTGGATTAATGAAATTAGTAGAGACAGAAAGTAGAATGGTGGTTGCCAGGAACTGGGGGAGAGGGAATGGAGAATTGTTTAATGGGTAGAGAGTTGCAATTTTGCAAGATGAAAAGAGTTCTGGAGATGGATGCTAGTGATGGTTTCACAGTAATGTAAACTTATTTAATGATTCTGAACTATACACTTAAAAATAGGATGGTAAATCTTATGTGTATTTTATCACAATTAAGATAAATAAAAAGGCAATTTGTATATTTTTACATATGTTACTGATTGCTAGAACATCATAATGCCCACCTGGAATATCTAGGCTCCTTTTTGGCTTGGAAGTTGCATATTCTAAACACAGTGCTTGGTGGCGGTTGAGTAAGAAAGACGGGAAAGGGTAAAGGAAGACTTAAAAGAGCATGAAAGATATAATTTTACAGTCTCTGGAATACCAGGTTTTTTCTCTCCCCCTTGAAAACTATTTGCTGAGCTAGGATTTGTACAATATTCCTGCTTAAAGTCATTTCAATGAAAGCTGCTGTTCAAGCAAACATAGCTTGAATTGCTGTTTCTACTTGTCATAATGCCTCCAAATCTCACCTTTTTTTTTTTTTTTCCATGTGAAAATTTAAGATACCAGCAACTTGAATTTTCAGTTTGGCCTCTTCTTAAACTCATGTATTTTTTTTTCTTTTTTTTTCTTTCTTTCTTTTTTTTTTTTCCTTTTCTTTTTTCTCTTCTCTTTTCTTTTTTCTAAGATTTATTTATTATAGTGAGAGAGAGAGGAAGAGGGAGGAAGAGAGGGGAGGGGCAGAGGGAGAGGAAGACAGAGAAAGAAACCTCAAACAGACTCCATTCTGAGCATTGAGCCTGACACAGGGCTCAATCCCAGAACCCTGAGACCATGACCTGAGCTGAAACCAAGAGCTGACCATTGAACCGACTGAGCCACCCAGGTGCCTCTTAAGCTCAGATGCCCCTTTATGTGGATAAATGTAAGACTGCTTACTTACTACTGCCTGATTTATACCTTGTTTAGTCTGAAGAGAGAAAAGTATAAAGCAAACACAACATTGATAATCAAGACTGTTAGCAGTGATTTAAAACATCTTTGGTATCATTGGAAGATCCCTTCTTACAAAATGTTAAATACCCAAGTATTATGTTGTCCACTTTTCTTACAGGGGATATGATTTACCAACTTTTCCATAGTAGCAGTTGTAACATAAAATATTTATTTTTAATTTTGAGTTAAACCATGTCTTCCAAGGTCTGAACATTTGCATCACTCCAAAATGCATATGTTGAAACCTAACCTCTGGGCTGATGGTATTAGGAGGTGGGGCCCTTGGGAGGTGATTAGGTCATGAAGGTGAAGCTCTCATGAATAGAATTAGTGTCCTCATAAAAGTGGCCCCAGAGAGTTCTCACCTCTTGCCACGTGAAGTTACAGCAAGAAGGTGCTGTCTGTGAATTAGACTGTAGGATCTCATCAGACACTGAACCCACCAGCACCTTGATTGTGGACTTTGCAGCCTCTAAGAACTGGGAGAAGTAAATGTCTGTCGTCTATAAGTCATCCAGTCTATTGTATTGTGTTAGAGCAGACCAAGACAGAAAGCTGGTATGAGAAGTAGAGGTGCTGCTGTAACAAATACCCAGAATGTGGAATTGACTTTAGAACTAGGAAATGGGTAGAAGCTAGAAGAGTTTTGAGATCGATGCTAGGGGGAAAAAAAAAAAAAGACTTGTTTTGTTGTAAAGAGACTGCTAAGGGTGACTGGTGAGGGCTCAGAAAGCAAATAGGAAAGCTGTAGCCAAAGCCTCAATCTTAGAGAATACAGAAGTGGTCATGTACAAAATATTGGTGGATATATGGACAATAACAGCCATTCTGAAGAGGTCCTGAAATGAAAATGAGGAACATGATGTTGAAAACTGGAGGAAAGATGATCCTTGTTCTGAAGTGTGAAAGAGTTTGGATGAATTGTGTTCATGTCCTAGTATTTTATGGAAGGTAAACTTGTAAGTGATGAAACTGGATATTTGGGGAAATTTTTAAGCAAAGCATTGAAGGAGGAGCCTTCTTCTTGCCTGCTTTGGTAAAAGTAAGAGTAGAAGTGTGAAGAGAAAAATGTCTTAAAGATGGAATTGTTAAAAGGGAAGAACTAAAAAGTTCAGAAAATTCTCAGCCTATCTCTATTGGGGAAAAAAAAAAATGAGATCCTATTCAGGAGACAATATGAAGGGTATGGCCAAATTCGAAAAGATGAGTAAACCATCTAAATAAGCCAGCATCTATTGTGTAAGATAATGAAAGAATGACCTTAAAGGGAATTCAGAGATTGCCAGGGTTGCTATCTCAACCACAAGACCAGGATGGGTGCAGAATAGTTTCAAAATAGGAGCCAATCTATAATAACTTGTTATAGTAGCCAAAACTGAGATACATATATGAATTTCCTAATATGTTCTATGGAAAAATATTTCTTTAAGTTAATACTTCTCTAAATATGAAGAAGAATGATATGTCTGTATATTTATTTGCTAGTTGAGAATTCTGATTTTCTGTTCATGAAGCAAGAAACTTCTAATACAGACAACAAAGAAAAGGATGAGCTGCTGAGAAGTGTGACATTTGCAACCACCTCTTTAAACTTAGGCTGGGCAACAGTTTGTAGGGATATGGGAAAAGGCAACTCAAGAGGGAAAGTTGGAATAAGTAGTCTTTGAGTCATTTTCAATTCTGAGAATTCACCAATTATAGTTGGGGTAAAGGCCACACATCACATGCTGTGTCTGAAAGTGCTAAATTCAGAGGAGAAGAATCTTCAAGGTGACTTTTTACCCTTTTCATGCTTTGCCCTCATGTCCCAATTTTCTTTCCTTTTTCTATTTTACTGCTTCCTAGAGGATATAATCTTGATAACATTTCTCTAATGGTCACTTTCTGATTAGCTATTTTAAGCTCAGCCAAGTTATAACTGGGCATTTAATTTTCTTCATCTCCAGGGTCTGGAGATCTTGCATTGTTGCTTCACAAAGCCGAATTTCTATCAGTGAGTTGCCTTTTGAAGGCAGGTAGCAATAAGTGGAGATAAGTATGGGGAAATGTGGTGTGTAACAGATAAATAAAAACATTGGTCAGATAAAAGGCTGTTGAATCTCCTTGACACTTGGGCCAATTTCATAGTTTGCTTTATGTAGATGCAATGATAACACAGTTTAAGGGTATACATACCTCAAGAAATGTAAGTTTTGTTATTTTAAACTGTTTGTTGGTGTGGCATCCCTAAATATGAAAATACTTTGATTTGTTTTTCCTTCATCCTTTCATGAAGAGAATAAAATGAATATAGTGCAAGGCATGTCTTGATTTTCCCACAGGGTTCTATCTCTCTCAGTGTGAACCAAAACATTAACAACTGAGGAAGGTCATCAGAGAGCATTCTTGAGAAATCCTGCAAGTGCATGTAAGAATTTTCCCATATTACAGATGGTGGGGTTGAGAGAACGGAAGAGTCCTTTTAGGTTCTCACGAAGAAACAGTTTTTACTTTTATTGAAAAAATTGTGATTTATCAGACTCTCTTAGGACTGCAGTGGCCAATGAATACAGAAGTCAATAAATCTAACTCTAAATAGATGTGCTTAAGCCATTCAAAAGAAACATAAAGCAGCATGACATAAAGGAATAAGTAGCATCCTGGTTCTTTTTCTAAGTTACTGAGTGCCTTCATATTTCTGTGTATCAGTTTTCTTAACTATCAGATAAAAATCCTAGACCAACCATCTTTAGATTCAGTCTCACTCTAAAATTTTGTGAGGTAATCATCTTTCATGTCTTACAAATCACTACGCAATGCAATCCCATGTCATCCACATGATGTCATTACTTGTGGGATCCTAGAACATTTTATGTTGATTCTAAGCAGCTTAGTCTATAGAATACAAAAGGGATTGTTTGTAAGATTTCCAAGCAACCCCTGTCTATGTGTTTCCACATTTAGCAATTGCTCTGTTACTGGTTGGTGATAATACCTAACTCTTACGATTCGACAATTAAACACCATACAGGATAATCATGTGAGTTCTGGAATCCTATGACCTGAGTTGGGATCCTGGCTTGTTTACTTGCTAGTTTTATAAACCTATGTACTTATTTAACCTTATTTAATATTTAATTATTAATTATTAATTATTTAATATTCTCAGCTGTGAAAGTTGCATAATATCTATAACTATTTCATTAAATAGTCAAGAAATTAAAATGAGACAATGATATGGAACCTGGTGCCTAGTAAGTACCTTGAAAATATTGTGCCTAGTACATAGTGAAGACTCAAGAAATATTAGCAAATATCTTCATCCATATTGGTTATCACTTTTTATCTCACAAATCATTCCAAAATTTAGTAACTTTGAATAATGATCATTCATTCTTTTTTTCCCCTCACAGTTTTTGTGAGTCAGGAATTTGAAAGAAATTCTGTTGGATATTTTAGGTCCAAGGTATCTCATGAGACATCAGTCGGATGTTGATGGGACTCACTTAGGTGGCTAGCAAGTTTGTGCTAGCAAATTAGTTCCTTTCCATGTGGGCTTCTCCTCAGTGCTACTTAAGTGTTCATAGCAGCTAGCTTCCCCTATTTGAGCTGTCCCAAAGGCCAAGGCAGAAGCTGCAACACTTTTTATAACTTAGCCTCAAAACTCACACACCTTCATATCCACCTATTCTAACAGCCATACTATCAGTCCTAGTTCATTGTTGAGGACTGTGAATTCCAGGAGGTGAGGATAATTAGGAGCTATCCTATAGTCTGACTCCCAGAGTCTGCCCCTGCCCCCAGTGATTTACAATCTTCCATCATGAAAAAAAATACACTTACTACCTTTCAAAGCATCCAAAGTTCTCCTCTACACACACATCACTTAAAAACTCATGATCCCAATATCTAAATCAGGCCCTGGTGCAGACAATGCTCTTCAGACACACTTCCTCAAATATGGTTCCTGCAGATCTGGAGAGTTTGATTTAAAGTCCCAAGGTGTCCCCCAGATAAGCAATATACACATTTGAGACTGAAACAAGGTAATTGCTATAACTTTCTATCAAAAAGGGAGAAAATGGGAGCACAAGGAGTCATTAGATAATAGCAAATCTGAGATCCAGCAGAGCACATAACTTCTATGGGGAGTTATGATCCAAAGCCCTTGGCTCTGCCCTGATTTCCTAGTTCCAATATCTTTGCCATACTACTTCTTTCATAGGAAACGGCTAGTGTCTAAAATTAATACAAGTGCTCCAGCTTTCTTTTGATTACTGTTGGCATACTATATCTTCCTCCATCCCTTTACTTTTAATGTAGCTGAGTTTTGTTTGTTTGTTTTGTTTTGTTTTGGGAGTTTTAAGTTTTGAATCCAATCTGACAAAATCTGCTTTATAATTGGGGAGTTTAGGCTATTTATGTATAGACCAATTACTGGTATACCTGGATTAAAATTGATCATCTTTCTATTTTCTATTTGTTGTATTCTTTGTTTCTTCCTCCTTATTCTTCTGTCTTCACTTGTTTGGATATTCTGTTCCCATGTGTTATTTCGTGTCTGTTTGCTTTTCAGTTTGGATAATTTCTATTGATTTATCTTTAGGTTTATTAAGTATTTCCTTAGTTGTGTCAAGACTACAGATGAGCCCAAGCAGGGTTTTCTTCATTTATGTTGCCTTGTATTTGATGTCCAGTATTTCCTTGTAATTCTTTCTTACAATTGCCATCTTTCTGCTCATGTTACTCGTCTGGTCTTGCATGCTATCCACCTTTTCTATTTGAGCCTTTAACATCCTAGCCATATTGAAATTTCTCTGATAATTCCAATCTGTGTTATACCTCCCTCTGGTTCTGATTATTGCTTTTTGACTTTAGACTCCCCCCCCCTTGACTTTTGACTTGATAAGGAAGGTTAAGTAAAATTTGTAAATCAAATTCCCCCTGCTTCCTCAGAATCTTTTCATATGCCCCCATCCCAAATTTCAGGGTCTTACTTCTTCATAATGAATGTCCTTGCTTTGACATAAAAGACCTTGCAAACTTGGAAATTCATGTTGTTATTTAGCCATCTGCGTTATTGAGTCTGGTTTCAAAAATCTCAGTCCTGCAGCTACAGGTAATAAGGTTTTCTTTTTCGGCAATTGCAGAAGCTTCTGAGCCTCTTAATCTGTTCTTGAGCTAGAAATTTAAAGCCCTGAGCTCATAATTTTATTCCAAGATCTCCAGTGAATTTAAAGCAACAAAACAACCACATTGTACTGATTATTTTCACTAAAATATTCAATGACTGCAACTACTTCTACAGGTATTTGATTATAAGCATCAACAAACGATCATTTAATTAGCTGCTCGGCCACTATATGTCATAGACTAATGGTGTTTTATTTACCACTAGAAAAAGATTAAAGCATGTAAATCTAATCATATGAAGGAACCATTTCCAGATTGCTCATAGTCAATTCTGAGAAATATCCTTAAAGCTTTTTCCTTTGGAGCGATTTTCAGTATCAGCTTCAGGGTCTAACCAGAGAAAGAGAACCACCAGGAGCAATGTTATATAATTTGTATATTATAGTAGTTTGATCACTTCAACTTTGGAAGCTGGTAAGATCATCTCAGTTTGTTCCATTCACTGCTGTTTATAAACCTGAAGACCTAGGACAAGTCCTTTGAATTGAGAGATTTATTTGAAGGGGAAGAAAGCAAGTACAACTCAATCTTACAAGGAGAGGGCAGGAACCTGAATCTCTTTCTGTAATGGGAACTTGTGTTGGCCTCTTTCCATCTACAAGCCTGAAAACTCACTGCTGTGGATGACTTTCAAAGGAAGCTGGAGCTCTTGCCATAGGTCTATCCCAGTAACTGGCCCACAATTTAGAGATGCCAAAGGAAAAGATTCCATGAAGCTGGACCAAAAGATAAACCAGAAGATCAGAAAAAAATTTCACAACCAGCATTAGGCCCTGGCCTACATTGAGCTTCTGAGAGTATAAATGATTACAGTTTTATTCCCACCTTCCAAAGCTCTTGCATAGATTTATCTAGAGGTGAGACAAACCAGAAACTTATAGGAATTGAGATTCTGGGAAATGTAGTTCAGCACAGTCAATTTGACACATTACAAAGCCACCACACCATTCCAATTACACAAAAACCCATGTTTAGGGGCCCTGCAATGTTATTAACCACTGAATGGAAATATCTGGAAGAATAATAGCATTCAGTTTTTAATTTCCTTCCCTGCTGGGTTGAATTATCAGCAAGTAATGCTGATAAACATAGTACTGTGTTTCCTGTCTCTAGTCTTTTGGTAATTCTTCAAAACTACTTTGCTCCAAAGCATGTTCTCTTGCTGACAAATTTGACAAAGCTCTCCCAAAGGATTTTTGGTTTCTTTTCTGTTGGGACATATCTGAGATGCCCAACTTGTCATTGGACAGTGATGCATTCATTTAACAAATATTTATTAAGCCCCAGCTATGTTTTTGATACACTGTTTAGTGTTGTTGTAGATACAGAGAAGTACTTTAAAATCCAGTGGTTTTAATGTCTAAAAATGTGGGGGACAGAGTTCAAATCCCAGGCTTCTGATTGAATATTCTCAGAGGGTGTGAGATGCAATTCAGGAGTGGGAAAGTATCACAAGGGAACCCAGACAGCCTGACCTCCGTATCATCCCCGTAAGCAAGACTGCACAAGGCCCATTGCTAGAAAACAGTCATCCAGGGAGGCAGACAGGGATTGCAACTTGGAGAAAGCAAAATATTTTCCAAATTTTCACAAAGCTGTGTTAGGGACTAGAGCCCTGCTTCCCACATTTTAAGTATCTGAGATTTTCTTTTTCAGGTCTTTTGGATTCTAATGCTCCCTCCAAAGTTAGCAATTTTGTCTTGCTTCCTGTCCTCCTCTTTTTTTATTCCTCTGTAAAGAATGCTCCAAAACACATTTAAATTTTTATGAAGTACTTGTTTTGTTATACCTATATATCCTCTTTCTGCTTGTCAAATATATGCACTGAACGTAAATAGTTTAAGTGAACATTAAAGCAGGGCTATCGCTTATTAATTAGATATCCTATAAATGAAGGAAGGTGGGCTGGGAGGGGACTTTCTCCCTTGTTTCTATGGGTTAATATGGCGGTTGTGGACTTACCTCTGATGGCTCATTATCTTGAGCAGGAAAGAGAAGAGCCTGCCCTCTGCTACACCAGACAAAATAATTAAATTATCCTCCCTATTGAATTGTGATAAAATTAAAGTCACACACAAGTGTAGCAAGTCAGATTCATGTTTTCCAGGGAAACAGCAGAGGCCTGGCCTTGTAGCTGGCACAGCCATCAACTCAGATGGATGTTAGGATCACTTGGGAAGTTCGTTGTTATGTTTTGCCTTTTTTTTTTTTTAAGATTTATTCACTTGTTGGGAGGGGTAGAGGGAGAGAGAGAATCTCAAGCAGACTCCCCACTGAGCAGGGAACCTGACATGGGGCTCGATCCCAGGACCCCGAGATCATGACCTGAGCCGGAATAAAGAGCTGGCACTCAGCGGACTGAGCCACCCAAGTGTCCCACACTTAGGAAGTTTAGGAAGTTCTTAAACAGCACTGATGTCTGGGCCCTACCTCATAACATTTTCTAGTGTTTCAGAATATCTAATAATCTGAGATTCTGGGATATAGTATTTTAAAGCTCTCAGGTGATTCTTTTTTCTCTTTTGCAGTCAGTGTCAAGAGTCACTAGTCTGCCTTTCCTAAGGAGCTTGACAGTAGTATGGAGTAATTTAGCAGCATTGCTAGGCAAATTGAAGATTTTTTTTTTTTACCTGCAAATTTTTATTTAAATTCTAGTTACTTAACATACAGTGCAATATTGGTTTCAGGAGTATAATTCAGTAGTTCATCCCTTAAATACAATACCCAGTGCTCAAAACATGACAAGTACCCTCCTTCATACCCATCACCCATCTAGCCCATTCTCCCCCCATCTCCCTCCATCAACCCTCAGTTTGTTCTCTACCATTGAGAGTCTCTTATAGTTTGTTCCCCTTCCTCTCTTTTTCCCCCTTCCATATCTTTATCTGTATGGTTTGTTAAATTTCACATATGAGTAAAACCATATGGTATTTGCATTTCTCTGACTTACTTCGCTTAGCAAAATACACTCTAGGTCCATCCATGTCATTGCAAATGGCAAGATTTCATTCCTTTTGATGGCTGAGTAATATTCCACTGTATATATACACCACACTTTTTTTTTTAAAACCACAACTCCTTTATCTATTCAGTCAGCAGACATTAGGGCTCTTTCCACAGTTTGGCTATTGTTAATAATAGGAGCTTCTTGATACTGTTCATGGTCCGATAGATATCACGTACTTACATATAGCCCAGAGTCAATGTCACTGAGATATACACATGTATACCTACAACAGAGAAGTGGACACTTAGACAAACACAGACATACTTAAGAGAATTACACACACACATACAAATACATTACCAAAGACTCACAGACAATAGGCACTCATGCCCACATGTATGCACACACACAAGGATACACATGTATAGTATCATTCCTGGCATACATAGACATGCACACAACAGCAACACAGAGAGGGTCACAGTGACACAGAGATTCTGATAGACCACAGAGATATATCTAGATATCTCAAAATAGAACAGAGACACATACTAAAAACTGTGCCCTTTGAAGCTTTTGCTTTATTGCAGCAAGCATGGCGCTGGATGACCTTCATGTGTTAGTTTCCTGTGGTTCTGATTTAAGTCAGGTCAGTGTCACATGCTCTGTCTCCCACACAGGTTCTGTTTTAGAAAAGGTTAAATAGAAATGGTCATCTTAAAAAAAGGAACTGTGTGGCATTCCAACAGGAAAAGAGATTTTACTGAGAATTGCCCCCTTGTGTGACCTTGCAGCCTTGGGAAAGAAATAAAAAAGTCACTTAGTTTGGGGTTCTGACAGAGATCTGGTCAGTAGATCAAAATAACAGGTCACAACATTAATAAATAATACCTGTACAGCCCCTTTGACAAATGAGTTCATACTTACAGCTCACACCCACCACTTATACAGAACTTTACAGCTATGACCTCATTTGATCCTCAGAAAACCCCAGTTAGATGACTACTATTCTTGTGCCTTTTTGAAAGTTGATACTACAAAGAGGTTAAACACATATCTGAGGTCACCCAGTTTATTCGTTTCCTGTGACTGTCATAACAAATTAGCACAAATCGTGTGACCTTAAATAAGAGAAATTTATCGTCTCACAGTCTGGAGGCCAGAAGACTGAAATTAAGGTGTTGGCAAAGCCTCACTGCCTCTGAAGTTTCTACAGGAGCAATCCTTCCTTGCTTTTTCCAGCTTCAGATTACTATTAGCATTCCTTGGCTTCCTTAGTTTGTGGCCACATCACTCCAATCTCTGCTTCTGCCTTCCTATCACCTTCTCTTCTGTATGTCCCTGGATAAGCCTCTTTTATACAAGCACTGGTCATGAGATTTTGGACCCATCCACACAATCCAGTGTCATCGCCTCATCTCGAGATCCCTAATTACAACTGCAAAGATCTTTTTTCCCAATAAGTTAACATTCATGAAAGGTCTGGGATTTAAAATGTGGACATAATATTTTGGGGTCCACCCTTCAACCCACCATTCAACCCTATATCTAGCTGCTAAGTCGAATGTCTGAGATGCACTCTTCTATGTGACTGGCCTGGGGGGTTGTGCTCTTAATATCAGACACTGCCTCTGTTCTCTCTGAGATAGGGATTGGTTTGATGGCACAGAAGAGTGCTTGTCAGCCACCTTTCCTCACGAGGACAGTAGCCTGGGATCCAGTGTTTTGATTGCAGTCCCTCTGATCTCTCCAGTAAGATAAGCCTCTAGATGATCCAATTGGCTCTCTGTGAGCTGGATCAGGTGGGGAAAGAGTTTGGACTCTGAGTGCAAGACTCCAGAGTTGGAAATGAATCTGCAATGGTGATGCTTTGAATATCCTTAAAAACACAATTTTCTCTAGAAGGCAATGCTATTGAATCTGTATTCTACTTCTCTCTACCCTACCCCTTCTTCTTTGAGGACCATGCAACTGTTCCTTCAACATGCTTACCAGAACTATCTTAGAAGCTTATAGGTTGATTGCATCTAGGCAGCTTGGGTAAAGAGAGCTGAGCATTGAGAACATGTGCTCATCTGTTTGCCTTTTCTATGGACGTGAGTTTGGCTAGAATGACAAATATGAAGTAGGCAGACAGACTGTTGGTCATTTTGACTTGCTGTGAAATCCCCTATGAGATTCCTACCACTGTATTTGGTTACAGGGAGTCTATGTACTCATATGTGATTACGAAGTCCTCTGTCAGTCAACATTCAATCAAGATACATTGAACATTTTCATGCTTTTGTTTCTGTGACAGATACAAAGTGAGTACTCCTGTACACAAAGGGATTATGGTGTAATTGGGGAAACAAATGATGTTTATGAATCATTGTATTACTAGAAATAATTAGAATTAGAGACCGAAGAGCTAATCTTGCCTGAAAGATACATTTTATTTTGACCCACATACTACTTCTTAAAAATGCTTGCACTATCTGCCAATATTTAAAAAATGGGATTTCACATACAAATCTATGGTTCTAACAGGAAAAATAAAAATATCAGAAGATCTGGCAAAGCAAACTAAAATCACATTCTATCATAGCAATAGTTGCCTCCCCCCGCCCCCCCCGGAACATATGATTTCCATTTTAACACAGTCTCAAGAACTCCAGATTGTCTTAATTTGGGCTCACTTTTTCTGTTTAGATTACTGTCTGGTTGCTGCAGGTATCTGAGTTTAGAACTCTTATGTTCGGTCAAAAGTTAAGTCATTAATGCATTGACAAATAGTTTAGGATTCTAGAAGGGGGGTTGTCAGGGAGGGGATGGAACATTCGGGAAGCTCAGCAGTGGGAATGAATCTGTCCTATAGAGAGTCAGAAATTAGATAAGGTTGGGGGAAAGGGGATAGAAGGAATTAAGTACTGAGATGATGAGAAGAACATAAGGTTAATGCAAAATTAAATTCTGGTGTATTAAAGGCCTAAAAGAAGAAAATAGAGGAGAGTATCTTTAGAGCAGGGTTGGCAAGGGAATCCAAAGTTAACAAAGAACTACAGAAAATACAAAAGACACACAAAGTAATACAATAATAAAGAAAAATTATTAACATGTTATAGAAGAGGAAACACAAATGGCCAAGAACTACAAGAAAATATTTTTGAACACACAAGAAATACAAGATGCAAAATAATGCATACTTATTATATATGTGCAAATATAAAAAACCCTAAATGTCCAGCAATTCCAAGGGAATAACAAGGATATGGGGAAATAGCTCTCCTATCCTACCGAAAGACGCATAAGTGATGCAGCCATCTTTGAGGACAATTAGACAAAATCTAATAAAATAGAATATTGTAGGTTAGACTCAGCAATTCCATGTTCAGAAATTTGGAGATTTCCTTACATAAGAATATAAGGAAATATATATGAACATATTCAATGTAGCATCATATGAAAGATAAAAAAACTAAAATGTTCTACAGTAAGATTTAAATATTCTGGTACACACCACTCACACAATGAGAACATAAACAGCAGTGGTGACAGACTCAAGTTACACATGACTTTGGCTAAATCCCTATATCAGATGTTTAAAGAAAAAGAAAGTTGTAATATAGCAATATGTAATATGAAACTGTTTATAGCAAGTGTAAAAACCTGCAAAACAAGATGAACACCCAAACTGAATACACATGATCTATGAAGATAGTACAGAGGGGATCTGTTGGACCAGCAAGAGTTTGTGTGATTGGGGATAAGATTGATTTGTTCTGCCCCAGGGATGCAGGAGGCCTGGGGCACTCATGAATGCAGATTTTGGTGTTTCATTATGTGATCCAACAGCCACCACCACTGCTCTCTTCTTAAAGCCATCACCTTTGGGAGGGTAGGACGGTGGGCATGTGGGTAGGCGTTGTAGATTTATATAAAAGACGCTGCTTGGAAAAACATTATCTGAAGGAAGAAGAGAGTCTACTGGTGAACTAGCTCTAAGAGGTAGAGAAAAAGAAGGCAGGATGCACTTATCACTCTTTGTTGTGATTATGAAGACTCATAATCCCTCTGATAATTCACTCAACTAACAAACATGACCTGTTGCCTGGGCATTTCAGTGGCCTCCCTGTCCGTCCTTGCCCACTCTCTACCTCCTACACACCAAGTGAGTCAGTCTCCCAAAAGCATGGCTCTGACAATGTGCCCCCAGATCTTTATTCTCTGCTGCATAAAGTTTGATTCCTACAGCTCCCTTCTGGCACCAGCTTTTCTTTCTATTCTTACTTCTCTCCACACGTATTTATTTAGGACTTGCTTCATGCAGGCTAGGCTCCTTCGTGGGCACTGGCAACCGAGTGTGCAAGATGAACAAAGCTCCTGTCCCTACAGACTCATAGTCCAGTAAGTGGAGGAGACAGACAATGGAGCAGTGAGCCAGCAATCTAGATAATTGCCCCTGGGATAAGTGCTACAAATTCAACAAAACCAATATATGACTGTGAATGACGGGGAACATTAGACAGGATGGTCAGGAGAGGCTCCTTTGAGGAAGTAACTTTTGAGCTGAGATCAGAGAGATGAGAAAATGTCAGCTAAGGAAATATCTATGGGAGGATGATGTATATGGTTTTTTTTTTTTTTTTCTTTTTCTCTCCTGCTCTGAGCAAACGGATCTCTGCCCTGACTACATTCACTAGCCTTTGTCCATACCATTCCCTGTACCAGAAATGTGTCTCCTCCATTTCCTCCTGTGGGAGCTGCACCTTGCTTTAAATGCCACCTCCTCTATCAAGCATTACCTGATTTCCTCAACCAAATCCTCTCTTACCTGTAAAAGCTTTAATGTAAACATCGCAACATTATTTGTTTTGCTAAGGACTATCCTGATCACAAGTAACAAGTCTAGTTGGAATAAGGATAACCAGAAATAAGGGTCAACTTTTTTGGCTTAGGTAAGCCAAAAACAGAATGGTCAACTGTAGGGCTGGCTTCCGGGAACACTGTGCCCTTTGCTGTAATAGCAAATCACCACGTCTCTTTTCTTTGCTCTCCTTTCTGTATGTTACTTTCCTCTTTCAGGCTACTCTTCCCCCACAAACCTGGCCCAATGGTTGCAGGTAGTTCTGTACTTAAACATTTAGGACTCTGAACCTCAGAGATAACTCCGCCGCTAACACCCTCAAGTTAAAAAAAAAAAAAATTCCCTTTGTTATTTTACAAGTATGTGTGGCTTAGGAGAGCTCTGTCTCTAGATGCAGGCATTATAAAGGTGCATGGCATATGTGCTAAGCCTGATTTACCCCCCCGGTGCTAAAAAAGCATCATGGAGGCTATAGAAGGTTGTGCATATTGTACATCCCAAGTCTTCCGTGGTGCCTGCAGAGTCATAACTCCAGCCACATTCTGTATTCCATTCTTGCAAAACCCATTTATTCCACACCGTCTTAGTGTTTCTATCCTATACTGTGGCCGACTTTTCCCAAAGGCAAATAAGAAAGAGTATTAATGCCACTCTAGAGAAGTTTGTTGGCAGTATGCAGTGTGATGCTTCTCTCTGAGGTTTGCCGTTAATTTATGGATGATCGCTGTTACCTTCAGCTTCTCTCCCAGCCTCCTTTTTATCAGTCCAATGTCATTATGTTGTAGCTAGAAAGCATGTCCTTCTCTGAAAGAAAACCAATCCCAAACCTCTCTTCTTATTTGGGTGCTACAAATGATTAATCTCACTCTCTTGCCTTATCCGCCACCACTCCACGCTCCAAGAATATTGGCTGTCTCCACACAGCCTCAGCATGCAGGACTTTTTTCAGAACTATTATGACATCTGCCACTTCGTACCATTTTATATTTTTCACTTTTTAATTTATAAGTGTTTGAAATCTTTCCCTCCTGGTTCTCTTCTTTAAAGGAGCAATTATTGATTCCTGGGTCAGATCCTATATCTTTTATAGCACAGAATCTGGGAGTTAAAAAAAAATTTTTTTAAAAAACACAGGTCTAAATTGATGTGAATGACAAATGACTAAGCCAAAGATAAAAGAGGTAGGGAGAAATCGTAAGAACCTGCTTGTCTCGGGCTGAACTAGAGATTTTTTTTTTCTCTTCAGAATAACTTGAAATAAAGGAAAAGAGAAAATATTGAGGATATGCTGCAATGAATGTCTAATGTATGAAAGAGATTTGAAAAAAAGAAATTTTTGACTGGTTTTATTAACTCACTTTGGTATTTAGGAGTAGACCACAAATTTGATGTAAATTTGCAATCATTTTTTAATTGAAGTATAATTCACAAATATTGTATTAGCTTTAGATGTATGACATAATCATTTAACAATCACATACCTTACGAAATGCTGACCACAGTAAGTATAATTACATCTGTCACCATACAAAATTATTACATATTATTGATTATATTACCTATGTTGTGCTTTTTATTCCCGTGTCGTCTTTATTTTATAACTGCGAGTTTGTACCTCCTAATCCCTTTCACTTATTTTGCTTATCCCCCAACCCTTCCCCTTTGGCAGTATATTATAAGTCCATTTCCATTCTTTGTTGTCGTTTGGTTTTTGAGATTCCACATGCAAATGAAATCAAATGGTATTTATTTTTCTCTATCTGACCTACTTCACTTAGCTTAATACCCTCTAGGTCCATCCATGTTGTCACAAATGGCAATATTTCATTCTCTCTTAAGACTGAGTAATATTCCAGTGTGTGTGTGTGTGTGTGTGTGTGTGTGTGTATACACACCACATCTTCATCCACTCATCTTTTGCTGGACAGCTGGGTTGCTTTCCTATCTTGGCTATTGTAAATAATGCTCCAATAAACACAGGGGTGCATATATCTTTTCCGAGTAGTGTTTTTGTTTTATTCAGGAAAATACCCAGAAGTAGACTTGCTGGATCATGTAGTACTTCTATGTTCAGTTTCTTGAGGAACTTCCATACTGTTTTCCAGAGTGGCATTGCCAATGTACATTTTCACCAAAGGTGCACAAGAGTTCCTCTTCCTCCACGTGTTTGTCAACACTGACTAATCTTGTCTTTTGATACTACCCATTTGGACTGGTGTGAGGTGATATCTCACTAAGGTTTTGACTTGCATTTCCCTGATGATTACTGATGTTGAGCGTTTTTTCATTTGTCTATTGGCCATCTGCATATCTTTCTGGAAAAAATGTCTACTCAGCCCATCTTCCCATTTCTAATTGGATCATTTATTTTTTGGGTATTGAGATGTATGAGTTCTTAATAAATTTTAGGTGTTAGTCCTTTACCAGATATATCATTTGTAAATATCTTCTCTCATTAGGTTGACTTTTGTTGATGGTTTCCTTCACTGTGCAAAAGCTTTTTATTTTGGTATAGTTCCAATAGTTTTTTGTTTGTTTTTGTTTTATTTTTACTTTTGTTTCCCTTGCCTGGGGAGGAACTGTTCAGAAAAAAATATTGTTAAAGCCAATGTTCATGAGTTTATTATGTTTGCTTTTAGGGGTTTTATGGTTTCAGGTCTTACTTACATTCAGATATTTAATCCATTTTGAGTTTATTTTTGCATATGGTGCAAGAAAGAAGTTTTCGTTCTTTTCCATGTAGCTGTCCAGTTTTCTCAGGACCATTTATGGAAGATATTTTTCCATTCTATATTATTGTCTTATTTGTCATAGATTGTCTATATAAACATTGGTTTATTTCTGGGCTCAAATCTGTTTGATCTATGTGTCTATTTCTGTGCTAGTATCATACTGTTTTGATTATCATATATTTGTAGTATAGTTTGAAATCTGGGATGTGATATCTTCAGCTTTGTTCTTTCTCAAATTGCTTTGCCTCTTCAGGGTCTCTTATGGTTCCAAATAAATTTAGTGTTATTCTGGTTCTGTGAAAAATACTATTTGTATTTTGATATAGATTGTATTAAACCTGTAGATTGCTTTGGGTAGTATAGACATTTTAGCAAGAGTAATTCTCTCAGTGCATGAGCATGGTATATCTTTCCATGTATTTGTGTTGCTTCAATTTCTTTAATCATTGTTTTATAGTTTTCAGAGTTTAGTTCTTTCACCCCCTTAGTTAAATTTATTCCTAGGTATTTTATTCTTTATGATGCAATCATAAATGAAATTGTTCTTCATTTCTCTGTTACTTCAGATTAGTGTATAGACACACAACAGATTTCTGTATATCACATAATCACTTACCATAGTAAGTTTTTTAAAAATGTGACTTAATGTCATGACAAAAAGATGCTTAATTTTAATGATTGGAATTTCTCTTAGTGCTTCACAACCTCTCCCCCAAATGTATGTGTCTGTATAACAAAGGCTCAGTATGTCCCACAGCACTTATCCCTTGCCTTGGATACATTATTCACTTCATAATCATTTGTTATGATAAATGATTACTTTTTGCATATTATTATCACCAGCAAACCGTTAATGAGTAGTAGTCATGTGTCAAGTGTCAAGCCCTATGCTAAGATTTCTAAATGTTTGATCTTTTTGAATCCCCGTAATCAGTCTAGTGTCATGAGGGTTGTTTTGTTTTGTTTTGTTTTTCCAATAATCCGTGTTAGAGATGACCAGTTTATGAGCTAAGCCATAGTCTAGTTGTTTAAACTTAAACTTAGTTTCTGTATTATACTAATTTATCTTTTAAGCAAACATTTATTAAGCACTTATTACTACTTATGCTTCAGATATAAATATTACTCTGTAGTTAGTAAATGATGGAATTGATATTGGAACCAAGGAGGTACAACTTTGGCATCTGTACTCTTAATTAATGTACTATAATTCAATGGGGGGGGGCAAAAGAAAATAAAGGAGGAGAGAGATAGGCAGGCAGGAAGATCTGAAACCTTACGGCCAGTTACTAAGAGAGGTTGTAAATTCTTCAGAGATCACCTTGAATAAACTGTTGCTGTCCAGATTTAGGGTCAGTTAAAGGTTTCCTGAAAGTCCCTCTAGCTCTGAAATGACTGACCCTTCCCTATAAGGAGGGAGAAGATAACTAACTTCATAACATTTCTATATGCTATGCCCTCTGCAATGTAAACTATCTCATTTACTCTACAAGAAGTAGAATTTGCTCACTTTCCATAAAAGGCAATATAGGCTTGATATTGCCACAGTGGTATTTTCCATACTAGTTAATGTTAAGAAATAAACACAAATATAAAACAATGAAAAATAGTCATATAAATGGTGGCATATCGTTATAATAAACAGTTACATGGCCATTAAAAATTGTCAGTTTTAAAGGAAATTTAATGTCCTATGAAAATGTTCAGGATATAATATTCAGTGAAAAAAATTCAGGGTACCTAATCACGGCATGATCTCAGTTTTATTAAAAAAATAAATAAAAATAACCCACTTTTAACAGGGAAAATGGAGCTAAAGTAGGGTGCCTCTGCTCTGGAAGTAGCATTCATGTGTCATATGTCCGGAGCAGCTAATCATCATGGTATTATCTACCTTTTGGTTGTTGTCTACTTAGATATGCTTTGCCCATGTGACTCTTTTCCTACCTGACATCCTTAAACTCAGAATTTTGTCAGAACCTGGCCACCTGCCAGACTCCTCCTGCCAGTGTCCTTTTCTCTGTCTAGATCTTTTCTTAAGATTTGTCCTTGCCTCATCCTACATTAGCCTGACACACATGCATATATGTACTGTTTTGTTTTCATGTCCACATTTGACAGAGGAAGCAGCTGATGGGTTTGAACCCAGACTTACTGACTCCATAGCAGACTACACTCTATGACGAAAGTGTTCTGTGTCAACACTCTACCTAAATCAAATAATAAAAGCAGCAACTTTTAACACAATTGATGACTCATACCTTTTCAAACTACAATCTTCCTGTAGTCAGTTTTCTTTTCTTTTTTTTTTTTTAAAGATTTTATTTATTTATGTGACAGAGAGACAGCCAGCAAGAGAGGGAACACAGCAGGGGGAGTGGGAGAGGAAGAAGCAGGCTCCCAGAGGAGGAGCCCTATGTGGGACTCGATTCTGAAACGCCGGGATCACGCCCTGAGCCGAAGGCAGACGCTTAGCGACTGCGCTACCCAGGCACCCTGTAGTCAGTTTTCTGACACCACTTTTTTTTTTTTTGTATTGAGGTTTATTTGGCATACATTATGTGAGTTTTATAATGGTTCGATATTTGCATATATTGTGAAATGATCACTACAGTAGGTCCAGTTAACATCCATCACTATATATTGTTAAAAAAATTCTTTTTTTCTTGTGATGAGAACTTTTAAGACCTACTCCCTTAGCATACGTTTTTCAAACATGCAGTAAAGTATTATTTATTATAATCACCATGCTGTACATTACATACTTATATGACTTATGATATTTATATTAAAATTGGAAATTTATACCTTTGACTCCTTTTACCCATTCCACTCAACCCCCACCTCCAGCCTCTGGCAACTACCAACCTGTTCTCTCTATATAGGAGGATTTTTGCTCTTCTTATTTCACATATAGGAGAGATCATGGGGTACTTGTTTTTCTCTGTCTGACTGACCACTTAGCATAGTGCACTTGAGGTCCATGCACATTGTGGCAAGTAGCACATTATGGATTTCATTCATCTTATGGATGAATATTGTATATGAATATATATATATATATTTATATATTTAGGTGCTCGTATGTTGAGTACATAAATATTTATAAGTATTATTCTTCCAGTTGGATTGACCCCTTTATCATTATACAATGTCCTGTGCTGACCTTTAATTTTTAAATCTCATGTAACTGTAGAGGGTGTGTATTAAGAACTGTCCAATGGAAATAAAGAAGTCACAAATACATTGTATATATGTAGTTTTAAATTTTTGGGGGGCGCCTGGGTGGCTCAGTCGTTAAGCGTCTGCCTTCGGCTCAGGGTGTGATCTTGGCGTTCCAGGATCGAGCCCCACGTCAGGCTCCTCTGCTGGGAGCCTGCTTCTTCTTCTCCCACTCCCCCTCCTTTTGTTCCCTCTCTCACTGGCTGTCTGTCAAATAAATAAAAATCTTAAAAAAAATAAAAATAAAAAAATTTTCTGCTCTCTACTTAAGAGATGTGGCTACTTTTTAAGGAAAAAAAAAAGAGAAAAGGTAAATTTAATTTTAATTATATAGTATTTAACTTCATATATCCAAAATGACATTTTAGGGGCACCTGGCTGGCTCAGGCAGTTAAGCCTCTGCCTTCTTTTCAGGTCATGATCCCCAGGTCCTGGGATTGAGCCTCACATTGGGCTCCCTGTTGAGTGGAGAGCCTGCTTCTCTCTCTCCCTCTGCTGCTCTCCCTGCTTGTGCTTGTGCTCTCTCTGTCAAGTAAATAAAATCTTTTTAAAAAATGGCATTTCAACATTTAATCAGTATTGGAGTTATCTATAAGATATTTTACATTTTTTTTTTACTAAGTTTCAGAATTCATTTTATACTCACACTTAACATTTCAACTTGGACTAGCCATATTGCAAGTGCTCAGTAAGTGCATGGTTATTGGCTAATGGCTAGGGCAGCAAAAATCTATACCCAATATTCTTGTTTTCCAGACTTGCTGCTTAAACTGCTCAGCTTTCACAGTTTGAATTTAGGTTGAAAGGCTAATCAGCACTCAATCCAAAAGTGAATTGTCAGAAAATTATTTTTTCTTAATGGAGAATTCAGCTCCTGAGCTTCTGTTAATGACTTAATTGGCAAGGGATAATATATTTGTCAAGGGGGCAGATTTCCATTTGTTTAATTAAATAAAGATGGAGATTAAAATTACTGATCTCTTTGAGTTACTTCAGGCTGTAACTACAAGAGCTTCACTGCACTTCTCTGAAATATGAAAGACACCAGAGCTAAGAACTTTTTCAAAAGAAACAACAGCCACCCAAGCCAGTCACAAGGGACAGGCAGGGCATTATCAGAGCCCCTTTTGGGGCAAGTTCTCCTTCTCCAGTGGTCATCGTAAATTACTTAGTCATTTGTTTCCACAGTTCTCTGAAGTTCTGGGACTTTGAGTGCCAGTGATGCAGGGTATACATCTTCTGCACGTAGAATATGTCAGTATAATCACAGCTGTTTATTCTCTTCCATTATGTTTCACCAGTGGGACCAGTAGGCAACTGCAAGTGGGGATTGGTGGGGAGTAATGTATTCCTGGATATTTTCCTCTGGATGGGAGCTACTTGCTTATGATCCCCAAGCAAATCTGATGCATCCCAGTCTTATCACACACCCAATATATTGACCCTTATTCTCCAAAGAACTTTCTTATACATCACATCATTTTTTTCTGTCATTTCCAACATTGTGAGTTACATTAGGCCTTTATTATCTTCATTTACAAATGAGGGAAGTGAGGCTCAAAGGTTTTTCAATGTTTTACCCTACTTTTGTCTTTCACTTTGCAAACTGTCCTCCACATTCCTCCTAGAGTGACACATGTAATATAAAATCTATGTAATGCTCTGACTAAATGTTCCCTGCTGATATCTGCCATTGTACCAACTCCTTGGTATGACCCATAGGTCCCTCCATGGTCTGATCACCTGTCCCTCTCTGTAGCCTAATTTCTCCCCTCTGCACAGTCAGAATGATACCCATACTGGTCTATGAATCATCATAACACATGTTTTTTGAGTATTTACTATATCCTAGCTATTGTTGTAAATGGTGTACATGTATTAGCTTATTCATTGAAAGCGTACGATGTACTTTGCAGGGGTTTTCTTGGGGGGGGTTAAGAAATCATTTTATTCATGTATTTGTTTATTTATTATGTTCAGTTAGTCACTGTATAGTACATCATTAGTATTTGATGTAGTGTTCAATAATTCATTAGTTGCATATAACACTCAGTGCTCATCATAACACATGCCCTTCTTAATACCCATTACCTGGCTACCTCATCCCCCCACACCCTGCCCTCTGAAACCCTCAGTTTGTTTCCCAGAGTCCGTAATCTCTCATGGTTTGTCTCCCTCTCCAATTTCTCCCCCTTCAGTTTTCCCTCCCTTCCCCTATTGTCCTTATGTTCTACATATGAGTGAAACCATGTGATAATTCTCTTTCTCTGCTTGAGTTGTTTCACTTAGCATAACCCCCTCCAGTTCCATCCATATCGATGCAAAGGGTGGGTATTCATCCTTTCTGATGGCTGAGTAATATTCCATTATATATATGTACCACATTTTCTTTATCCATTCATCTGTTGAGGGACATCTCGGCTCCTTCCACAGTTTGGCTATTGTGGACAATGCTGCTATGAACATTGGGTTGCATGTGCCCCTTCTTTTCACTATGTCTGTGTCTTTGGAGTAAATACCTAGTAGTGCAATCGCTGGGTCATAAGGTAGCTCTATTTTTAACATTTTGAGGAAACTCCATACTGTTTTCCAGAGTGGCTGTACCAGGTTGCATTCCCACCAACAGTGTAAGAGTGTTCCCCTTTCTCCACATCTTCGGCCAACATTTGCTGTTTCTTGTTTTGTTAATTTTTACCACTCTAACTGGTGTAAGGTGAGTTGTATCAGTTGTATACACCCAGGTCACCACTACAGGAAACAAGGTATAGGTCACATCCACCCCTCAGGAATTATCCTCATGCCCCATTTTGGTCAATTCCTCATTGAAAGGAGCTCTTCAGATCTTAAGATCTCTGCATTTTATTGTATGATTATTTTAATTTTTAAAATATAACATAGGCATATAGTATATTAACTTCATTAATGCCTCCAGCAACTGAATTTCTTATTCATCCGCTTACTCTTTGTTCTCACTCTCAGGATTACCTGATTCTCAGACTATTTTCAGTCTCTGATTATGGTATATTATGGCCAAATTCAGTCACTTATTATCTTGACAGATTTGGGACAAATATTCAAATATGTGAAACAAGCAATTATGTTTTAAATAATATTTGTGTCTCTCCAGCAGTTCTTGAGTGTTAGGCACACATAACATGTACCACGACTATGTCAGTCTAGGATAAGGGTCAAGATTACAGGCCCTGGTGAAATGTAAATCAAAACCACAATGAGATGTCACCTCACCCTTGTTAGAATGGCTATCAGCAGAAAGGCACGTGCCCTAACAAGTGTTGATATTCATGAGGATGTGGAAAAAAGGGAACTCTTGTGTGCTGTTAGTGGGAATGTAAATTGGCCACTGTAAGAAACAATGTGGAGATTTCTCAAAAAATTAAAACTGCCTTATAATCCAATAATCTCACTTCTGGGTTAATATCCAAAGAAAACAAAATCACTATCCTAAAGAGACATCTGTATTCCCGTGTTCATTGAAACATTATTCAGAATAGCCAAGACATGACAGCAACTTGCATGTCCACCAAAAAATCAGTGGATAAAGAAAATGTGTTACATGTATGTAGTGGAATATTATTCACCCATAAAAAGGTAATCTTGACTTTTGCAACAACATGGATAAACCTGAAGAACATTATGCTAAAAGAAACCAGAAAGAGAAACAAATACTGCATGATATCACTTATATGTGAATAGATTAAAACTGAAGTTACAGAGATAGAGTAGATGAGTTGCCAGAGGCTGTGGGAAATGGGAGAAGTCAGTCAAAGGGTACAAACTCCCAGTTATAAGACGAATGAGTTCTGGGGGTCTAAGGTAGAGTATGGTCACTGTCGTTAACAATATTGTATTATATACCTGAAAATTGCCAAGAAAGAAATCTTAAAGTTTCTCACTAAAAAAAAAAAAAAAAAAAAGGTATTCAGGTGTTAACTCATCTTATTGTGGTAGTCACTTTGCAATCTATAGGTTTATCAAATCACCATGTTTAACATCTTAGACTTAGAGTGTTATATGTCGATTACATGTCAGAATAGGAAAAAGAAATGTTGGCCTTGGGGTCACACTGTTTGGGTTTGAATCTGGCTCTCCATTTTATATACTTATTGCATCCTCAACAACAACACTATGAGCATGTATTAACTCCATTTATGAGATGAGGAAAAGCGGGGCTTACAAAGGCCAAATAGCCTGCCTAACTTACACAGCCAATAAGGAAAAATAGATTTGGTCGACCTGTTCTGAGTACAAAGGCCATGTCCTTAACTGATAGAACTATGACAGGACCAAGACCTGCTGGTTCAGATGCCTTTATCTTTGTCGCTCTCTTCTACTCTGATACCTCTTTCCTGCTAAAAGCAGAATTTGTCTACTAGAACCAATCATAGTATGCATCTCTGAAAATTAAAAGGGCTCCCCCAAGAAGAATTTGATATGTTGCTGAATGTTGAATGTAAATGTTTACTTAATGTCTTAAAGATGCTGGAGATGCTTTTTTTTCCTTTTTAATTTAGTGTTCATATATGTAGAGTTTTTTTTTTTTTTTAAGATTTTATTTATTTATTCGACAGAGGGAGAGACAGCCAGCGAGAGAGGGAAGACAAGCAGGGGGAGTGGGAGAGGAAGAAGCAGGCTCATAGCGGAAGAGCCTGACGTGGGGCTTGATCCCAGAACTCCGGGATTACGCCCTGAGCCGAAGGCAGACGCTTAACCGCTGTGCCACCCAGGCGCCCCCATATATGTAGAGTTTTGAACTTTTAAAATTAAATATGTATTTCCTTAGATTTTTTAAAATTATAGTATCTTAATAGAATTTTCTAGTAGTTTGACTTAATTTAAATGACATTATTGTTGTTAGCTTAAATATTTGTTTTTATCTCCAGAATCAAACTATACTTTTACATGTCAGAGGCTTATGTAGTCCTTTCTAAGTCCTTTCTTCTTGCTATAACAAGGTAGTTACATCCTGATGTCGATGGGCCTTATAAAACTTTGTTTTTCTTAACAAGTTTTTTTTTCTTCTTTGGAGAGTTTATATATTAGAGTGACTTTAATCTTACCTCAAGGAGAATTTAGCTATGCTTCCACTTTATAGGTTAACAAAAGCTTCCATTTACTTTTAAATTATTGAGCACTGCACTCTGCTATTACTAATTAGATGCTAATTAATGTTCTTTTACTTGCTCATTTATTTGGAATCTTCCTTTTTCTTCATGTCAGGGTCCCTGAAAGTGTGTAAATTTCATTAATGGCTTTTACCTGCTCTTTAAACAGATTGTGGAACAAAGTAGTCTTTTGAAAATTATAGCGGGCCAACATCCACATTTGACAAAGACACAAAATTCTAGGAGATATTATTAACCTGACAGTAATTACTAACTTCAGTGAGAATGCTGCACAGCAAGATGCTCTAGGAATTTCTTAACTGATATAAATCAGCTCTTTAAAGTTTGCTTTTAACATTGAGCCTCTGAGAAATCACAAGAAAAAGATTAAAGGACAAGACTTAAAATGCTGGGATAAACGTTTTAAAACTAACATATAACAAGTATGTGCTTATTTTATTTCATCTTTAAACAGTTTTGCTTCATGGCAAACTGTTTGCTTAATGGCGAGGATTACTAATCCCCTTTTATAGGGGAGAAGAGTTAGACTTCCAGCATTGACATGAATTGTCTGGAAGGGAGAACCCCATGCAGAGGGGCAGCATGTACAAAAGACCAAAACTCAAAGAAACATGGCAAGTTAGAGAAAGAGAAGGAAGAGCTGAGTCGAGGCTCGTGTTCCAGGCAGAGCTGGTATATCCGGGGTCACTAAGAAAAGGTTAAAAGTTTGGGGACTCATCCCGTGTATTTGAATGATCACTCTCACCACAATGTGAAGAATGGATTAAGAAGGATAAGGGAGAAGTAGAGCTTCATAGCCAGTAAAGATGATAGCGCTGATGAGGATATTGGCAGGTCAAGGGAGCACAGATCATCTGAGAAAGATTTTGTAAGTAAACTGATAAGAATGTCCAAGACCAAGGGAGAGGCAGGTGTTGAGGATGATTTTCAGGTGTTCAAATCACAAAACTAAGTAGAAGGTGGAAACGTTTTATTTATTTATTTATTTATTTATTTGGACAAAGAGCCTTGGAAAAGGGGGAAAAAGTCAAGTATTGTAGATTGGGTTAACCAAGGAAATAGACTCTGAGGCTGAGATTTGTAGGCAGGATGTTTATTGAGTAGTCCTCCAAGATACCACACTTGTAAAGGAGTGAGAAAAGGGACACTTCAGAGAAAAAGGTAGACAGAAAGGATGTAGTCACAGCAGAAGCCTCTGCCATTCCCACAGGGGAGTATGACGCTGGAATGGTCTTATAAGAATGTCCCAAATTGAAGTGACTAGAGAGAGTACATTGGCTAATCATTGATAAGAGATTCCTCTGGGGAAAAGTTTGGCCTCAGATGAGACAGTTTCCAGCTGCTGACCGCATTTCCTGAGACCAGTGGGATCCACTGACCTTTCAGTAAGCAAATGTTCTGGTAGCAGAGCAAATGAGTGAATTGATCCTGTACGGGCACAGGAAATGCAAGTCAGTATCTACTACATTCCACTCTTAGCAGCTCTCAGATCCATTGGAAACAGCTTCTCTACAATTCTACTGAGACTTTCCCTGAGAAATCTTTCTAAATTATTGGGATGGACCATATTCCCTGTGGCTAAAACTAGTTTTGAGACTGCAACTGGTATTGTATCTCTCTCTCGTACTGCACATTTAGATTTCCCTCAAACTTGTTGGTATATTTTCTGGTTTAAGAGGCTTATCAGGTTGAGTGATCCAGATCTTCCATGCTAAGGTGTGAAAACCCGATCACCATGCCCTTCTTGGGCCATGGCCACATCACTTATCAATGTGCCAAAAACAATGAATAAGGGAATACTGAGAAGTGCTACATGGAAATACTGAGTGATCTTTCCTGCCCAGATCTATGTGGCAGAAATGTAAACTATCCCTATTTGTCACCTTCCACCCCCCTGCCAATGTTGTGTAACAGCAACTCTGTATTTTTATGATGATAGAGGCCAGTTGCTTCTCCTGGACTGATGACTCCTTTCTTTGTCTACTGGTGTCCCCACACAAGTAGCTTTCAGTGATTGGGCAATAAACAAACATTAAAGCTTACCCTCTTCTTCCTTAGAAGCTTCCCTCTCTTTAAACCAGAAACTTTCCCTTTTTTGCCCTCCAGATACAGGAGATAAGAGACTCATTATATGCTACCACAAAGACCCTCTGAGTTTTCAACCTCGTCTTAAATTGTTCTTAGACAATCAATAACCCAGTTTTAAAAAATAAATCAATGCTGCTTCCAGAACATTACTTAACACCATTAAAAGGCATTGGAGCCAACCAGTTTAAACATAACTACCTGGGAATTATGTGTCTGCCAAAATTACATATAGGTTAAACTTGAAATTTATGATTTTTTTCTGTTCATCTGGATAGTTTAAAATGTGATTTATATTTTATGGTTGAGGTCCTGGACAAAGCACCTTCTCTGTCCTGTCTTGTTGAAGACCGTAAGCAGCCTCCAAAGGAGAAAAGTGCAAATTGGTTTTCAGAGATGGAGCAAGAATGTGTTGGAGAGAAACCATGGCTGGAAATGAGAATGATGTGGGTTTTTTTCACATGACCTGAGAAATGTGTAATGTATCTGTTTCCTCTCAGAGTTACAGACTACATGTTTAATTATTGAAGCCCCAAGTCAGATGCCATGCTTTTGATAAACTCCAACTCCGATTTTCCTTTGTTTGAAAGTACAGTAAACCCCTTTGATAGAAGCCTGTCTCTGCCTCTCTATCCGTCTCTCTCACTCACACACACATAGACTTAAGTTAGGTATAACCTAACATACAGTAAATAAAAGACCAGACCCTCATACTCTGCCTTTTTTCTTAAGTATAGTCAGCACACAATGTTATGTTAGTTTCAGGTGTAGGACATAGTGATTCAACTTCACTGTGATGTCATGTTCATCACAAATATAGCTAGCATTTTTTACCATACAATGCTATTAAAATAACATTTACTATGTTCTCTATGTTGTACCTCTTATTCCTATGACTTATTCATTCCAAACTGGAAGCCTGTAAATCCCACTCCTCTTTACCCATTTTGCCAATTCTCTCACTCCCCTCCTCTGGATACCATCAGTTCTCTGTATTTATAGGTCTGATTCTATTTGTTTATTTGTTTTTAAGATTCCACAGATGAGTAAAACCATATGGTATTTGGCTTACTCTAACTTAGCATAATACACTCTAGGTCCACCCAGGTTGTTGCAGATAGAAAGATCTCATCCTTCTTTATTGCTGCATAATATCCCATTCTGTATCATGTATGTATATATGTATATGTGTGTATGTGTGCATATACATACCACATCTTCCTCACTCATTCATCTACTGATGGACACAGGTTGCTTCCATATCTTGGCTATTGTACTTGGCAATAAACAAAGGGGGGCAAAAATCTTTTCAAATTAGTGTTTTTGTTTTCTTTGGGTAAATACCTAGTAATGGAATTATTGGATCATATGGTACTTATTTTTTTTTAAAGATTTTATTTTATTTATTTGACAGAGATAGAGATAGCCAGCGAGAGAGGGAACACAAGCAGGGGGAGTGGGAGAGGAAGAAGCAGGCTCATAGCGGAGGAGCCTGATGTGGGGCTCGATCCCATAACGCCGGGATCACGCCCTGAGCCGAAGGCAGACGCCCAACTGCTGTGCCACCCAAGCGCCCCGGATCATATGGTACTTCTATTTTTAATTTTTTGGGAGACTGCCATAGTATTTTCCACAGTGGTTATACCAATCTACATTCTTACCAACAGTGCATGAGGGTTCCCTTTTCTCCATGTCCTTGACAGTACTTGTTATTTCTTGTCTTTTCTGTTTTAGCCATTCTAACAGGTGTGAGGTGATATCTCACTCTAGTATTGATTTGCATTTTCTTGATTAGTGATGTTGAACATCTTTTCATGTGTCTATATACTTTACATGGTTTTTACTTGTGATTTTTATAAACTAAGTTTTTGTACATTTTGTTTTCAAAGCTATCCTATGTAGAACAGTCAGGTTTTTGACATTCACCTCTAAAAAAATAATGATCAGTGGTTATCTGAAGAAGGACTCTTCACACTAAAAATCAAAACCTCCAATTCATGATGGCCTCCACACCCTGCCTTCTTGTAATGTCCCTTTCTTTATGCTGCCCGGCAGCCCCTCCCCTCTTACTCTGAACTGTGGGACCTGAACCAGTAACTTGAGCTTCCTATACACTGGTTTCTACAACTATAAAAAAGATAGTCAAATGTTTCTTCACATACTATTTTATAAATGAGATAATCTCTTTCTCTTTGGGATTAATTCTTCTATCACTATTACTTCCTTTCTGGGAAGACCACCAACAGGTGTTCTCACTCTTGTAGTGTACCCTTTATCTCTGTGACCAATTTGTCTTCACACAGAGGATGAGGAGATGATTTTGTAAAGGTGGTGGGTGGGGACCTGGAATGTGGAGACCCAAAGAGCAGGGACTGACCAACAAGTGAATTCAGATATTTAAAAAAAATTAAGAATATTAACTATCATATTTCTCAAAAAGTGGCCCCCAGCTACCAGGTTGACCTTGGATAATTATTAAACCTTGAGATTCCTCAACTTTACCCCAGATGTACTGCATCAGAACCAGTGGACTTTTGTTTACAGCTTTGCTTTTTTTTTTTTTTTTTTTTTTTTTTTTTTTTTTTTTTAGAAGCTTTGTTTAGCTTTGCTGAAATTTCTTTGTGCCTATTACTGTAGGGGCTTAAAAGGAGATATAAATAAGAAAAAAAAAGATGTTTCTAGCTTTAACAAATTTTAGTTTTGCAGGAGTAATTGACAGTTCTTGCCTACTCCCACACCTAGAGCTACCCTGTGGTGGGACGAATGGAACCAGCTCTAGCTCTCTCCCAGGCTGCAACTGTACTATACAGGCTAGTGTTCTGTAAACCACTTCAAGTAAGCTCAGTGTGTCATATAAAGAAATACATCAGAAGAGCAGCCACAAACTTGTGTGCTCTTAAAGGAGCCTTAGACTGCAGTCCTCAGATCCACAGGAATCCAGAAACTCACGAAAATGAAGTCATACTCACAGCCCCCAGGATATCACCAGCTCTGCATAACAGGTGTAAAATGAAAACTTGCTCATAGTGGATAATGTATTCTTTTTATTAGTTCCAAGCCAGTAGCAAAACTGAAGTGACTTATTAATAATTGCCACTTTTATATGCACTCTAACACCTGTGAGGTGTGTTTCACTTTTGCTTCAGGAGTTCAAATTGACTAGTGCTGCATTATTGATTTTTAGTTTTCCATTTATGAAAATATGCAACAAAAGAACCCACAAATGTGTCTTAACCTCTTTTAAGCCATGCATATAATTCTTTTGTAAGCAAAAAAGGAAGAGAAAAAATTTCATTTCTTGATACTGATAGTCTCAAACAGAGCAGGCAAGGAACTAGAGGGTTGCTAAATAGCTCCCCTCAGCCACTTTGACATTCACACTATATGTGTCTTTGAAGATATTTTTTATATACCCACGTTACCACTTGTGTCAAAGTGGACAAGTCACAGAAGAGAAACAAATTTTGTGAATGGACTATCTAGTTTCTGGTTTTATGAAAGAAAATTCTAAACTTAATCTATATTCCTTATTAGCTGATTTTCTTTATTTTTGCTAGAAAGTCAAAGATCTAAACAATATCTTTGCATTTGCTTTTTCCTGTGTGTTTCCCTTTGTACCTGCATTTTGCTCTACTCCTATGTATCTGCCTGCCTCTCAAGCTCTCTGCCAGTTAGGGAATAATCCTTGTTTTTTCTCTCTCTCTCTATCTCTCTCTCTCATAGATACTTACTGGAAAATTTCACAACCTCTTGCCTTATTCAACCCCAACTTTTGTTTTCCCCAAAGGGGTATTAAATATTTGTGCGTAAATGATTTTTTAAATTTTTAGATCATATTCCATGTCAAACTTAGTCTCTTTTGTCTATAGCCATATTTAAATCATCACCAATAGTTTTACTGAAGCCATGCACACCTATGATAAACACTTCATAATTAAAAACCTTTTTATGGCACTGCTTCCCACTTGAAATCTTCTCCGTGGATGCAATCACTATTAATCATTTCTGACTCTAGGACTTTGGGTGGTTAACTCAAACTTCTTTAGGGCATGCTCCTATGTCTATATTTTGGTTTATCCACTTATGAACTGTCTTTATTTTCCATGTTTTCCTAATTTCTCCTCCTTGTTATCTCTGTTTAAATGTTGAGTTTAAAGAGAGAAACTTAGAAGAAATGAGGAAATTTCAGCTCCCTTTCCAGTGCCCTGGTTACCAGGGATGGATGCCTACCCAAGGACAACACTGCTCCGAGACCAAAGGTCATAAAGCTATCTCAGGGATGGGGGCTAATGTAAATGTAGGGTTCCACGCGTCACTGCTTTTATTCATTCACTGCATTGTAGGACAAGGCATAGAAATCATCCAGAATCCCCTGCATGAGCAGCAATCTTAGGAAAAAATTAAATGATCTTTGAGATGCCATGAGAACTGCTCTGACATTAAGGTGTCTTTCCCTTTCTCTACCCTCTGCGTCTTTACAGCATCAACATGTATAATCAGACCTGGATTTTTACAACTGTCAAAATAGATGAGGTGCAGCATAAATCCCATTGTTTTATTCTGCTGCACTTGAGGTTGGTTTTCTAAACCAATTATTTAAAAATACAGCATTATTGCCTTATCTCCTTAGGGCAATGGAAGAGAACTTACTATAAATCAATGCCCAAATTTCATCCAGAGTCAGTCTGTGGTGATAGGGGGGGGGGAAAGAGAGATCTCTTATGAAATAGACTGTCCAAGAATCAAAGAAAAAGACTAAGAGAAGGTAGCAGAAGAATATGCATGATTAACTACTATGGAGAAAGCCAAGAGAATACTCCACCAACAGAAAATATCTAATGAGAAGGGAGCTATTTTTAATTTGGATGTAAATAAAATTTTTCATTGAGTATAGAATTTAATCTATGAGAGTCTTATCCAGAATATTAGTTAGCAAAGATAATTTGACAAGATTTTAATAATGAGAAAAATAAAAGACAAGGAGGAAAAAGGAGGAAGAAAGTGATAGTGGCAACTTAACAAAATAAGAATTGAGGGGAGTTAATCGGAGTACAATATGCTTATGTACAAAAGCTATAATAACATCTTTCCCAATGACTTTTGGAATGGTGTCAACAGACTACAATCACATGGTTTTATGCAGAAAGGCATGTAATACAAAATCATAACACTGTTTATTTGGGGGTATTTTTAATTTTTCAAAACACTTTGATATTTGTTTCATAATTTTAATGTTGAAGTGGCTGCAAGAAATAGATGGGGTAAGAGGTTTAGATAAAGACAAAGATAACTCACAGAAGGCAAATGACAATTACTGAGCCCGGACTTCAGCTCTCTTCTCCCTAATGCTAAGCACTTTCAACTAAAGTTAAAATTTAAAGTGACTGAAACAAACACAAAACAAAAACCCTGATTGTCTTTTGAATATAGTGATCGTTAAAAAGTAGTGCTTTCCTCTTTTTTCTGGTTAGCAAATTCTGAACCCTTCTTCAGATCCACGTAAGTTTCTTTCCTCAAAAAGCAGCTTATTATCCACATTATATTTTGTATACTCCCACAATTAAAGTGAAGGGTGTGAAATTCAGATAGATTGATAACCTACCTTGATAGTCTTCCCAGTATACATGTCTCTAAGTCAAGATTTGGAAATAGAGTTCAGCAGGCACATCAAGAAACAGACTCTTAACTATAGAGAACACATTGATGGTGACCAGAGGGGAGGTGTGTGAGTAAATCAGGTGATGGGGATTAAGGAGTACACTTGTGATGAGCGCTGGGTGTTGTATAGAAGTGTTGAATCACTATACTGTACACCTGAAACCAGTATATATGATAACTGGGATTTAAATAAAAACTTAAAAAAAAATCAAAAAGTGTATTTTAAATTTTAAATCAAATTTGATCAAATCTGTCCCAAAATTTCTACATGGATGCCATTAGACAAATAATCTTAACTCTTTAAGCTTTACTTTTTCAAATGTAATACAGTAAAATAATAAAGTCTGGTTGAAATTAACATAGGAAATTTTGCCTCCCACCTTTACTATTTTTCCAAGTGATTTTGATGTGGCCAAAAATAAAGGAACTTATTCCCTGGACCTCAGGTTTGTCATAGGAACCAGAATAGACTAATCAGGAAATTTCTTCCCCCCCAAACTAACCATATATTTGTTAATTAATGGACATGTGACCTAAGGGAAGTGAAATCATTTGTGTTCTTCCTTGACCATTCTTAGAGCAAGAAGGGGTACTTACCTCTCATAGCTATAGACGACCCTTGTTTCTCATCCCTGCCATGTAGACAAGTCATGTTATTGAAAGAAGAGAATGATTCACATCTAAAGGAGCAGGGTGGAGGAAGGAAGAGTGGGAGACAGGGAGGAGAGACAGAGAGAAAATTATTGAATAAGTGTTCTAACAGATTAAATATTACTTTCCCAGTATCTTGATTAATTATTATTTGCTAACTCTCCTCACTTTATTTAAAGCTACATGGAATTGGGGTTTTCCCATAGAAATTGGAAGAGTTCTGACTAATAAAAAAACCTGGTAGGGTTGTAGGGTTACAATGAGCATTGAATTAATTAAAACATTTAAATGTTCAGTACAATGCCTGACACACAGTAATCTTACAATGAATGAAGGTGATGATGATACTGATTCCTTCTCTTCATTCCTGGAGCGTTTTCTGTAGAGCACCATATAAATAGTAGGTATTCACTCAATTCTGTATGGAAGATACAAGAGTTAAAGAATTAGGACTGAAAGAGAACTTTGAATCATATAGGAGAGTAATCAATTTCTCTTGTCAGGTCTAACCACCCACTACTTTCTATCAGTTTTATTTTCATTCATTCTTATCATCGTTAACTCAGATTGAAACCTCAACTTAGGTTCAGACTTGAAAAAAATAGTTCAATCTCTGCTCTCTGTGTTTCTATTTGGAGGAGCAAATGCATCTGTTATCTCGTAGACACTGTGACTGTGTTGCACTGATTGCACCTGGCTGTCATTTATGTGAATTTAAAGTCCTGGATCATGGTGGTCACTCCCAAGTATTCTCTGTGGCTGTCTTGAGAAAAGGGGACTCCAAAGGCAGTTCAGAATAAAGGCTACTTGGAATTTAAAAAAGGGGGGGGCGGGGGAGGGAAGTGATACAGTTAAAACCTATAAGTCTTATTCAGATGATACATAGAGAAGGAAAACTGTGTTAGAAGAGTTTAAAACAATTTGAGAGAAATATGATAATTACCACAGGCTTACTATTCATGACCATTAGCTATTATTTTCTTCATCTGTGTCCACGTTATCATGATAATCTTGTGGTTAACTCCTCAACCTTAGCTTTCAAACACACAAGTGCATTTAGATTGCATATCCAGGAGTCTACTCAACAATTTTTAAGAAAGGACTTTAAGCAAAACAAAAACCCTATTGAAAGAATAAATCAGCTTTGAGAATAGTGTGATAAAAGACACATTCTTGACTCTCGTTTCTTCAGCGTAGACTTTAGCCATAGTTTGCACTTGAGGTTTTGTGGCTGCTCTGGATAAGCAGTGTCCAAATGACGGGCTGGCATAGGGATTCAGTGTAAATGTTTCCATGCCTCTGTGAGAAAGTGTCTTGAAAAAAATAAAACAGAATGTGGGCACGAGGTAGCTGCTGTAATGGGGGTGAGTGTTTTACAAACTGTTTGACTTATAAATACCTTTTATAATCAGAACAGTCACTGTTATGTAGTCACCAGCATCTACTTCTTATGCCTCTTGGGGCACATAGCAAGTCTGTATTTCTTCGTTCCTTTCTGTTAGATGTAGCCATGTGACTAAGTTTTGGTCAATGGCATGTGGGCCCCAGTGATGCAGTCCACTTCCCTGTCTTCCCTCTTGCTCTTTGGCTCTTTTTGTGGGCTAATGTAGAGGATCCTGCTAAGGTTCCTAAGGGAAGGAAGAGCCTCAAAGTGGGGGAAAAAATGTGAATCCCTGTTTGGGGAATGAAAGGGCACCTAACAATGAGAAACAAGGTCACTGGGGATTCATATATTATTAATGCATTTTTACTGTGGTAAGCTACAATGACTTTTGGGTATGTTTGTTATGGCAGTTAGGGATATTCACCCTAAATCACATAATTGTAATATGTAAACTCTTGGACCCCTTAAAATTACCTTTTAAATATTTTTTAAATAAATATGTTTTAGATCAGTATATCACTAAAAACACATAACAAATCAAATACAAAATACAATATATAGGTTTTTTTTTACATTATAGAACAAGTCTTAACTTCTTGTCATTTGACAAATTGTGCCTGATTTTTAGTTTATATGATAATTTGCTAATACGTTTATGTAAATTATATTGCTATTTTGGTTTTAGTTGATGCTGTCTAGTGCAAGGCTGCCTGGGTTTGAATTACAGACTAGCTCTATGAAGTTGGGTGACACATGCAACCTCTTTAAGGCTCAAAATCTCCATCTAGAAGATAGGGATAATAATCTTTACTTAATAGTGTATTACCATTATCTCATCCATGAAATGAGATCTTATAGTACTTATCTCATGGGTTGTTCTTAGAATTATTAGTTGACACATATAAAAGTTTTAGGTTTCATCAATAATATTTTAACTGCCATATGATCACATCTTGGAATCTATACCCTGTGGGAGAAGATAATCACTTTCTGGATCAGTGACACTGCCTCTAAGTCTTTGTAGAAACTTAGAGTTAGATGGGGGTTTTAGAGAGCATCTCTACTTTTCAGTCCATCCCCCAGCTTAGCAGCCAGGATAATTGTAGAATGCAAACCTGATCATCTCACTACCCCCTCTCACCTCCCCAGTACCTACCCATACCCGTCCATTGCCATACAGTGTATTTCAGTAACTTTCTGCTGCTCATACAATTAAATTCTCAACGTGATTGAAAAACCCTTTGTGGTCTTGTCTCTGCCAATGATTCCAGGTTCCCTTCCTCCCCATTCTAGCCTCTTTGTCTTCTACTGTTTCTGTTGTTTGCTTGCTTGTTTTTTTCCCGAACCCACAGGGACTTTGTATTGGTAATGTCTCTTCTGGCAATACTGTTCCTAGTTACGTTTTTCAAATCTCAACTTAATTACAACTTCCTCAAGAAAGACTTCTCTTACTTCTCAAAGTAGGCCAGATCTTCCTCCTACACATGTCCATACTTAGGTCTCATTCTTATTTATAGCACCAATCACAGTTCATAACTGTGCACCTATGTAGCAGACTCCTGGATAAACTGCTCAGATTCACCTTTAGGATAACATTGTTTCCTGGAATCCCTCAAATATTATCCCTCTTTAGAAATGCCTTGGCTGAAAAGAGTCTCCTTACTAGCTGGACAGCCTGCATCAGATGACTGGCTTGGGCATGGATAGAAAGTCCAGACTGCCTTACTTGACTCAGGAGGTCTCTGAGGGCTATTTAAGAGCCAGACTTCCTCACAGGAATGACTGAGGCCTTCATCATACTGTATTACAGCCCACCTTCTACCTAATCCTGCTTCTGTTCTTTCCTTCCCACAGGTGGGAGACACAAAATAAGTAATTCCATTAATCTCCATCTCAGAGTCTGCTTCCAGGGCAACCCAATCTACAATAATCTTCTTGGATTTTTTGGATTGATGTTTATCTCCTCCATTATCGTGGCATGAAGGCAAGAGCTACCTCTCTTCTTTTTTTCCACCTATGTATCTTCTACATGAAGCCCAGATTCTAACACATCATAAGTGCTCAAAATATTTAATAAATTAATACCATCTACCCTCCTTATTTATCAATGAGTCAAGATTTAAGAAAGTCACATCCCCAAGCTGACCAGCCTATTTCATTCTTTCTTGCCTCCTCCACTTTCCTGTGGTTTCCTGTGTTCTCAAGGACCCAAGAACTTGTGCAGTTCTATTGTTAGGAGCAAAATTTTTATTCCTCACAAAAGGCAGCTTTTCTTTTCTTAGGTGAATAAAGTTGCTAAGTCTAAAATGATCTTTAGTGAGTGTCTGAAACTCTGGAAGTATCAGTGTTAACTGCACATCCTCCCCTCATCTATTCCCAGATAGCCCAAGTCCCCAAATCCATCATCCTGACATTGGTAAAAGGAACTCAGCTGATACCAACATCCTTCAATACTCTTTGTTCAGCATGATTGCTAAATAACAGGAAACTATTTTAATGGACTGCAAGACCATGTCAGGGGCCATTTGCTCTCCATATAATTTAGGTTGCTTTTTAGACTGCAAAGGACTTTAATAAGAGGTGCATCATTCTGCTTATGGATTTGAAAAGTGATATAGTTAATTTGTTTTTCTTACTAGTCTTCTGTTCTTCCCTCTTCTGTTACAGAAGTGATAAACCCAAGTTTTTTTCCTTTGAAGAGTCCAGAATTTGGTGCCAAAACAAGTAATACTGCAGAAAAATCCTTTGGTCTTGTTCAGGCTTAGGATATATGCTGTGTGTGTGTGTGTGTGTGTGTGTGTGTGCGCGCACGCGCTTGCGTTTTACTCTGTGTCTATGTGTCCTGTGGTTCTTCAAAGGGTGTGAGCTTAAAAGTCCCTCGTTGAGCTTCCAATGAAAGTTACCCACCCTGTCACCTTTACCACATTAAAAGTAAATAGTTACTTTTTGGGTGGCACAGAGTTGAAGAGCATGCAGTTCTTCATTTAGAACTGCATATTCTAGGGAGAGGGAAAAAGATGGAGGAGGAGTAGGGGACCCTTCTTTCAGCTGGTCCCCTGAATCGAGCTGGATATCTACCAGACCATCCTGAACACCCAAGAAATCAGCCTGAGACATAGGAAGATACATCTGGATCTCTACAAACGAACATCTCCAGCACTGAGTATTGAGGTACAAAGTGGGAGTCATGAATCTGCGCACAGATATTGGAAGATAAACAGAAGGGGGAGGGAGCCACCATGCTTGGGTGCCGGGAAGTAGTAGCCACCTGCACTGACGGGCGGGCCGGACTCACAGATCAGCACCCATGAGAAAGCAGTTTGAGACCGTGAGCCCAGAAACGCACATTCGACCAGACTGAAAACCGGCGCCCCGGAGCGCACACTCGAACTAGACTGAAACCGGGAGCTCGGGAGCGTGCGGGAACTGGGGGCAGCTGGCGGCTGGCAGCGTTAGAAGCACAAAGGACAGAGATGTGCCGGCCCTGGAAGTGAGAGCTGGGAGAGCGGCTGTGGGGCGCACAGCCCGGGACGCTGTGGGGTTTTTAGCATCACCGTCAGAAACACAGTTAAAGTGGCCAAGAGAGCTCAGTGGAGAGCGGACTGCGATCTCTCTGTTCTGAGACAGAGGCTACAATACAGCCACTACTGCTCTCTCAGAAGAGTCACAGAAAACCACCAGGGAAAGCTGCCAGAGAACAAAAGCACAGAAATACCAGCTCACATTTTGCCCATCCCCATCCCCCCTCACAGGGGACGGGGCAACCTACCCAAACAGTGTTGCCTGAGTATCAGGGCGGCAGGCTCCTCCCTCAGAAGGCAGGCTGAAAAATCAAGAAGCCCACATCCCTAAGGTCCCTATAAAACAAGTGCACACTGCCTGGGTCCTGGTCAATAATTTGGGCTCTGGGCATCCCCGCAACCTCTCCTCATCAGAATGACGAGGAAGAGGAACCCTCAGCAAAGAAAGGACACAAAGACTGTGGCCTCTGCCACAGAACTGATGGATATGGATATAACCAAATTGTCAGAAATGGAGTTCAGAGTAACAATGGTCAAGATGATGTGTAGGCTTGAAAAAAATATTAATGAAAATATTAACCAGAATATAGAATCTCTAAGGGCAGAAATGAGAGTGAATCTGGCAGAAATTAAAAATGCTATGAATCAAATGCAGTCTAAACTAGATGCTCTGACTGCCAGGGTAAATGAGACAGAAGAACGAATTAGTGAATTGGAAGATGGGATGGTAGAAGAGAAAGTAAAAACAGAAACTTGGCTCAAAAAAATCCAATCTCAAGAATGTAGATTACGGGAGATTACAGACTCAATGAAACATTCCAAAGTCGGAATCATGAGCATCCTTGAGGGGGAGGAGAAAGAGAGAGGTCTAGAAGAGATATTTGAAGAAATTGTAACTGAGAACTTCCCTAATCTGGCAAAGGAAACAAGCATTTGTGTCCAAGAAGCAAAGAGGACCCCTCCCAAGGTCAATGAGAATAGACCTACACCACGTCATGACGTAGAGCAATTCACAAATATTAAATCCAAGGATACAGTATTGAAAGCAGCCACAGGGAAGAAAAGTCTTACGTACAGAGGGAAGAATATCAGAATAATGTCAGACCTGTCTACAGAGACCTGACAGGCCAGGAATGGTTAGCAAGGTATTTTCAAAGCTCTAACTGAGAAGGACATGTAGCCAAGGATCCTTTATCCAGCAAGGCTGTCATTCGGAACGGATGGAGAGATAAGGACCTTCCAAGACTGGCAGAAACTGAAGGAATTTGTGACCACCAAGCCAGCCCTACAAGAGATATTAAGGGAGATTCTATAAGAGTAAAAGGGCCCCAAGAGTGATACAGAACAGAAATTTACAATCTATAGAAACAAAGACTTCACAGGCAACATGACATCATTAAAATCATATCTCTCGATGATCACTCTCAATGTGAATGACCTAAATGCTCCCATAAAATACCACAGGGTTGCAGATTGGGTAAAAAGACATGACCCATCCATTTGCTGTCTACAAGACACACATTTTGAACCTAAAAATACATCCAGACTGAAAGTGAAGGGATGGAAAACCATTTTTCATGCCAATGGACCTCAAAAGAAAGCTGGGGTAGCAATTCTCATATCAGACAGATTAGATTTTAAACTAAAGACTGTAGTTAGAGATACAGAAGGACACTATATTATTCTTAAAGGATGTATCCAACAAGTGGATATGACAATTATAAATATCTATGCCCTCAACAGGGGAGTAGCTAGATACACAAGCCAACTCTTAACCAGAATAAAGAGACATATAGATAATGATACGTTAATAGTAGGGGACCTCAACACTCTGCTCTCAGCAATAGACAAATCACCTAAGCAGAAAATCAACAAAGAAACAGGAGCTTTGAATGACATACTGGACCAGATGGACCTCATAGATACATATAGAACACTACACCCCAGAAAAACAGAATACTCATTCTTTTCGAATGCACATGGAACTTTCTCCAGAATAGACCATATACTAGGTCACAAAACAGGTCTCGACTGATACCAAAAGACTGAGATTATTCCCTGCATATTCTTAGACCACAATGCTTTGAAACTGGAACTCAATCACAAGGAAAAATTTGGAAGAAACTCAAACACTTGGAAACTAAGAACCATCCTGCTCAAGAATGATTGGGTAAAACAGGTAATTAAGAAGGATATTAAACAATTTTTGGAGACAAAGGAAAATGAAAACACAATGGTCCAAAACCTGTGGGACACTGCAAAGGCAGTCCTAAGGGGAAAATACATAGCCATCCAAGCCTCACTCAAAAGAATAGAAAAATCTAAAATGCAGTTTTTATATTCTCACCTCAAGAAGCTGGAGCTGGAACAGAAGAACAGGCTAACCCACGTGTAAGAAGGCAGGTGATCAAGATTAGAGCAGAGATCAATGAATTAGAAACCAGGAGCACAGTAGAGCAGATCAAGAGAACTAGAAGCTGGTTCTTTGAAAGAATAAATAAAATCGATAAGCCACTGGCCAGACTTATTCAAAAGGATAGAGAAAGGACCCAAATTAATAAAATTATGAATGAAAGGGGAGAGATCACGACCAACACCAAGGAAATAGGAAGGATCATTAGAAACTTTTATCAACAGCTTTATGCCAATAAATTAAACAACCTGGAAGAAATGGATGCCCTCCTGGAAACCTATACACTACCAAGACTGAAACAGGAAGAAATTGATTATTTAAACAGACTGATGAATTATGAAGAGATTGAAGCAGTGATCAAAAACCTCCCCAAAAACAAGAGTCCAGGGCCTGACGGATTCCCCGGGGAATTCTACCAAACATTCAAAGAAGAAATAATACCTATTTTCCTGAACGTGTTTCAAAAAATAGAAACAGAAGGAAAACTACCAAACTCATTCTATGAGGCCAGTATTACATTGATCCTCAAACCAGGCAAAGACCCCACCAAAAAGGAGAATTATAGACCGATATCCTTGATGAATATGGACGCCAAAATTCTCAACAAGATCCTAGCTAATAGGATCCAACAGTACATTAAAAGGATTATCCATCATGACCAAGTGGGATTCATCCCTGGGATGCATGGGTAGTTCAACATTCGCAAATCGATCCGTGTGATAGATCATATCAACAAGAAAAGAGTCAAGAACCATATGATCCTCTCAATTGATGCAGAAAAAGCATTTGACAAAATACAGCATCCTTTCCTGATTAAAACCCTTCAGATTGTAGGGATAGAGGGTACATTCCTCAATTTCATAAAAACCATCTATGAAAAGCCTGCAGGGAATATCATTCTCAACGGGGAAAAGCTGAAAGTCTTTCCAATAAGAGCAGGAACACAACAAGGATGCCTACTCTCGCCATTATTATTCAACATAATACTAGAAGTCCTTGCAACAGCAATCAGACAACAAAAAGGGATAAAAGGTATCCAAATTGGCAAAGAAGAAGTCAAACTGTCTCTCTTCGCAGATGACATGATACTGCATATGGAAAACCCAAAAGTCTCCACCCCTAAAGTACTAGAACTTATAGAGCAATTCAGTAATGTGGCGGGATACAAAATCAATGCTCAGAAATCAGTTGTATTTCTATACACGAACAATGAGACTGAAGAAAGAGAAATTAGGGAATCGATTCCATTTACGATAGCACCAAAAATCATACGTTATCTCAGAAATGATCTATATTCTAGAAACTACAAGTCACTCTTGAAAGACATTGATGAAGACACAAAAAGATGGAAAAATATTCCATGCTCATGGATCGAAAACACAGTTAAAATTTCTATGCTACCCAGAGCAATCTACACTTTCAATGCCATCTCGATCAAAATACCAATGACATTTTTCAAAGAACTGGAAAAAAACAGCCCTTAAATTTGTGTGGAACCAGAAAAGTCCCCAGATCACCAAGGAATTGTTGAAAAGGAAAAACAAACCTGGGGGCATCATGTTGCCAGATTTGAAGCTGTACTACAAAGCTGTGATCACAAAGACAGCATGGCACTGGCACAAAAACAGACACATAGACCAATGGAACAGAATAGAGAACCCAGTAATGGACCCTCAGCTCTTTGGCAACTAATCTTTGACAAAGCAGGAAAAAACATCCAATGGAAAAAAGACAGTCTCTTTAAAAACTGGTGCTGGGAAAATTGGACAGCTTATGCAAAAGAATGGAACTTGACCACTGTCTTGTACCATACACAAAGATAAACTCCAAATGGATGAAAGACCTCAATGTGAGACAGGAATCCATCAAGATCCTAGAGGAGAACATAGGCTATAGTCTCTTTGACATCGGCCACAGCAACTTTTTTCATGACACATCTCCAAAGGCAAGAGAAACAAAAGAAAAAATGAACTTGTGGGACTACATCAAGATAAAAAGCTTCTGCACAGCCAAGGAAACAGTAAAAAAAAAAACTAAGAGGCAGCCCACGGAATGGAAGAAGATATTTGCAAATGACACTACAGATAAAAGACTAGTATCAAAGATCTACGAAGAACTTCTCAAACTCAATACGTGTGAAACAAATAATCAAATCAAAAAATGTTCCGGAAGAAGATATGAACAGACACTTTTCCAATGAAGACATACAAATGGCTAACAGACACATGAAAAAATATTCAAAATCATTAGCCATCAGGGAAATTCAATTCAAAACCACCTTGAGATACCATCTTACACCAGTTAGAATGGCAAAAATTGACAAGGGAGGAAACAACAAATGTTGGAGAGGATGTGGAGAAAGGGGATCCCTCTTACACTGTTTTTGGCAATGCAATTTGGTACAATCACTCTGGAAAACAGTGTGGAGGTCCCTTAAAAAGTTAAAATTGAGCTACCCTATGATCCAGCAATTGCTCTACTGGGTATTTACCCCAAGGATACCGACGTAGTGAAGACAAGGGCCATATGCACCCCAATGTTCATAGCAGCATTGTCCACAATAGCTAAATTGTGGAAGGAGCCAAGATGCCCTTCAACAGATGACTGGATTAAGAAGATGTGGCCCATATATACAATGAAATATTCCTCAGCCATCAGAAAGAATGATTACCCTACATTTGCAGCAACATGGACTGGAGTGGAGGAGATTATGCTCAGTGAAATAAGTCAAGCAGAGAAAGCCAATTATCATATGGTTTCACTCATTTATGGAACATAAGAAATAGGAAGATTGGGGGCACCTGGGTGGCACAGCGGTTCGGCGTTTGCCTTCGGCTCAGGGCGTGATCCCGGCATTATGGGATCGAGCCCCAGATCAGGCTCCTCCGCTATGAGCCTGCCTCTTCCTCTCCCACTCCCCTGCTTGTGTTCCCTCTCTCGCTGGCTGTCTCTATCTCTGTCAAATAAATAAATAAAATCTTAAAAAAAAAGAAATAGGAAGATTGGTAGGAGAAGGAAGGGAAGAATGAAAGGGGGGTAAACAGAAGGGGGAATGAAGCATGAGAGACTGTGGACTCTGGAAAACAAACTGAGGGCTTCAGAGGGGAGGGGTTGGGGGATTGGGATAGGCTGGTGATGGGTATTAAGGAGGGCACATACTGCATGGTGCACTGGGTGTTATACGCAAATAATCAGGGAACATTTCATCAAAAACTGGGGATGTACCATATGGTGACTAATATAACAAAATAAAAATTATTAAAAAAAAGGAGTGGGAAAAAAAAGAAAAGAAAGGAAAAAAAATCAACTGGGAGGATTTTTCAAACCAATATCCCCTCTTCATATCATTTTCTATTGTTATATTAAGAAACCACCCCCAAGACCAACAAAACAATTCACTCTTATCTTTGGCAGTCCTGGGTAAAGACTGGGCAGTTCTTCTCATTGCTGATCTTGTAGATTGAGCTACCATATAACAGGTTACCCCTCCATCTCTGTCTTTCTCTGTCTCTCTCTCCCTGCTCCCTTCATATATCATCTTTCTGTCTATAATGTTTTCTATATTGTCTTTTAGGGTCTTCCACATGTCTTGGGATTTTCACAGTGTATTTGAGTTAGAAAATCTACACTTCTGATCTGGCAAATGCTTTTAAGTGGCCAGAAGCAGAAAGTTCTAGGCCCGTAAAGGGCTTAGCCCAGAAGGTTTACAAAATTTTAAAGAATGAAAAAGCTAACAGTCTTGGAGAGGGTTTTCCTCACATGCGGAATCAATTACAAAATGCCTTTTTTATCTAAAGAAGACTCAAGATGAAGAAATAATACAGAAGTTGCCTACTTTGAGATTCAGTCTGTTTTCTAAAATACAACTGCATATGACTTGAGAGTTTCCAGATCACTCTTGGGGAAAAAAATCCCAGAGAATATTTGCACTTGGATTTTCACTGGTAAAAATTCAGAGGGGCACCTGGGTGGCTCAGTTGGTTAAGCATCTGCTTTAGGCTCAGATCATGATCCCAGGGTCCTGGGATCCAGATCCGCTTTGGGCTCCCTGCTCAGTGGGGAGCCTGCTTCTCCTCCCTCTGCAGCTTCCCCTGCTTGTGTGCGCACGCTCTCTCTCTCTGTCAAATAAATAAATAAAATCTTAAAAACATAAAAATAAATTTCAGAGAGCAGCCCTGTGATAACAGTTGTCTGTACTCCCATATTTCTGAAAACTAACAAATGAAGACATGGGTCATAGTAATAAGTCCACAAGCATGTAAACACCTTGATTCTCTACTGAGAGAGTCCAGGAAATGGTCCTGGATATCTAGGTGTTCACTGGTCCCAGATGAGCCCAGAATGTCCAGAGATAGAAGCTTGTGTCTGCATTTTTAATAATTCCCACCAAGTGATTCTAATGCACAGCCAAGCTTTGAAGATTCATTCCTAGGTCTGTTGCTCTCAGAATTTTGTAGGCATCAAAATACTCTGGAGGGCTAGTTAAAACCCAGGATTACTGGGTTCCATTGTCAGAGTTTTCTGATTTGGTAGGTCTGATGTGGAGTCTAAATTTTGCCTAACAAGTTCCCAGGTAATGCTGACATTGCTTGTCTGGGTACCACCTTTTCAAAGTTACTGCTGTAGAGCAGGGTTCAGCAATTTTTGTTTTTCCTAAAGGGTCTATATACTTAAAATCTTTATAAAAACACTGCCAGGTTGTTGTCTTCTCTGGCTTTCCAAATTTGTACTTCATTGGCATGTACGAACATACCTTAATCACTCTTCTCCTCACCTATACCTGAGCTTTTCAGAATGTTTAATTTTTGCCAATCTGATGTCTTCTAGTTATTTGTCAACCACTATCTCTGGAGGTTGAACAGTTTCTGGGGTCTTACCAGTCTGATCCTGGGCAAACGTCCTGAATATGTGTGATTAAGATATAGATAATGACATAACTGGATAATAGAGTGTGGGAAAATGTGCTTTCTCATCAGTGCTCAGATCACCAATGGCAAGTGTGGACTAGTATTGGTCCTCCATGCAAAAACAGGATCTAGAGGAGGATTTCTCAACCTCAGTGTTACTGATATTCTGGACCTGATAATCTTTGGTATGGGGGGCTATCCTGTGCACTGTAGGATGATTAGCACCATCCCAGGCGTGTACCTACTAGATGCCAATAGCAATCCCCACCAGGTTGTGACAAACAAGAATGTCCCCAGACATTGCCATATGTCCTCCAGGGGACAATACTGCCCCAGCTGAGATCCAGTCTTGGATCACAATTTTTTTTTTTTCATTTACATCAGTGGCTACCATGACTTTGACCTTTTCCAGGATGAGAGCTATGAACCGACTTGTGCTGTTGAGCCTAATGTGCAATCACATTGTGGTGGAGGTTGCAGTGAAAGAAAAGAAAGCTTAAGGATCAATTAAATGATCCTTCAGTGATCAGCGAGAGCTATGTAGCTGCTTTCTCCACAGATGAGCACATGCTCTTCAGATTTCTGTGCCCCCCATTTATTTGCTCTCAACCTTCTTTAGTCTCATTATCCATGGGTTGCAATATTTTGGATTAGATTATTTGGTCTCTGTGGTTCCAGAAGATTGTAGGGAGGTGGGGTAATCAAAGGAAAGAACTCACATGGACTCCAAATTTACAGGTAGAATTCCAAATCAGAACTTGCCCCCTTAAAAGTTCTATTTCTTTTGCATTTAGCCAGTTCTGCCTAATGAAAAACAACACTCTTTGTACACCAATAAAATAAGGGTGGGTAATGGAAAAAAGAAGAACAAAATGAAGTTATAAATGTCATAAAATAGGTTTGTTATTTGCTGATTTATTTGCAAGTTTTTCTCCTTAATCTTAAATTCCCCTTAACTCAGTGTCTGCTATTGAAATGATGGAAAGATACTTGGAACAAAAAGCTGAATGATTTCCTGCAAGACAGGGAACAGGCAATTATAAAAATTAAAATTAGTTTTCCACTTGCAATTGGAGATTGCCTCTTTGAAAGAATGCCTGAGCATTGGCAAAACATACATTGTAAGTCACATTTTATGCTCTCCAAGTAAATAAAACTGTTTTATGTTCTAGAGGAGAGTATAGATGTGTTCCCTGGCATATATCTCATTATCTGATCTCTTTTCCTCATGTTGAATTAAGGACTGCTTGTTACACAGCATCTCATACATCATAGAAGGTGACATCATTTTGGAGATAGATGCTAGCTACACAGAACAGAGATCACAAATGCTGCAGACTTAGAAGGCATATAAACTGATCACTTGTGAGTAATGAGAGATTGCCAGAAGCTCTCTAGTCACTTGGTGTGTGGTAAAAGCATGATACTTGCTAATCTATTATATGAGCTTCATGTGGCCTCTTAAATTTTCTAAGGTAGGACCTGACCACTTTCAATTTTGGGGGAGAAAAGAAATCATGTTTTTAACTGAGATGTCTATGTGGAAACAGAAATTGACTTGTGAATTACAGTTATATCCGAAACATTCAGCAGTAATGGAAATGTGCTATAACCTTATTATTCAGTGTGGCAGCCCTACTAGTTGCAAATGATTACTGGTCACTTGAAATGTGGCTAGTATGAGTGAAGATGTGAATTTATAATTTTATTATTTTTATTTAGATTTAAATTTAAAAAATTGCCTGTGACTAGTGGCTACCCTATTAGGCAACTCAGATCTAGCCTCTTTTGTCACATTCGGTGCTAAAGGTTGGTTGTTAGAGAAGTAGAAAATGAGTGACAATGGTCTGTAAGGAGTTCAGAAATTTAAATGGAAGGGCTATGGTTTTAGTCAGGGTTCTCCTGAGACATACTACCAACATGCCAACATGGTGTGTGTGTGTGTGTGTGTGTGTGTGAGAGAGAGAGAGAGGGAGAGCACACGTGCGTACACACTTGAGATTTAAAGGAATTGGCTCAAACAATTGTGAAGGATTGAGAAGTCAAAAATCTATAGGGAGACTAAATGCTATATGCTAAGAGACTGGAGATCCAAGAGAAAGTTGTAGTTTAAATCCACAGGCCATCTGCTGATAGAAATCCTTTAGTTCAGGGGAAGCTGGTCTTTGTTTTAAGGCCCTTTACTGATTGGATGTGGCCCATCCACTTTATGGATGGTGATCAGCTTTACTCAAAGTCTACATGTTTAAATGTCAATCTCCTCCAAAAATCACCTTCACAGAAAGATTCAGAACAATGTTTGACTAAATACCTGGGCACTGTGGCCCAGTGAAGTTGACATAAAATTAATCATCATAACTACCCTAGTGAGAAGAAAACGCAATCATCTTTAAAGGAAAGAGAAGATAATAAAGGTTGGAGACAATGCAAGATGAGCAAATGTAGAATAAACAACCATCTGAATTGCTTCATAGTATTTCAGAAGAGACATTAATTCTTTCATTTTGATCCATTTTTTTGTTATAAATATCCATATTTATTATAAGGAATGTTGTTACAGACATGAGTTAGAAAAATAAGTGTTTGCAGGACTGTGCTGTGTCAACTTGGTTAAAGCTGAGTACTGCATTTTTCTAAATCCCCTTTTCTATGTAGTTTTGTTTTCAATTTGGGCAAAACTGAAAGTCACATGAGATTTGAAAAGTAATAGCAAGGCAAGTCAGTACTCTCAAAAGTTCGTCATTAGACATGTAACAAGAAAATGTTGAGCTGCTCTGCAGGTATAAGCTTCTCCTAATTTTCCTCCTTCCTCTACCCATTCTGTCTCCCATTCTGTTCCTGATGGCCAGCAGTGGCCCACAGACTACTAGTCAATGAATACCTGAACAGTCAGAGGCATAAGCCACATGGAAACATATCTTCCAGTTCTCACCCCCATAAGTCCCACTGCTTCCCAATCCCCCCTCCTAGATATGCTTAGCTTTTAATATTTCCCTGCAGGTTCCAACTTACACAGAAGAAGGGGACAATTTGCTTGCCACCTTATGGTTAAATCAAATACTTGGTCAATGGGACATATATTAGATTAATGATAGGTAAAACAATTCTTTGTATTCTCCCTTTTTCAATATGATTTTGCATATCTTCCATTAAGTGAAGTTGTAGCTTGCTTTGACCAGGAAAATTTTGCATAGTTGACATATGTAAATGCTAAAAGCAGGGCTTCTCAAGATCTTACACTCTTTTGTTCCTGAGGTTGCTATGTGGCAAAGCCCTGACCAACTTCCTTGAGGGTGGCAGACCACATGAAAAGAGCGTCTCTAAGGATATGTGAAGATTAACTCTAAGATGTGGATCTTTTTCTCTTTCACTTTTTAATTACCAATACATTCACTTCCCTTTTTGGGAGATTTAAAAAAAAATGTTCTAGTACCAGAATACCCATTTTCCAGATTTTCTGGAAATGTTAAATTATGAGCAATAAACCAAGAAGAATGTACTGGTTTCTTCTTGCTATCACACACAGATTGGCACTGATTCTCATGTTCAATTAGTTCTGTGGTGCTCAGTGATTCTAAAAATGTGACTGATAGCCAGCAGTTCACTCTAGAAGATCATGCACAGGTAGAGGGTCACTTATTCACATGCCTGGTGCCTGGGACTTCTAGTAATTAGAACAGCTGGGGTTCTTGGTATATCTCTATCTCAGTTTGATCCCTGCATGTTCTTTCCAGCATGGTAGCCTTAAGGTGGTGAGCCTCACTATATGCCATCTCAGAGCTCCAAAGCCAGAAAGACACACACACACACACACACACACACACACACGTTCTATCACCTTTCTAACTTTGTCTTGGAAGTGGTATAGCTTAATATCTCTTGTGGCCACATATTTGTTAGTTCACAGTCCAGGAAAGGGAACGTAGACCATAGCTCTCAAAGCAGAAGTGTCAGTATCAACATGAGAAGGTCATACAGATGGGGATGCATGAATACAGTGCTCTCCAACAGCATCTCTGATAGTTACTCATTCAGATTCAGACTGAACATTTCTATAGTTGATTTGATTTATTCCATTTTTGTGCAGTCCTCAGAGAAACTTTCTTAGGAGAAGCTTTGAAAATAATTAATCTTCCTCTTACAATTAGCCTTAGGCTTGTCTTCTTGTTCATAGGTTAGTTCTGTTTGTGGTGAATAAGGAAGGATTTTGGATTTGACAATTTCAATGTTCGATCTTTCTCAAATATTCTACTTGGAAAAGCTTAAGATACTGATATAAAATACTTTTCCTCTCTTAAATATTTTTACTAAACATACCTTGAATTTCCACTGTATCACATATTAAGATCATACCTACATGTCTCACTGTGCTGGTCATCTTTATTTGTTAGTATTCTTAAAATTTTCTAATAGATGCCAGCACTTAATTTATCTTAATATGTCTTCTGTTACTGTGGAAGTAGTAGTGTATGTTACCTGATGATGGGATAGGGATTCCTTTAGGGTGTTACTAAGCAACAGATTTCTGAGGACTTCCTGTTTCATCATGCTTAACTAGTAAGGTTATTTATGTAATTGTAGAGATAAAAATTGCACAGTGCAGTAAGTTGATGGGTGGGGAAGTGATGAGAACTCGATTCTAACTCATAAAAACATTGTCTTATGAATAATGTTGATCTAAATAGGAATTTATTATACCAAGAGAAAAGGATTAAGATTAGTTAATATGAATAAATTACATTGAATAATAAAACAAAATTTTATTGTTTAACAGATAACATGGTAAAGAGAGACTGTAAAATTGTTGAATTATTGAAAACATAAGACTGAGGTGAACCAAGACTTCTGTTGAAGTCCAGCAAAGTATATCTGAAGTCTTGATCTGTTTTGAATGGTATATGTTCCCAAAATCTGTAATTTTCAGACGTATCCTACCCTTGATGATGATTGGGAAAAAATGCAGCTCAAATACTACCCAACTATACCTTGAGGGATGATCTGGGGAAATAGTTGGTGGGGATTGAGCAGCAGGAGAAGGATGAGATCACAAGGAAACAACCGTTTTGAGAATTCTGTGGGTTATGGAACTTGCTGGGTAAAGTACACCTCTTCTTCCAAAGTAGTTGGGCTTGTTGGAAGCAATATCCTAAAGGGTTTTGGACATCAATTTTACATTTTAAAATTTTGTTTTATGTCTTTGCTACATAGAAGGAAATCAGAAAGGGACCATCTTTTGAAATAGTCAATATCTATAGCTAGAGGAATTGACCAAAATGGGTGACTTCTTTTCTGAGTCAGAGTTAAAAACACTGGGTTTAGAATTGTTAATTGAGATGAAGTGGCTGAATGTGTTAAATCTATGGCAGGGTGGCTGTATTAGGACAACAATAATTTTGCTACCCAATCTCTACTAATGATAATGGAATTGGAGAAAATATTGGTTATTTTTCTGGTTATGTCTACACATATACATTGTAGGAATTTAGAAAATGGGGAAAAGAGTAAAACGAGAGAGAGTATTTAAACATACATACTTTCTATCTGTAAATGTTTACTTGATTTGGATATATAAGGTCGTAATCCAATCTAATAGGAGCCATAATGCCTCTATGATCTTTTAAAATATCTTCCTCACTATAAAATATTAACTAGTGTTATTAAATATTTTTATAATCTTGATGTTTAATAAGGCATATTATTTGATCACCTACATTTTATTTAGTTGGTGTCCTGTTATAGGAATTTAGACTATTTTCATTTTTCAGTATGATAACGGTTCACAAACATTTATGGGCATTTATGAATATTTCTTTAAGACAATTTCCAAAGTTGGAAATATTGAGACAAATGCATGGATGTGGTTAGTCATTTGAAATGTATTGACAAGTACATATTCCTTTACTTAGCGACCAAGATCCCAGGTATGTATTATTAAAAATAATGCAATTTTGAAATTTTAATGGGCCAAAAGTGGTATTTGGCACTGGTTTTCTTTGATAACCACATACATGCACATTTAAATCTCTATAACTATTCTTTCTTTAATTACTGTTTACGTGCTTTCCATTTGGATTTCATCGTTTTCTAAATTACTTATCTATTCCCTTGTGAACTGCGACACAGTTTGACTTCAACTTGGCACCTGCATTCTCTTTATTCAGCACTTTTTTCTTGTGAGTAAAGCCCTAGATCAAAAAAAACAAACAAAAAATAAAGTCTGGCTTCAGCCAAAGCTTTGACACTGACTGGATGTATATAATTTAGGGCAAGGTCTTTTCATTTTTGTGCCTTGGTTTCCCCACTTAAAGAATGGATATAAGACTTCATTCAATATATTTCATTGAAATGCCATTATATTAAATGAGATTGTGACCCAGCTCCTCTGATGCCTCTTAGGTGACTATGGAAGGTAAATTGACACTTACCTACATTGTGTTATATATTCATCACTTTCAAGTTGTTAGGGTTTAGGTCTCTTCTATTTATAGAGTTTGAAGTTTGAAGCTGGCAAAAGCTTTAGAGATCATTATCAACTTTACCATCTTACCAGTTTAGAAACGGAGATGGAGCTGTGGTGAATGAATGAAATTAAAACCTGGAATTAGACTGTAGATAAGCTAATGTTTCTACTATGACTCTATTCACCTTAGAAAATATTGGTTGCTTCTTGACTCAAGGAAATAATTACACAGTTTCAAAAAGGTTTACACATGCTCAACTACTGTAGTTTCTAATATCAGGAAACTGAAGATGACCCACATTTACTTACTAGGAAATTTACAAATAAATTAGAGAATATAAATACAAGAGACTATGATCCTGTCATTTAAAATGATGGTATAAAATTTATTGACCTCAATAAATGTGATGATTATTATTTTAAAAAATAGTAACACTGATCACAAAACAGTATATATGGCATTTGTGTTTAAAATTATATGCATGCATCTAAACAGGGATTGGATATGGAGAAATATCTGCAATAATGTTACAAGTATTAAAATTATAAAATATAAACTATATAAATAAAGTAAAAAAGAATATAAATGTTAAAAGTGTAAGAATATGCAATTATTTGGCGAGATCATGAATATTTTAGCTTTTCAAATTTTTTGAATTTTTTCAAGTATTTATGTTTATCATTTATCATTTATGCAAAAATAAAATAACATTATTTAAGACAAGGCAGCCATTCTGATCCTGTGTGTTGTCTTTAACTGTTCAAACTGGTTTTTATTAAATTCTCCAGCTGGCCTTTTCATTTCTCATTCCACATGTAGTTTCTGATAATCCTGGCCAAAAGACATTTTTTTCCATTCATTTGTTTTATATCTTTCTAGGTAAATGGAACCCTGGAGTTTCTTATATTTTATTGCAGTTAGTAAACATAAGTTTTGGGAATCACTTTCTGGAAGTTGAAGCACACTGCTATATAGATAGTAACACTATTCAATAATCGCCTTTCCCGAGAGAGATCTTTTATCTTCATACCCTTGACTGAGGATCTTCTCTGATTTTATGGCACTGTTACCTGTTTAAATGTATGACCAACTTGAGAGTAATCGTGCTTCCCAAGAAACAATGGTAATTGTCAGGCTATTCAGCAAGTGAAATGAGGTCTTAGAATGTTAATTTTAAACATATTTCCTTTGTGCATTTTTATAAATGTCAACTTTGAGAGAACATTTTATTTCTCAAAGCTAATATGAAGGAGTACAGTGTTTAAATATCTGCATTAAATTAGTCTTAAGAATGACAATTTATGAGACTGGACTAAGTTTTCATTAATAGATGCTGTATGGATAAGACTTTGGATTTGAAAAGTGGTTTGTTTTTGTTCTTAGCCTTGGCTTAGTAAATTTCTATATATATATATTTTCAATATCCAGAACTGATATGCAAGTGAGAAAAACAGTAAATATGTGTCAGTCAATGCACTACATTATTATCTTTATTTTTTATGTTTGATTTCCACAGTGATCCTATAAGCTTAAAACTTACAGTTGCCTCATTTTGCAAATGAGGTCATTGCAAGTTAGAGCTCGGCAACCTTACCTAGTTTAAAAAGATAGCAAGTGTTGAGTGTTATACTCTGACTCACATTTACCTGACTACAGCATCCAAACTTTTAATCTTTGGGCTATCATTTAATATTTCCTTTTTATGACTATTATTTTTATTTTTTATTATTTAAATTCAATTACATAATTAGTTTCAGATATAATCAATAATTTATCAGTTGCATATAACACCCGGTGCTCATCATATCATGTACCCTCCATAATGTCCATCACCCAATTACCCTATCTCCCCACCCATCTCCCCTCCAACAACCTTGTGTGTTTCCTATAGTTAAGAGTCTCTCATGGTTTTTCTCCCTCTCTGATATTTCCAAATAAGTTTTAGAACCCACTGGGGTTTCTGTTCTTGCTTTTTATTTATTTATGTATTCATTTTAATTTTTAGAGGCGCTAATATTTGCCTGCCCTTGAATTGCTTTGATAATGAATCGGACTGAGTGATCTCTGCTTTATATTTAGCCTTTGACACTCGCCTAAAACACATTCTGATCAACTCTTAAATAAGAATTTATCTACTACTCATGGAAAATTATTTTTTTTACATTTCCTTCTCTTTTAGCAGTGGAAACTCATTGGCCCATCACTGTTACTGAATAACACTTTATTCTAACACAGTATCCATTTCCTCATAAGGATCTGCTTATATTTTAAGAGTTCTATCTTACTGGAATGGAAATTTGTATCCTTCTGTGTATATTTTATGTAGTAGTTAGTATTTGGAAAATTATTTTTTGGATCAGGGGAACTGTCCTGTGCTTTTGAAATGCCTTCAAGTGGTAAAATACTGATTCTACTTAAATGAAAGAACAATGTTTTTAAAATTATGACAGAAAACTAGGGAGACTTTCAGTTATAGTTATCTTCCTACACAAAGGAGGACCTGCCTTCTCTTGAGAATAAAAAAACTCTCTCCCAAGGATCCTTCAAGTGGACAAGTTATATTATGACTGTCTAGGCTTTTTTTTTTTTTTTTCATCTTAAGGTCTTGCTTGAAAACTCTCTTCCTCAGAATAGATTTGAAAGGGAGATTTATTTTATGTATGTATTCAATACATGTAACATATGCATTGGCATGTGTATCTATGCATGCAGTATGAATGTATTTAGTATTATTGTCCATGCATTGTAAAATGGCAAATAAATAAATTGTATCCCAGCTTTGCTATTTCATTCTATCTCATTCTTCTTAAGGAAGGCAGCTGGCACTGTTAATTTTAACACAGTATATACACTTAGAGAGATCACCCAGGTACCATCTTAACTGAGATTTCCAAGAATGCCAGGGGCATTCTATTATTTGTCATTCGAGCTGCTTTTTGAGACTCAGTCTAGGAGATCCATTTAGGGTGGTCCCTCTGCTGAATTAAAAATAAAAACAAACAAACTTTGCTTGGAAAGGAGGAAATTAACTTGATTTAATGATGAAAATGCATAGCATGTGATCATGGAGTTACTATTAAACAGTTCTATTACCAATTCCATTTCATAAATTACTTTGTATCTATGTAGGCATACGAGAATTTTCTGAAGGCAAGAAGAGGATAATTTAGGCTTTGGATGGTGGTTCATGAAATTAAAGATTTACAGTGGTAAGGGATATCTTTATGAAGATCTGATTATTCAAACACTTTTATTTCATAAATGAGAAAAGGGAGTCTACTGAAAACCTCATTGGATGCTTCTGGTTTTATAACAGAATTATTTTGGCTGAAAATAACAGAAAGCCCTCAGAATTATTTAAAGACCAGAGGTAGGGCAGGATTCAAGTTTTATTTAATCAAGAAGCCAGCTCTGTTTTTATTCTGGCAGATTTTTCCCCCCCGAAGGTACATTCTTCCATGCTAGATTCATTCTCAGGATACTTTCCTCATGGTTGTGATGTGCCTGCCATCAGAGAGTTAGGTGTGTTTTCCTCACTTGCATCTGGGAGCCAGTAGAAATCTGTTGCTTAAAAATATCAATAAAAATTCTGAATTTTAACATAATTAAAAAGAAAAAAATATGGTCAGGGACTTCAGCAACTTGATTTTCTTAGCCCTCCATTACCGAGCTCTTAAACTGACATTGTGGCAATTTGGATGAGATTACAGTCATTTTCCTTTACCAACCATTGGAAATCTGAAAGAAGTGGGAAAAGTGGAGGAAGAGAGACCAGGTTGGCAACAAAGTACTGTCCATTACATTTGGGGGGAAAAAATTATTTCATTCTGTAGTTTTCTGTATAATCTTCTTTCCTTTCTTCCTTCCATTATTATGGTAAAGTACAAATATCATAAAAATGACCATTTTAACCATTTTAAATGTATAATTCAGTGGCAATAAGTACATTCACAGTGCTATGTAACCATCACCACTATCCATTTCCAGAACTTTTCCTCATCTTAAACAGAACTCTCAACCAATTAAGCAATAATTTCCCATCCCCCTCTCTCTGGCCCCCATTAGCATCTATTCTGTCTTCTGTGTTTATTCTAGGTACATCATATAAGTGAAATCTAACAATGCATGTTCTTTTATATCTGACTTGTTTCATTTAGCATAATGTTTTTAAGGTTCGCCCATGTTGTAGCATGCATCAGAATGACATTATTTTTTAAGGTTGAATAATATTCCATTGTGTGCATATACCCTATTTTGTTTATCTCTTCATCTTTCAATGAACATTTGGGTTGTTTCCACCTTTCGACGATTGTGAATAATTCTGAGAACACTGGTGTACAAGTATTTGGTTGAGTCCCAGTAGAGACTCAATTCTTTTCTTCATATACCTAGAAGTAGAATTGCTAAATCATATGGCAATTCTATGTTTAATTTTTGAGGAACCACCAAGTGATTTCCACAGTGGCTACACCATTTTACATTCCTACCAGTAGCATATACAATTTCTGACTTCTGGTTTCTCCACATACTTGCCAACACTTGATATTTTCTTCTCTCTCTCTTTTTTTCTCTCTTTTATTTTTTAAATAAACATCCTAATGGGTGTGAAGTGGTATTTCATTATGCTTTTAATTTGCAGTTATCTCCTGGATATTGATGTTGAGGATCTTTTCATTGATCTATTGGCCACCCCCACTTTTTTTCCCTTTTTCAAGTTTTTATTTAACATATATGGTAAAATTGGTTTCAGGTGTAGAATGTAATGATTTATCACTTACATGTAACATCCAGTGCTCATGATAACAAGTGTCCTCCTTAGTACCCATCACCCATTTAGCCCATCCCTCACCTCCCTCCCTCAACCCCCAATTTGTTCTCTATCACTCTAAGAGAGGAAAGCAAACCATAAGAGACTTTTTCCCTCTTCTCTTATGTTCATCTGTTTTGTTTCTTAAATTCCACATGAGTGAAATCATGGTATTTGTCTTTCTCTGACTGACTCATTTCACTTAGTATAATACAATCTAGCTCCATCCATGTCATTGCAAATGGCAAGATTTCATTCTTTTTGATGGCTAATATTCCATTGTCTGTATATACCACATCTTCTTTATCCATTCATCAGTCAATGGACATTTGGGCTTTTTCCATAGTGTGGCTATTGTTGATAATGCTGCTATAAACATCAGGGTGCATGTGCCCCTTCAAATCTGTATTTTTGTATTTTTTGGGTAAATACCTAGTAGTGAAATTTCTGGGTCATAGGGTAGCTCTATTTTTAACTTTTTGAGGAACCCCCATACTGTTTTCCAGAGTGGCTGCACCAGTTTGCATTCCCACCAATAGTGTAAGAGGGTTCCCCTTTCTCTGCATTCTCGCCAACATCTCTTATTTCTTGTGTTGGCCACTCCTTTTTATTTTTCTTTCTCTCATCTTCCTCATCCCTTTCTTTTCTTTTTCTATTTTTCCTCCCTTTACTTTCCTCTCTTCACCCTTCTATCCCTCCCCTTTTCCCTCTCTTTATTTCCTTCCTTTCTGCCTTCTTTGAAGGACATGACAAAATCTGGATTGACTCTGTATACCCAGAGCTTTGTCCTTTCTCCGCTGAATCAAAATCATAATTAACCCTGAGTTGCATGTCTAGTAGATCATAATCAGCATTCAGAATCATATGTTTGGCTCTGACTTTAAGCTCTTAAAAATATGTTATACTAACTTCAACAGAAACCTCTGAGATTTATTTACACACATTTAATAAATAACTACTATGTTTCAAATATTGTTTTAGGTGCTGGGGGTACATACTTGAGCAAACAGATAATCCTTACCTTCTTGAGTTTACTATATGATAAAAATAAAGAAATAGAGATTTTGATGGATTTTACGAGTAGTTAATAAATACATCACTTCTCTCTGGACCTATTTTGTCAACTATGGAATTAGAACATTTTGCTCTAAGCTATCATTCAGCTCTGGTACTCTATAACCCTGAGGATTATCTTTTTAAAATGCCTTTTTTTTCTCCCCTTCAGTTCACAATCCCAACCCATTCTATCTTTAAGCCACTTTTAGTTCTTTTAATTTTATGGCTTTTACTAGGTTTCATTTTATACTATTTGCCCCAGAGTGTCAGTGGCCATGAGTGAAAGCAAAAAGAGCGGATCTGAGAGGTGACCAAGCTACTGCTGTGAATGCCTTGGCTTGGTGGCAGCAATATTCTGCCAGATCTGCTCCACTCCCTCTTCCCCTACCTATGCCAGACGGCTGATGGCCTGTAGCCGGCCACTGCACTTGTGGGCTCCCTGCCATTCTCACAGATGGGCTCAGATGATAGGGTCAGGGCATCATGTGTCAGAATCAAATGAAGTCATTAGAAATTATTGCCAACAGCTGTTCATACGTTTCCATAAAATGAATTGATCCACCCATCTGGGCCTCAGAACATGTCATGGGTCAATATAGTTGAGTTCTAAAGCAACATGCTATAAGTTAGGCATTTCTAATATGGATTTTTCCCCCCAATAAAAAGAGATACTAGAATTGAGGACAAGAGGATTCTGGGTGTGGATTTGCTGCAGGATACCACTACTGAAATGGTTGTTATTAGATGCCTCTCTCAATTTTCCACCATTAATTTTCAACAAATATTCATTCAGTTATATATATTGATACATTTTAATACACATACTGGGAGTACATAAATTATCCATAAATGTATCCCCTTGCCCTTAATGAGTTCATATAACTTATAGACACACAAGACTAATTTTTTCTCCATTTTAGATTTAAAAAATGGGGTATGTTAGGTATTGCTAAGAAATTTAGATTTTTAGAAATGCACATACAAGTAATAATGAAAGTACATAAGTGAAGACTGATAATGTATGAAATATATAAAAGTGCCTAGTTTCAGAGGGAAATAGCCTAAAGCTCATATTCATGGGTGGTGAGTTGGTAGAAGAGGGAGAGGTATTGCTATCTTGAGGATTTTCGGGACTTTGTACAACCTGGCGGTTCAGACAGTGTTATAAGTAGGGAAAATAATCTTATCAATTATTCTTACTATGTAGGGAAGAGACGGTTTGAACATGCAAAGACATATTTATATTCCTACCAAATAGAACCCAAATGCACAGCATTTACTTTTCTTCTATTTTGAGCAAAACCACCTTTCCTTTTGAGGAATCTAGTGCATCACTGAGCTGCAAATAAGAGTGGCAAGAGAAGTCTTTTGATTGCCGAACAAAGTCTAAGAATTTTACATGTCTAAAGTACTTCACACTTCCTGGGAAATGAAGCAACTCATAACTAGGTAAATTGTGTTAAGAATAGTCCTCACTATATACTTACTGTTCAGACGTTCTGTCTAGTTCAGTCTTCAAAACTTTCCAATTGGACAGTACATTTTGTGATCACTGTACATATAACCAATAGACCTTGTTGGCATCCTCCTTACAAATTCAAATCCTAAGACAAATATGGTATTCCAGCACTTCTCAGGCAGATACTTGGTCAACATGGGAGAAAATTTTATAACAGAAACTGTCCATGTGTCTGCTCCCTGTAGTTAAATTCTTCTGACAACTCAGATATTTCCATATATGCTTTAAAGCCAAATATCAAATGTGATATTTGCCTTATTGCTTTAGCAAAAGGGGAAGGTGGAGGGGGATTAGGCAGAAAATAAAATAACAATAAAGCTCAATTGCTGTTTAAATGGATTCTCATTTCTGGTACAGAAGGATGTGATATGTATTTAACAGGCCATGGCTAAACATTATGTGGTCATGAACACCAAATTGCTGAAAACAGCGGAATAGAACATTCTTTTCCAGGTTGCTAAATATGGCTGCTGCTGGGAGGGCTCACATAGTAGTTCCAACAAGAACTAGAAAGATTTTTTTTAAGAGGATAGCATAATAATTAAGGTATTTCAAAACCATAGGTCTGAATTTGAATACTGTTTTTAAATTAAATAGCTATCTATGGTCAACTAATCTTTGACAAATCAGGAAAAAACATCCAGTGGAAAAAAGACAGTCTCTCCAATAAATGGTGCTGGGAAAATTGGAAAGCTATCTACAAAAGATTGAGACCTGACCACTCTCTCACACCATACACAAAGCTAAACTCCAAATGGATGAAAGACCTTAATGTGAGACAGGAATCCATCAAAATCATAGAGGAGAACATAGGCTGTAACATCTTTGACAACGGCCACAGCAACTTCTTTTATGACATGTCTCCAAAGGCAAGAGAAACAAAAGCAAAATTGAACTTTTGGGACTTCATCAAGATAAAAAGTTTCTGTACAGCAAAGGAAACGGTCATCAAAACAAAGATGCAACCCACAGAATGGGAGAAGATACTTGCAAATGAAACTACAGATAAAGGGCTGGTATCCAAGATCTATAAAGAACTTCTCAAACTCTATACACGAGAAACAAATAATCAAATCAAAAAATGGGCAGAAAATATGAACAGACACTTTTCCAATGAAGACATACAAATGGCTAGCAGACACATGAAAAAATGTTCAAAATCATTAGCCATCAAGGAAATTCATTGAGATACCACCTTACACCCATTAGAATGGCAAAAATTGACAAGGCAAGGAACAACAAATATTGGAGAGGATGTGGAGAAAGGGGATCCCTCTTACACTGTGGTGGGAATGCAAGTTGGTAGAGCCACTCTGGAAAACAGTGTGGAGTTCCCTCAAAAAGTTAAAAATAGAGCTACCCTATGACCCAGCAATTACACTACTGCGTATTTAACCCAAAGATAGACATAGTGAAGAGAAGGGCCATATGCACCCCAATGTTCATAGCAGCATTGTCCACAATAGCTAAATTGTGGAAGGGCCGAGATGCCCTTCAACAGACGAATGGATAAAGAAGATGTGGTCCATATATACAGTGGAATATTACTCAGTCATCAGAAAGAACGGTTACCCAACATTTGCAGCAACATGGATGGGACTGGAGGAGATTATGCTCAGTGAAATAAGTCAAGCAGAGAAACACAATTATCATATGGTTTCACTCATTTATGGAACATAAGAAATAGCAGGGAGATTGGTAGGAGAAGGAAGGGAAGAATGAAAGGGGGGTAAACAGAAGGGGGAATGAGCCATGAGAGACTATGGACTCTGGGAAAAAAACTGAGGGCTTCAGAGGGGAGGGGGATGGGATTGGTATAGGCCGGTGATGGGTATTAAGGAGGGCACATATTGCATGGAGCACTGAGTATTATATGCAAACAATGAATCATGGAACACTATATCAAAAACTAATGATGTACTGTATGGTGACTAACATAATTAAATAGCTGTGTAATCTTAGGTCTCATGCTTATTAATTAAAACCCCAGTTTCTTAATTCCTACAAAGTGAGTAATAGTTATTTTGTTGAGTTTTACGAGGATTGAGATTGTATAGATATATGCATGCGTAATACATACATATGCATTACATACAGTATACATATATACTACATATTCTGTAGTGTGTGTATATATGATTGTGGACATATTTTACACATGTGTGTATGTGTTAATAGGTTCTGCTATATAGTAAGTGCTAAGTAAATTTTATAATTACTGTCACTCTTCTGATTGGAACTTGAAAATCTGCATCACCTCTTTTTCTTCCTCTTTATTTTTCCTCTTTGTTTTGGCTTTAACCAAATTCTGGCTGTGTATGAAGAGCTTAATTATTTCTTTGCTGTGTAGCTTCAAAGCATTTATACAGCTCTTTGAAAAAGTCTGTGCTTACATTATATACAGGGCAGACTCTCTGCTTTTTTATCTCTTTGATGTCTCCATTTTTCACAGTTGGGGTAATTTGTGCAGTGTTTTCAAGTTTTACTCTTATGTGTGGATTTGTTTGCCAATACAATTATTCAGTGTTTTCCTCCGGCACAGAAGCAGGAGAAGAGAATATTTCTGCATGTCAAAGGATCTTTGCTCTGCCTATTCCTTTGCTTCCCATCCTGAAGTACACTTTAGGCCCTCTTTATCCTTCTTTGCTTGCGTTTCATGCCAGCCTACATCTGTGATTGCTGGTATAACCACAGCAAACCCAAGCACAGTGTTTGTAAGGTTTTGTTTCTTGATTTTGGAAAATTCACTGATTCAGAAACCAGAAGTTCCTACTGCTTGAAAAAGAACAAAGGAAAAATGGAGAAATAAGGAACTCTTTTGTGCATCTTAAAAATTAGATAAATACCAACTAAAAAGTAGAGACTATTTTTATTTATTTATTTATTTATTTATTTATTTATTTATATTTTATTTATTTATTCGAAAGAGATAGAGACAGCCAGCGAGAGAGAGAACACAAGCAGGGGGAGTGGGAGAGGAAGAAGCAGGCTCATAGCGGAGGAGCCTGATGTGGGGCTCGATCCCATAACGCTGGGACCATGCCCTGAGCTGAAGGCAGATGCTTAACTGCTGTGCCACCCAGGCGCCCCGAGACTATTTTTATTTAATCTGCATTGGCATTCAGGAAGTGCAGGTCTTTCTGGAATATGAGGGAAATGGGAAAAGCAACTAACATAATTATGTGTGGAGCACCGACCCTGTATACAATTTGGGTTACCTCTTCCACCTGTGGTCGCAGAAATACTTGAGTTAACATTCCTTTGTGGCTGCTTCCTAACCCTGTAGTTTTGGGCCTTCACTTAGCCCTGAAGTTGTCTTTTTTTTTTTTTCTCACATGTAAAATGCAGATAATAACTCTTAGCAGATTGTTCTGTGGAATAAGAGACAATGCATGTGAGATATTTATTAGAGTATGAATACTCAATAAAGACACTATCTTAGCCTGTTATATGCATTATCTTCTTTTGTCTTTACAATAAAGTAATAGATGTTATCACTCCTAAATCATGACTAGTCAACTGAAAATTCAAAGAGTTAAACAACACCCTCATGTGAAGAGTAGAACTGGATTTAATCTCATGTTTGCCTGATCACAAAGACTCCTTTTTTTTTCATCATGAGACATCCAAGGTAAAATAAATACATTATCATTAGACTCATATTAGCCTCAAAACTGTTTCTCAACCAAATATCAATGGATACAGAGAATTTAAATAAAATAGGAGAAGCTGTAAACATTTAATATATTTAAATAGGAAATACTTCAAATGTTATATATAACCATGGTTAACTGCAGAAAGGTAAATTCCCAAATGTTCGGGGAAGGATCTAATAATTACCAAAAGCAACAAATTTTTTCTGCTGATCTTTACCTTACAATCCAGTGAAGAAAGATAGGTCGTAAACAATGCACAATAAATATATTTTAAACCTTGTGTTTTAAAAGATCGTAAGTGTTATAGCTGTCCAATTTTCCCAGCACCATTTGTTGAAGAGACTGTCTTTTCTCCACTGGATGTTTTTTCCTGGTTTGTCAAAGATGAGTTGCCCAAAGAGCAGAGGGTCCATTTCTGGGTTCTCTATTCTGTTCCATCGGTCCGTGTGTCTGTTTTTGTGCCAGTACCATGCTGTCTTTGTGATCACAGCTTTGTGGTATAGCTTGAAATCCAGCAACGTGATGCCCCAGCTTTGTTTTTCCTTTTCAACAATTCCTTGGCGATTCAGGGCCTTTTCTGGTTCCACACAAATTTAAGGGCTGTTTGTTCCAGTTCTTTGAAAGAAATTATTCTATTGTCTTTTATCTTCTATTGTTCCTGGTGAGAATTCAGCCATCCTCCTTATAGTTTTTCATTTGCATGCAATGATTTATTTTTTGGTTTGTTTTTGTTTTTCCTAGCTGCTTTTATGGTGTTCTCTTTATCCCTGATATTCTCAGTAAATTTAATAAACTTCTCCTGTGGGTTTAATGATTATTGAATAAATACCTAAATATTTCTGCTGTGCAACTGTTTTTCACAATATAAATGGTTATTCTCTTTTTTCCTCTAATTTCTAAAGGACTTCACAAATATTTTGTTTGATTTTAAAATTTGAATTTTTTTCATTATCTAGTATTTGTTAATTAGCTCAGTGGCTTTATGAACCTCCCCATGAATAATTCAACATGTATTTATTGCCACAGAGCTCTTCTTTCCAGTCTTCACTTACCTCTCCTTCATCTTTTCCTTGGCTTTATTTTAGCCTGTTTTCTTTTCATTAATGTCTGTGTTTGGTAAAATTTATTTCAAAGCTTAGACTCTTCCCTTTCTCTGACTTCTCAAGCCTAAATTCTAATTCAGCCTCCCATTGTCTATTGTTTCTTTCAGTAGATCTAAATATCAGGACAGGATCTTTGGCTTATGGTTGTGGAAGGGAAATTCTACACTTTGCCACATCAACATTATAGAAAATAAAACCAGATTGGATGTTCTCCCTGAAACCTGTCTTACTATTTTCTCTATTATCTTTTCTCCTTTACTAACAAGTCCTTCTCTCCATCCTATAGAGTTTTTCAAAAGAAGAAAATAGTATTAGAGAAATTGTTATGATTGCATTTATCTGGTTACTTACTTAATTAATTTATTTAAAATATTTACTTATTTGACACAGAGAGAAAGAGCACAGGGGGAGCTGCAGGCAGAGGGAGAGGGAGCAGCAGGCTCCCCACTGAGCAAGGAGCCAGATGCAGGGCTAGATCTCAGGACCCTGGGATCATGACCTGAGCTGAAGGCAGATGCTTAGCCGACTGAGCCAGCCAGGTGCCCCTACATTTATTTTTATAGACAGGCTTTCTATAACATTATAATAAAAGAAAAAATAACTTAATGCTACTATCTATAAATCATTTACCATTCCAGCCCCATCTTCCCTACAATACTTCTAACAGTTTTTCTTTGCAGACTCCTGCTGACTTTGATCATGATGGGGTTTGTAGGTGGAGGAGGCAGAGAATGAAAAGATTCACACTCCTTGGAAATGACTCTAAGAATGTGTTTTGCCACAAAAGACTTTATAATATTTTATTCTAAATGTGAGGACTTACCAAGGATCATCTGAGACTCTATTAAGGGTTTTGGCTATAAAACCATGCTAAAATGAGCTGAATATAGGTATTTATTATGTAAAGATATTGAAAAATCAAAAAGTTGGAATAATCTTTGAGTTAAGTAAGGGACAAAGTCACTTTGATGTAATATTATGCTTTTCAGTTAATTACAAGCATGTCAATGTTGTCCATGTGAAAACCAATTTAAGAGAAAAGAAAGAAAAATTAACTATTTCAGTCAAAGTTTGCCTTTGGCAGTAGAATATCCAAAGTGCAGGTCACAAATTATAATGAAAGCTCATTGCTAGAAAGACTGAGTTATAGATCATTGGTCTGTTTAATGGTTAGTGTAAAACTTATTTTTCCATCATCGCTGCTATTAAACATTTGTCCATTTTGGAGTTTTGTCCCAGTTCCGCCACTTGACAGTTCCGTGACTGTGGGTGAGTCACAGAACCTCCCTTTCCTTATCTGTAAAATGAGGTTGATATTAGTACCATTCTTCCTAGGGTGGAGTTACTATTTTAAGAATGCAGAATGGCATTGGGCAAATGTTATCTATTATTGTATGATTTAACTGTTATTAACATGTAATAATCATGTGTAGTGGACCCCAGTCAAATTGCCTTTTAAGCATTTCTTCCTCCTTCCTTTGGTAATGATTCCTTGAATTTCCTTTGGAGCCATCTCTCCATTACAGATGGCTCTCATAGCACCAACAGTTGAGATTCCCAACACCCCCTGCACTGCCCCCCAAACCCAGCAAGGGTGAATGAGTTAGAACTTCTCTTCCAAGTTAGAACTTGTTAGGCAAGTTAGAACTTCTCTTCCAAGAGTTTCAAACTTGGGCAGCTACAATAGGGCAGGTTTTGATAGGACAGGTTAAAACTAATGTATACCATAGATGGTATTTGTATTCATATTTAGAGCAAATTTAGTAATTTTTTTTGGAGTTCTAATCTTGTTTTTCTTATTCCTACACATGAATTCTAGGTCCTGGAAGGTTAGAATAAGCTTGCTCCTTTTTTCCCACAGAACAATACTTCAGATATTTGTAAAGCACTATTATGGATGCACTGAACCTTCTCTTCCCTGAGCTAAATAATTTTATTCTATTAATTATTCCATGTAGGAAATAGTTTCCTTGTCAAAAACTTGCCATAATCTCTGGATATATTCTAATTAACTTCTCTTTCCAATTAGCTTACTAAATGACAGAAGAAATAGCAAATTACAGATTTATTAACATTCAGAAACTTTTAACTTTGTAGTTTTCAAGAAGTCCTTGTGTAGGCTATCAAAGTTAAAAAAAAAAAACTAGTGGAAAAATTAGGTCAAGTAAGGTCTTTTAGAAACCCACTTTTAACAGACCCAAATTTCAATCTTCTCCCCAATCTAAATGGGTATCTGTGAGTCCATGACATACCATGAGACCAAATGGTCTCACTGGGTGGCTTTATTGGGGGAAAAAAAAAGTCACCTATAAAAATAACTTACAAATTATATAACTTAGGAAGAGATCATTTATATCCCCAAAGAATGTGCCACAAATTTCTTTAGAGTTAATTAAAAATATTGTGTATTCAAAAATCAATTTGTGCGAAATTTCAAGATGTCATGCATTTATTATAAAGAAATGAAGTATTCCAGTAATCATAAATGTGATTTGAGATTAGAACTTCTGTGTGATAGATTTATTAATCAACTACTTCAGGATCCAGCTCCTGAATTAAAACCTTATTGAATGTAGCATATTGTGAAAAGGTTACATCAAGAAAAGTGTGGGGATAAGAAGTAGTGAGTCAGGGGAAACTGAATTTTGAGTTGACATTGTGTTCACTGCTGGCATTTAGGTATGATTAAACATAGCTAAATAAATGGTAAGATGGGAATCTGGACTTGGATTCCATTCTCAGGTAGGTAAAAGAACAGGTACAGGAAATAAATTTTTCAAAAAGTGAAACTTTATTAGGAAAGTGTAATTCAAAAATTTGTTACAACATACTAAGTGCTCTTTTTTTTGAAGATTTTTTAAAAAGATTTATTTATTTTAGAGAAAGAGAGAGCACATAAATGGGGGAGGAGCAGAGGAAGGAGGAGACAGAATCTCAAGCAGACTCCCCACTGACCACAGAGCCCCAGCCAGGGCTCAATCCCAGGACCCTGAGATCATGACCTGAGCCAAAGGCAGGCGCTTAACCAACACAGCCACCTAGATGCCAGAGAAACTATTTTATATCTGTTTTTTTTAAAACCAGAATTCTGTATTTTACCAGACCAAATTCTCAACCGATAAAAATATTTTTAAATGTTTTTTTTAATATGTTATGTTAGTCCCCATACAGTACATCCCTGTTTCTAATGTAAAGTTCAATGATTCATTAGTTGCGTATAACACCCAGTGTACCATGCAATACGTGCACTCCTTACTACACATCACCAGCCTATCCCATTCCCCCACCCCCTCCCCTCTGAAGCCCTCAGTTTGTTTCTCAGAGTCCATAGTCTCTCATGCTTCATTCCCCCTTCTGATTACCCCCCCTTTCTTTATCCCTTTCTTCCCCTACCGATCTTCCTACTTCTTATGTTTCATAAGATGAGAGAAATCATATGATAATTGCCTTTCTCTGCTTGACTTATTTCACTTAGCATTATCTCCTCCAGTGCCGTCCATGTTGCAGCAAATGTTGAGACTTGTTCTTTCTGATAGCTGAGTAATATTCCATTGTATATATGGACCACAACTTCTTAATCCAGTCATCTGTTGAAGGGCATCTGGTCTCCTTCCACAATTTAGTTATTGTGGATAATGCTGCTTTGAACATTGGGGTGCATATGGCCCTTCTCTTCACTACATCTGTACCTTTGGGGTAAATACCCAATAGTGCAATGGCTGGTTCATAGGGTAGCTCAATTTTTAACCTTTTAAGGGACCTCCACACTGTTTTCCAGAGTGGCTCTACCAACTTGCATTCCCACCAACAATGTAGGAGGGATTCCCTTTCTCCACATCCTCTCCAACAATTGTTGTTTCTTGCCCTGTCAATTTTTGCCATTCTAACTGGCATAAGGTGGTATCTTGGTGTGGTTTTGATTTGAATTTCCATGATGGCTAATGATTTTGAACATTTTTTCATGTGTTTGTTAGCCATTTGTATGTCTTCATTGGAAAAGTGTCTGTTCATATCTTCTGCCCATTTTTTGATTTATTTGTTTCTCGTGTATTGAGTTTGAGAAGTTCTTTGTAGATCTTGGATACCAGTCCTTTATCTGTAGTGTCATTTGCAAATATATTCTCCCATTCCGTGGGCTGCCTCTTAGTTTTTCTGACTGTTTCCTTGGCTGTGCAGAAACTTTTAATCTTGATGAAGTCCCATAAGTTCATTTTATCTTTTGTTTCTCTTGCCTTTGGGGATGTGTCATGAAAAAGGTTGCTTTGGCCGATGTCGTAGAGGTTGCTGCCTATGTTCTCCTCTAGAATTTTGATGGATTCCTGTCTCACATCGAGGTCTTTCATCCATTTGGAGTTTATTTTTGTGTATGGTGTGAGATAGTGGTCAAGTTTCATTCTCTTGCATGTAGCTGTCCAATTTTCCCAGCACCATTTATTGAAGAGACTGTCTTTTTCCCACCGGATGTTTTTTCCTGCTTTATCAAATATTAGTTGCCCAAAGAGCCGAGGGTCCATTTCTGGGCTCTCTATTCTGTTCCATTGGTCTATGTGTCTGTTTTTGTGCCAGTACCATGCTGTCTTTGTGATCACAGCTTTGTAGTACAGCTCGAAATCCGGCATTGTGATGCCCCCAGCTTTGTTTTTCCTTTTCAACAGTTCCTTGGAGATTCGGGGCCTTTTCTGTTTCCATACAAATTTAAGGACTGTTTGTTCCAGTTCTTTGAAAAATGTCCTTGGTATTTTGATCGGGATAGCATTGAAAGTGTAGATTGCTCTGGGTAGCATGGACATTTTAACTATGTTAATTCTTCCGATTCATGAGCATGGAATATCTTTCCATCTTTTTATGTCTTCCTCAATGTCTTTCAAGAGTGATTTATAGTTTCTAGAATATAGGTCCTTTACGTCTCTGGTTAAGTTAATTCCAAGGTAACGTATGGTTTTTGGTGCTATTGTAAATGGGATGGATTCCCTAATTTCTCTTTCTTCGGTCTCGTTATTCGTGTATAGAAATGCAACTGATTTCTGAGCATTTATTTTGTATCCTGCCACGTTACTGAATTGCTCTATAACTTCTAATAGTTTGGGAGTGGCTTCTTTTGGGTTTTCCATATAGAGTATCATGTCATCTGCAAAGAGAGACATTTTGACTTCTTCTTTGCCAATTTGAATACCTTTGATCCCTTTTTGTCGTCTGATTGCTGTTGCAAGGACTTCTAGTACTATGTTGAATAATAGTGGCGAGAGTGGGCATCCTTGTCGTGTTCCTGATCTTAAGGGAAAGGCTTCCAGCTTTTCCCCATTGAGAATAATATTTGCAGTAGGCTTTTCATAGATGGCTTTTATGAGATTGAGAAATGTACCTTCTATTCCTACACTCTGAAGGGTTTTAATCAGGAAAGGATGCTGTATTTTGTCAAATGCTTTTTCGGCATCGATTGAGAGGATCATATGGTTCCTGAGTCTTTTCTTGTTGATATGATGTATCACGCTGATTGATTTGCGAATATTGAACCACGCTTGCATCCCAGGTATGAATCCCACTTGATCGTGATGGATAATCCTTTTAATGTACTGTTGGATTCTATTAGCAAGTATCTTGTTGAGGATTTTGGCGTCCATATTCATTAGGGAAATCGGTCTGTAATTCTCCTTTTTGAGGGGGTCTTTGCCTGGTTTGGGGATCAAGGTAATATTGGCCTCATAGAATGAGTTTGGTAGCTTTCCTTCTGTTTCTATTTTTTGAAATAGCTTTAGGAGAATAGGTATTATTTCTTCTTTGAATGTTTGGTAGAATTCCCCAGGAAAACCGTCCGGGCCTGGAGTTTTGTTATTTGGAAGGTTGTTTATCACTGACTCAATTTCTTCATAATTAATTGGCCTGTTTAAGGAATCAATTTCTTCCGGTTTCAATCTTGGTAGTTTATAGGTTTCCAGGAAGGATTCCATCTCTTCCAGATTGCTTAGTTTATTGGCATATAGCTGTTGATAAAAATTTCTAATAATCCTTCCAATTTCAATGGTGTTCGTCGTGACCTCTCCTTTTTCATTCATAATTTTAATAATCTGGGTCCTTTCTCTTTTCTTTTGGATAAGTCTTGCCAGTGGTCTGTCAATTTTATTGATTCTCTCAAAGAACCAGCTTCTAGTCCTGTTGATCTGCTCTACTGTACTTCTGGTTTCTGCTTGATTGATTTCAGCTCTAATTTTGGTCAACTGCTTCCTCGTGCGTGGATTAGGTCTGTCCCTCTGTTGCTGTTCCAGCTTCTTGAGGTGAGAATATAAAAACTTCATTTTAGGTTTTTCTATTCCTTTGAGTGAGGCTTAGATGGCTATGTATTTCCCCCTTAGGACTGCCTTAGCAGTATCCCATAGGTTTTGGACCATTGTGTTTTCATTCTCGTTGGTCTCCACAAATTGTTTACACTGATTTTTGATTTCCTGGTTTATCGAGTCATTCCTGAGCAGGATGGTTCTTAATCACCAAGTGTTTGAGTTTCTTCCAGATTTTTCCTTGTGGTTGAGTTCCAATTTCAGAGCGTTTTGGTCTGAGAATATGCAGGGAATAATTTCAGTCGTTTGGTATCGGTTGAGACCTGTTTTGTGTCCCAGAACATGGTCTATTCTTGAGAATGTTCCATGGGCATTAGAATAGAATGAGTATTCTTTGTTTCTGGGGTGTAGTGTTCTATATATATCGATGAGGTCCAACTCGTCAAGTATGGCATTCAAAGCTCTTGTTTCTATGTCGATTTTTTGCATGGGTGTTCTGTCTATTTCTGATAGTGGAGTGTTGAGGTCCCCTACTATTAACGTATTTTTATCTATAGTCTCTTTTTTCTGGTTAAGAGTTGGCTTGTGTATCTTGCTGCTCCCCTGTTGGGGGAATATATATTTATAATTGTCATATCCACTTGTTGTATACATCCTTTAAGAATAATATAGTGCCCTTCTGTGTCTCTAACTTATAGTCTTTAGTTTAAATTCCAATCTGTCTGATATGAGAATTGCTTCCCCAGTTTTCTTTTGAGGTCTATTGGCGTGAAAGATGGTATTCCATCCCTTTACTTTCAGTCTGAATGTATCTTTAGGTTCAAAATGAGTATCTTGTAGACGGCAAATGGGTGGGTCATGTCTTTTTATCTAATCTGCAAACCTGTGTCATTTATGGGAGCATTTAGGCCATTTACACTGAGACTGAATATTGAGAGATATGATTTTAATGATACCATGTTGCCAGTACAGTCTTTGTTTCTATTGATTGTGACTTTCTTTTTTGTATCACTCTTGGGGCCTTTTTACGATTATAGAACCCTCCTTAATATCTCCTGTAGGCCTGCTTTTGTGGTTACAAAATTGGTCAATGACTGGTGATTCTGGAAGGTCTTTATTTCTCCATCAATTCTGAATGACAGCCTTGCTGGATAAAGGATCCTTGGCTGCATGTTTTTCTCTGAAAGAGCTTTAAAAATGCCTCCCCCAACCCTTCCTCTCATTCTAGGTCTGTGTAGACAGGTCCGACATAATTCTGATGCCTTTGCCTTGGTACGTGAGAAATTTCTTTGCCCTGGCCGCTTTCAATACTGTATCCTTGCATCTAATATTTGCGAATTGCACTGTGACGTGACGTGGCGTAGGTTTGTCATGGTTGAGCTTGGCAGGGGTCCTCTCTGCCTCTTGGACACGAATGTTTGTTTCCCTTGCTAGATTAGGAAAGTTTTCAGCTACAATTTGTTCAAATATCTCTGCTAGACCTCTGTTTTTCTCTACCCCCTCGGGGATGCCGATGATTCTGACATTGGAACGTTCCATTGAGTCAGTAATCTCCCGTAACCTACATTCATGAGCGTGGATTTTTTTAAGTCCAGATTCTATTTTAGCTTTCTCTTCTACTAACCCATCTTCCAATTCACTGATACGTTCTTCTGCCTCATTCACCCTGGCCATCAGAGCCTCTAGTTTTGACTGCTTTTGGCTCATAGAATTTTTAATTTCTGCCAGATTCGCTCTCATTTCCGCCGTTAGAGATTCTATATTCTCATTAACATTTTCGTTAATAGTTTTTTCAAGTCTACACATCATCTTGACCAATGTTACTCTGAATTCCATTTCTGATAATTTGGTTACATCCATACCCATTAGTTCTGTGGCAGAGGCCACAGACTCATTGTCTTTTCTTTGCTGGGGGGATTTCTCCTTCTCATCCTTCTGATGAGGAGAGGTCGCGGGGTTGTCCAGAGCCCAAATTATTGACCGGGACCCAGGCCGTGCGCCCCTGTTTTATAGGGATCTTAGGGATGTGGGCTTCTTGATTTTTCAGCCTGCCTTCTGGGGGAGGGGCCTGCCATGCGGATACTCAGGCATCCCTGTTTGGTTAGAGTCTCCATGTCCCCTGCGAGGGGGGATGGGGATGGGCACACTGTGAACCGGTATTTCCAGGCTTTTGTTCTCTGACGGCTTTCCCTGGAGGTTTGCTGTGCCTCTTCTGAGAGTCAGAGCAGCTGTGGCCGAATCTCAGCCTCTGTCTCAGAGCAGAGGGATCGTGGACCGTTCTCCACTGATGTTCTGGCCACTTTATCTCTGTTTCTGTTGGTGCTGCTCAACCCTGCAGCGTCCCAGGATGTGCGCCCCACACCCGGCATCCCAGCCCTCACTTCTGGGGCCGGTGCGTCTCTGTCCTTTGTGTTTCTAACACTGCCGGCGGCCCCCCGCGTGCTCCGAAGCTCAGGCCCTCAGTCTGGTCTCGAGTTCCTGGCTCATGGTCTCAGTCTGCTCTCTTGCGGGTGCCGTCTGCGAGTCCGCCTGCTCCCCCATGCAGGTGGCTACCACTTCCCGGTGCCCGAACGCGGCGGTTCCCTCCCCCTTCTGTTTATGTTCCGATATCTGTGCACGGTTTCACGATTCCCCGCTTCGTACCTCATTCCTCTGCGCTGGAGATGTTCATTTGTAGAGATCCAGATGTATCTTCCTGCGTCTCAGGCTGATTCCGTGGTTGTTCAGGCTGGTCTGGTACCTATTCAACTCGACTCAGGGGACTGGCTGAAAAAGGGGTCCCCTACTCCTCCGCCATCTTAACTCCCACTATAAAAATATTTTTAACTGTATTATTTAGGTGAGAAAGCAGTAGCACTGTGACTCGGCTCTTCTCTCTCCTCAGTCCTGGCTTATGTTTATTTCTTCAGCTTAATTGACCTGTCATGCTGTTGTTAGATTTTGTGTCTTTGCTCGTTATAGCCCTATCTCCTAGGCACATCCTTTATGTCTTCTTTGTCAGGCTAACTCTTAGCTATACTTTAAAACTCTGTTTAAGAGACATCTCTGGGAAACATTTGTTTATTTCTGAATAGCATTAGAAACACCTCCTCCTTATTCTCTAAGCATAATTCTGTGGTCAAATCTCCACAATATTTTTTTTAATAAGAAATCTCTTGAAATATGTTAGAATTCCAGGGCAAATATGAGTAAATGCATTGTCTAGTGAGAAATCCTAATTGTCCTCCTGATTCTAGGAAGGATCTAGGGACCAAAATAAAGTTAAGTTCTAACATGGTGACCTGTTTGGCTCTCTTAAGAGTGAAAAAATGTTATTCCTGTCTTTATTTTTAGTCCCTAAAAAAAACACCTGATATGTGCATAGTAGGAGCATTATCAATATCATTGAATGTATGAAGAATACATTTAGGGTATCATATGACTCAATTTGTGGAAGCTCACAGTCTTCACTTTATTTTTTTTTTTTAAGATTTATTTATTTATTTATTTATTTATTTATTTATTTATTTATTTGACAGAGATAGAGACAGCCAGTGAGAGAGGGAACACAAGCAGAGGGAGTGGGAGAGGAAGAAGCAGGCTCATACCGGAGGAGCCTGACGTGGGGCTCAATCCCGGAACGCCGGGATCACACCCTGAGCCGAAGGCAGACGCTTTAACTGCTGTGCTACCGAGGCGCCCCCGCAGTCTTCACTTTAGCCCAGTATTGCCAAGGAATACTTCCTTAATATGAACCATAGCCACTACTTCAAAGACAGTATTTCTGCTTGGACCATGTAGATGCTATTGGATAACTAGATATTCCTAAGGGTGAAGTCTCTACTTTTAGAAATAAAGCATCAGTCATTTGCCCCCTAACTTGTGGGATGGTCTCACAGACAGCTTCTACCCAAGCTTCTGTGAGATGTAGGGTTCTAAAAGAATCCATTAAAGTTACTGTAACCCTTCCTCCCTATCAATGGGAATATGAGTAGGATTTATTTTGTGGAAAGCAACTACATATTTTAAAGTATGTAAAACAAAACAAACAAAAAACACAACATGCTGGCATAAGCAAAAAATACATATAAAAAAGGAAGGAAAGAAAGAAAAGGAGGGAAACAAAGAGGACTAGACTTGCCAGATATTTTAAGAGTGTTTTTATTGTCATAAATTAATGGATATGTCCTTGGAATAAACCACCAAATTTCATTGCAAAGCCCTGAATTTTATATATATAAAATTATTATATATATTATCTATAATTATATATATAATATGGAAATAGAGGTGATAAAGGAATAAAGCATGTTCCTGAGGGGCCTGCTGTAGAAATTCTTCCTTACCTATTAGCACAAATTCAACCTGGTCCCTTCACAGTGTATTTTCAGAAATTTATATTAAATACAATTCAATTTAACTTAATCTATCACAGGCAAAAGATCAAGACTGTGGCTTCTGGAAGGTCCACATTGCCTTTGTTCTACCTGAGAAAATTATAAAGAGAATCTTTTCTCACTAAGTATTAAAATCAAGTGCTGTTACTGTTTGAACACTTAACATATGCCTGGTATTGTGCTACGTTCTTTAAGTGTATTATAATATTTTGTTCTTATGCAACCCCCTCAATATTTTCACTATTCTCAAGAATGATGGAGAATCTGGGACTCCAACTCCAAAGTCAGACTTTGGGGAGTGGGTTCTACAATTTCTGAAAATCTGTGATGTTTTGACTCTGAGACCCATTCCGATTAGTTACAGGGTACATTCACGTTCATCCCTTCACTGCCCACCCCGTGCCAAGCCCCTTGCCTAGGCTCTGCAAATGTAGAATTGGTGCAGGTCCATATGGGAAGCTCTCATATTCCATTACCTAGATATCACTTTCAGGTACTGACATTCTACTGTTCACACAATGTAGCACATAAAGCTTCTCTATCAAGGGTTATCTTCTGCAATTCTGTTTTGGGATACCTTAAACCTTAATGATATTTCTTTTTTTATTTGAGAGAGAGGGGGAGGGAGAAAGTGAGGGTAGGGGAGAGAGGAGGGAGTCTAAGCAGGGCAGAGGGAGAGAACATCAGAGCAGACTCCTGCTGAGTGTGGGGTCTAACTCAGGGCTCAATCTCATGACCAATGAGATCAGGATCTGAGCTGAAACCAAGAGTTAGACACTTAACCGACTGAGGCACCCAGGTACCCCTCTTATTTTTTTTTTAAGATTTATTTATTTATTGGGTGGGGGTGGGGGAAAGAAGCAGAGGAAGAAGAGAATCTGAAGCAGACTCAGCGTTTCCTGGAGGCAGAGCTTGATCTCAGTGCCCTGAGATCATGACCTGAGCTGAAACCAACATTTGGACACTTAACCAACTGTGCCACCCAGACGCCTCCTTAATGGTATTTCTATCTGATTTCTTGCAACTTGGGAAGTGTATGTGTGGATAGAATAATGATTTACTGTTAGAGAGCACCAGCTTCTAAACCCTAACTCTTTTCTTCTGATTCTTTATTTCCCTTTAACTGTTCAAAATTGTCAACCTTGGGTCAGAAGTCAGTCCTTAAGCATTATGCATTCTGTTTCTCACTTAGTGGTCTGTTGTTTAAACTCTGTTTTATAGGCATTGGCTCTTTATATTTAAAACCAAATTTTGAAATAAAAGTTGAAGTTGGAATGCAGAGGAGAAAAATATTTTTTGTTCTCAAGCACTTGTTTCTGAAAATACTAAAAAATCATCATTGCAGATTTACTAGTGTTATAAGCAGCTTTAAAGTTGAGATCTGACTCCAGGTTCTTTGTGTTTAAGCCTTCCCCAAAGATAGTTCCCATCTTATACCTTCACATATACTTGAACGAGAGGAGGTGGAGGGAAAAAAATAAGGTGAAAACAAACAAACAAGCAAACAAAAGCAATTTAAAATTTAACATCAAAGAATTATACCCCTACCATGAAGTTTCTCATGGAATCTTCCCACCAATACTACAGAGTTTATACTATTATCTCCTATTCCTGAAGAGGAAACAAAAGCATAAAGCAGTTAAGTATCTTACTCAAAGTCCCACAAGTGAGACCAGAACTAGGATTTGCTGCAAATACTTTGATTCCAACATCTGGGCTCTAATCACTTACCTTACACTGTTCTCCTGATGTTAACTAAGTAGCCTTGAGTTGTAACTGAAATTAGAGCCTGTTTGCTTTTTGATAATAAAGACTAAGGTTCCTTTTTAAATTCGTCAAAGTCCAACATTCAAAATATTGTATCTCACTCTAAGCATTTATTATGTATCAAATATTTTTATAAACACTTTAAGGGTATGAACTCCTTTACTGCTCCCAAAACATATAGGTAGGTAACATGTTATAGTTCTGTTTTCTAGTTTAGGGACTTGAGTCAGAGAGAAATTTGGAAACTCAGGTAAGATTACACAGTTAACTGGTAGTAGGACAGGATTCACACCGATGCAATTTGGCTGCAGAATCTATTCACCCCGTTGACTATGCTGCCTCCCTTTTTTGTCTAATACTGTCTGGCGTCTAGAATTTAGGGGGATATTGCCGGCCAGCCTTTCCTGATTTATTCAGTTAGTCACACTGGTGAGTTTTACTGTTATTGGGGTAAGCTCTCACGTCAGACTAATAGCATCGTAGGTCCTGAAGAGACTGTGAACTTTAATATCAGGAAGGTGCTAAATTCTACTTGTAGAGGTAAGCAGCAAACTATTCCAAATGGCACTGCACAGGCTCCCAGCATTAAAGCATCCATGTGTAAAATATGGCTTACCAGACGTTTGAAGCCAATGCAGGTTTTTCACTTGATGGCTCTCTGTCCTGGACACAGACTGCATTTTGGCGTGATTGCAGCACATGTCCACTTGGAAGTTAGGAAAAATAGCTTACTGTTTCTCCCATTAAATAAAAGACCTCCACACAGAATCATATACATATGCAGACATACACACAAAAGTACTCTTTTGTCTCCACTTTACCCTCTATCATTACATGCTCTCCCTCCCTTGATGTGTTGAGCTGTCTATACTCTGTATCCTCCCATTTTTCTTCTTCCCTTGTTTTCTCCTGTGCATTCTCTAATCACCACTAATCCTCTGAAATTACTCTTATAATGGTTACCAATGAGCTTTGCTAAACTTAATGATCAATTCTCACACATCTAAGATGATCTAGAAATAGTTTGCCAATGCAACTCATTTTTCCTGGAACAGAACTGGTTTGTGTCTATTGTCTTAACTATTTATCATGTCTACTTTCACTCTGTAATGCATCCAGGTTTGGGTGATAAGTTATAAGGTCACCCTATCTAGCAGCAGTTTAAGAACCAATCAGTCCTCCATGAAACACTTTTTACATTTGACTTCCAAGTTACCACATGCCTTGTTTCTTCTTCTCCTTGCCTCCTTAATCTTTACTGATTACTCTTCACATACCCCTATATTCATATACCCTAGGACTCCGTAATTGAAACTTTCCTATATATACCTTCACCCTGAATAATCTCATTTAATTTTGTGACTCTATGTATGATAACTCCCAAAATTCTACCTTTAATTCAGACTTTTTTTTATTATGTTCAGTTAGCCACTGTATAGTAGATCATTAGTTTTTTTTTTTAATAATGATTTTTTATTATATTATGTTAGTCACCATACAGTACATCCCCGGTTTTCGATGTAAGGCTCGATGATTCATTAGTTGTGTATAACACCCAGTGCACCATGCAATATGTGCCCTCCTTACTACCCATCACCGGTCTATCCCATTCCCCCACCCCCCTCCCCTCTGTAGCCCTCAGTTTGTTTCTCATAGTCCATAGTCTCTCATGTTTCATTCCCCCTTCTGATTACCCCCCCTTTCTTTATCCCTTTCTTCCCCTACTGATCATTCTAGTTCTTATGTGCCATAGATGAGAGAAACCATATGATAGTTGTCTTTCTCTGCTTGACTTATTTCACTAAGCATTATCTCCTCCAGTGCCGTCCATGTTGTAGCAAATGTTGAGAACTCATTCTTTCTGATTGCTGAGTAATATTCCATTGTATATATGGACCACAACTTCTTAATCCAGTCATCTGTTGAAGGGCATCTCGGCTCCTTCCACGATTTAGCTATTGTGGACATTGCTGCTATGAACATTGGGGTGCATATGGCCCTTCTCTTCACTACGTCTGTATCTTTGGGGTAAACACCCAGTAGTGCAATGGCTGGATCATAGGGTAGCTCAATTTTTAACTTTTTAAGGGACCTCCACACTGTTTTCCAGAGTGGCTGTACCAACTTGCATTCCCACCAACAATGTAGGAGGGATCCCCTTTCTCCACATCCTCTCCAACAATTGTTGTTTCTTGCCTTGTCTATTTTTGCCATTCTAACTGGCGTAAGGTGGTATCTCAGTGTGGTTTTGATTTGAATTTCCTTGATGGCTAATGATTTTGAACATTTTTTCATGTGTCTGTTAGCCATTTGTATGTCTTCATTGGAAAAGTGTCTGTTCATATCTTCTGCCCATTTTTTGATTGTTTATTTGTTTCTCGTGTATTGAGTTTGAGAAGTTCTTTGTAGATCTTGGATACCAGTCCTTTATCTGTAGTGTCATTTGCAAATATATTCTCCCATTCCGTGGGCTGCCTCTTAGTTTTTCTGACTGTTTCCTTGGCTGTGCAGAAACTTTTAATCTTGATGAAGTCCCATAAATTCATTTTATCTTTTGTTTCTCTTGCCTTTGGGGATGTGTCATGAAAAAGGTTGCTTTGGCCGATGTCGTAGAGGTTGCTGCCTATGTTCTCCTCTAGAATTTTGATGGATTCCTGTCTCACATCGAGGTCTTTCATCCATTTGGAGTTTATTTTTGTGTATGGTGTGAGAGAGTGGTCAAGTTTCATTCTTTTGCATGTAGCTGTCCAATTTTCCCAGCACCATTTATTGAAGAGACTGTCTTTTTCCCACCGGATGTTTTTTCCTGCTTTATCAAATATTAGTTGCCCAAAGAGCCGAGGGTCCATTTCTGGGCTCTCTATTCTGTTCCATTGGTCTATGTGTCTGTTTTTGTGCCAGTACCATGCTGTCTTTGTGATCACAGCTTTGTAGTACAGCTCGAAATCCGGCATTGTGATGCCCCCAGCTTTGTTTTTCCTTTTCAACAGTTCCTTGGAGATTCGGGGCCTTTTCTGTTTCCATACAAATTTAAGGACTATTTGTTCCAGTTCTTTGAAAAATGTCCTCGGTATTTTGATCGGGATAGCATTGAAAGTGTAGATTGCTCTGGGTAGCATGGACATTTTAACTATGTTAATTCTTCCAATCCATGAGCATGGAATATCTTTCCATCTTTTTATGTCTTCCTCAATGTCTTTCAAGAGTGATTTATAGTTTCTAGAATATAGGTCCTTTACGTCTCTGGTTAAGTTAATTCCAAGGTAACGTATGGTTTTTGGTGCTATTGTAAATGGGATGGATTCCCTAATTTCTCTTTCTTCGGTCTCGTTATTCGTGTATAGAAATGCAACTGATTTCTGAGCATTGATTTTGTATCCCGCCACGTTACTGAATTGCTCTATAACTTCTAATAGTTTGGGAGTGGCTTCTTTTGGGTTTTCCATATAGAGTATCATGTCATCTGCAAAGAGAGACATTTTGACTTCTTCTTTGCCAATTTGAATACCTTTGATCCCTTTTTGTCGTCTGATTGCTGTTGCAAGGACTTCTAGTACTATGTTGAATAATAGTGGCGAGAGTGGGCATCCTTGTCGAGTTCCTGATCTTAAGGGAAAGGCTTCCAGCTTTTCCCCATTGAGAATAATATTTGCAGTAGGCTTTTCATAGATGGCTTTTATGAGATTGAGAAATGTACCTTCTATTCCTACACTCTGAAGGGTTTTAATCAGGAAAGGATGCTGTATTTTGTCAAATGCTTTTTCGGCATCGATTGAGAGGATCATATGGTTCCTGAGTCTTTTCTTGTTGATATGATGTATCACGCTGATTGATTTGCGAATATTGAACCACGCTTGCATCCCAGGTATGAATCCCACTTGATCGTGATGGATAATCCTTTTAATGTACTGTTGGATTCTATTAGCAAGTATCTTGTTGAGGATTTTGGCGTCCATATTCATTAGGGAAATCGGTCTGTAATTCTCCTTTTTGAGGGGGTCTTTGCCTGGTTTGGGGATCAAGGTAATATTGGCCTCATAGAATGAGTTTGGTAGCTTTCCTTCTGTTTCTATTTTTTGAAATAGCTTTAGGAGAATAGGTATTATTTCTTCTTTGAATGTTTGGTAGAATTCCCCAGGAAAACCGTCCGGGCCTGGAGTTTTGTTATTTGGAAGGTTGTTTATCACTGACTCAATTTCTTCATAATTAATTGGCCTGTTTAAGGAATCAATTTCTTCCGGTTTCAATCTTGGTAGTTTATAGGTTTCCAGGAAGGATTCCATCTCTTCCAGATTGCTTAGTTTATTGGCATATAGCTGTTGATAAAAATTTCTAATAATCCTTCCAATTTCAATGGTGTTCGTCGTGACCTCTCCTTTTTCATTCATAATTTTAATAATCTGGGTCCTTTCTCTTTTCTTTTGGATAAGTCTTGCCAGTGGTCTGTCAATTTTATTGATTCTCTCAAAGAACCAGCTTCTAGTCCTGTTGATCTGCTCTACTGTACTTCTGGTTTCTGCTTGATTGATTTCAGCTCTAATTTTGGTCAACTGCTTCCTCGTGCGTGGATTAGGCCTGTCCCTCTGTTGCTGTTCCAGCTTCTTGAGGTGAGAATATAAAAACTGCATTTTAGATTTTTCTATTCTTTTGAGTGAGGCTTGGATGGCTATGTATTTCCCCCTTAGGACTGCCTTTGCAGTATCCCATAGGTTTTGGACTGTTGTATTTTCATTCTCATTGGTCTCCATAAATTGTTTAATTTGATTTTTGATTTCCTGGTTTATCGAGTCATTCCTGAGCAGGATGGTTCTTAGTCTCCAAGTGTTTGAGTTTCTTCCAAATTTTTCCTTGTGGTTGAGTTCCAATTTCAGAGCGTTGTGGTCTGAGAATATGCAGGGGATAATTTCAATCTTTTGGTATCGGTTGAGACCTGTTTTGTGTCCCAGAACATGGTCTATTCTTGAGAATGTTCCATGGGCATTAGAATAGAATGAGTATTCTTTGGTTCTGGGGTGTAGTGTTCTATATATATCTATGAGGTCCAACTCGTCGAGTATGGCATTCAAAGCCTTTGATTCTTTGCTTAGTTTTTGCCAGGGTGTTCTGTCTATTTCTGAGAGTGGAGTGTTGAGGTCCCCTACTATTAATGTATTTTTATTTATATGTCTCTTTATTCTGGTTAAGAGTTGGCTTGTGTATCTTGCTGCTCCCCTGTTGGGGGCATATATATTTATAATTGTCATATCCACTTGTTGAATACTTCCCTTAAGAATAATATAGTGCCCTTCTGCATCTCTAACTATAGTCTGTAGTTTAAAATCCAATTTATCTGATATGAGAATTGCTACCCCAGCTTTCTTTTGAGGTCCATTTGCGTGAAAGATGGTACTCCATCCCCTTACTCTCAGTCTGAATGCATCTTTGGGTTCGAAATGAGTCTCTTGTAGACAGCAAATGGATGGGTCATTTCTTTTTATCCAATCTGCAACCCTGTGGCGTTTTATGGGATGGTTCAAACCATTTACATTAAGACTGATTACTGAGAGATATGATTTTAATGTTGCCATGTTGCCAGTAAAGTCTTTGTTTGTATTGGCTGTGACTTTCTGTTCTGTATCACTCTTGGGGCCTTTTTACTTTTATAGAACCCCCCGTAATATCTCCTGTAGGGCTGGTTTCGTGGTTACAAAATTGGTTAGTGACTGGCGATTCTGAAATGTCTTTATTTCTCCATCAATTCTGAATGACAGCCTTGCTGGATAAAGGATCCTTGGCTGCATGTTTTTCTCTGAAAGAGCTTTAAATATGCTCCCCCAACCCTTTCTCTCATTCCAGGTCTGTGTAGACAGGTCTGACGTAATTCTGATGCTTTTGCCTTGGTACGTGAGAAATTTCTTTGCCCTGGCCGCTTTCAATACTGTATCCTTGCATCTAATATTTGCGAATTGCACTATGACGTGACGTGGCGTAGGTTTGTCGTGGTTGAGCTTGGGAGGGGTCCTCTCTGCCTCTTGGACACGAATGTTTGTTTCCCTTGCTAGATTAGGGAAGTTTTCAGCTACAATTTGTTCAAATATCTCTTCTAGACCTCTGTTTTTCTCCACCCCCTCGGGGATGCCGATGATTCTAACATTGGATCGTTTCATTGAGTCAGTAATCTCCCGTAACCTACATTCGTGGGCGTGGATTTTTTTAAGACCATCTTCTATTTTCATTTTTTCCTCTATTAACCCATCCTCCAATTCACTAACCCGTTCCTCTGCTTCTGCGACCCTGGCCGTCAGAGCCTCTAGTTTTGCCTGCATTTGGCTCATAGAATTTTTAATTTCTGTCAGATTCGCTCTCATTTCTGTCCTTAGGGATTCTATATTCTCAGTAACCTTTTCGTTAATAGTTTTTTCAATTCTACTCATCATTTTGACCATCGTTACTCTGAATTCCATTTCTGATAATTTGGTTACATCCATATCCATTATTTCTGTGGCAGAGGCCACAGAATCACTGTCTTTTCTTTGCTGGGGGGGGCTTCTCCTTCTTGTCATTCTGATGAAGAGAGGTTGCGGGGTTTCCAGAGCCCAAATTATTGACTGGGTCCCAGGCCGTGCCCCTTGTTTTATAGGGATCTTAGGGATGTGGGCTTCTTCTTTAAAGATTTTATTTATTTATTTATGTGGCAGCCAACCAGCGAGAGAGGGAACAGAAGCAGGGGAGTGGGAGAGGAAGAAGCAGGCTCCCAGCGGAGGAGCCCGATGAGGGACTCCTTTCCGGAACGCCGGGATCACGCCCTAAGCCGAAGGCAGGCGCTCAATGACTGCGCCACCCAGGCGCCCGGGTTGTGGGCTTCTTGATTTTTCAGCCTGCCTTCTGTGTTCTGGGGGAGGGGCCTGCCGCGCCGATACTCAGGCAACCCTGTTTGGGTAGAGTCTCCGTGTCCCCTGCGAGGGGGGATGGGGATGGGCACTCTCTGAGCCGGTATTTCCAGGCTTTTGTTCTCTGGCGGCTTTCCCTGGCGGTTTGCTGTGCCTCTTCTGAGAGTCAGAGCAGCAGCGGCCAAATTTCAGCCTCTGTCACGGAACAGAAGGATTGCGGCCCGTTCTCTACTAATGTTCTGGCCACTTTAACTCTGTTTCTGTTGGTGCTGCTCAACCCTGCAGCGTCCCGGGATGTGCGCCCCACACCCGGCGTCCCAGCCCTCACTTCTGGGGCCGGTGCGTCCTCTGTCCTTTGTGTTTCTAACACTGCCGGCGGCCCCCGCTGCTTCAAGCTCAGGCCCTCCAGTCTGGTCCCGAGGATTCCTGGCTCATGGTCTCAGTCTGCTCTCTGCGGGTGCCGTCTGCGGAGATCCGCCTGCTCCTGCAGCAGGTGGCTACTACTTCCGGTGCCCGAGTACGCGGCGGTTCCCTCCCCCTTGTTTATGTTCGATATCTGTGCGGTTTCACGATTCCCCTGCTTACGTACCTCATTCCTGCTGCTGGAGATGTTCATTTGTAGAGATCCAGATGTATCTTCCCTGCGTTCTCAGGCTGATTCCGTGGTTGTTCAGAGCTGGTCTGGTACCTATGTCCCCTCGACTCAGGGACTGGCTGAAAAAGGGTCCCCACTCCTCCCGCCATCTTAACTCCCACTATAAAATATATTTTTAACTGTATTATTTGGGTGAAAGCAGTAGCACTGTGACTGCGTTTCCTCTCTCCCTCAGTCCTGGCTTATGTTTATTTCTTCAGCTTAATTGACCTGTCATGCTGTTGTTAGATTTTGTGTCTTTGCTCGTTATAGCCTATCTCCTAGGCACATCCTTTATGTCTTCTTTGTCAGGCTAACTCTTAGCTATACTTTAAAACTCTGTTTAGAGACATCTCTGGGAAACATTTTGTTTATTTCTGAATAGCATTAGAAACACCTCCTCCTTATTCTCTAAGCATAATTCTGTGGTCAAATCTCCACAATATTTTTTAATAAAAATCTCTTGAAATATGTTAGAATTCCAGGGCAAATATGAGTAAATGCATTGTCTAGTGAGAAATCCTAATTGTCCTCCTGATTCTAGGAAGGATCTAGGGACCAAAATAAAGTTAAGTTCTAACATGGTGACCTGTTTGGCTCTCTTAAGAGTGAAAAATGTTATTCCTGTCTTTATTTTTAGTCCCTAAAAAAACACCTGATATGTGCATAGTAGGAGCATTATCAATATCATTGAATGTATGAAGAATACATTTAGGTATCATATGACTCAATTTGTGGAAGCTCAGTTCTCACTTTATTTTTTTTAAGATTTATTTATTTATTTTTTATTTATTTATTTATTTATTTATTTATTTGACAGAGATAGAGACAGCCAGTGAGAGAGGGAACACAAGCAGAGGGAGTGGGAGAGGAAGAAGCAGGCTCATACCGGAGAGCCTGACGTGGGGCTCAACTCCGACCGGATCACACCCTGAGCCGAAGGCAGAGCGCTTAACTGCTGTGCTACCGAGGCACCCGCAGTCTTCACTTTAGCCCAGTATTGCCAAGGAATACTTCCTTAATATGAACCATAGCCACTACTTCAAAGACAGTATTTCTGCTTGGACCATGTAGTGCTATTGGATAACTCAGATATTCCTAAGGGTGAAGTCTCTACTTTTAGAAATAAATCATCAGTCATTTGCCCCTAACTTTGTGGATGGTCTCACAGACAGCTTCTACCCAAGCTTCTGTGAGATGTAGGGTTCTAAAAGAATCCATTAAAGTTACTGTAACCCTTCCTCCCTATCAATGGGAATATGAGTAGGATTTATTTTGTGGAAAGCAACTACATATTTTAAAGTATGTAAAACAAAACAAACAAAAAACACAACATGCTGGCATAAGCAAAATACATATAAAAAGGAAGGAAAGAAAGAAAAGGAGGGAAACAAAGAGGACTAGACTTGCCAGATATTTTAAGAGTGTTTTTATTGTCATAAATTAATGATAGTCCTTGAATAAACCACCAAATTTCATTGCAAAGCCCTGAATTTTATATATATAAAATTATTATATATATTATCTATAATTATATATATAATATGGAAATAGAGGTGATAAAGGAATAAAGCATTGTTCCTGAGGGCCTGCTGTAGAAATTCTTCCTTACCTATTAGCACAAATTCAACCTGGTCCCTTCACAGTGTATTTTCAGAAATTTATATTAAATACAATTCAATTTAACTTAATCTATCACAGGCAAAAGATCAAGACTGTGGCTTCTGGAAGGTCCACATTGCCTTTGTTCTACCTGAGAAAATTATAAAGAGAATCTTTTCTCACTAAGTATTAAAATCAAGTGCTGTTACTGTTTGAACACTTAACATATGCCTGGTATTGTGCTACGTTCTTAAGTGTATTATAATATTTTGTTCTTATGCAACCCCTCAATATTTTCACTATTCTCAAGAATGATGGAGAATCTGGGACTCCAACTCAAAGTCAGACTTTGGGGAGTGGGTTCTACAATTTCCTGAAAATCTGTGATGTTTGACTCTGAGACCCATTCCAAGTTACAGGGTACATTCACGTTCATCCCTTCACTGCCCACCCCGTGCCAAGCCCCTTGCCTAGGCTCTGCAAATGTAGAATTGGTGCAGGTCCATATAGGAAGCTCTCATATTCCATTACCTAGATATCACTTTCAGGTACTGACATTCTACTGTCTTCACAAATGTAGCACATAAAGCTTCTCTATCAAGGGTTATCTTCTGCAATTCTGTTTTGGGATACCTTAAACCTTAATGATATTTCTTTTTTTATTTGAGAGAGAGGGGAGGGAGAAAGTGAGGGTAGGGGAGAGAGGGGGAGTCTAAGCAGGGCAGGGAGAGAACATCAGAGCAGACTCCTGCTGAGTGTGGGTCTAACCAGGGCTCAATCTCATGACCAATGAGATCAGGATCTGAGCTGAAACCAAGAGTTAGACACTTAACCGACTGAGGCACCCAGGTACCCCTCTTTTTTTTTTTTAAGATTTATTTATTTATGGGTGGGGTGGGGGGGAAAGAAGCAGAGGAAGAAGAGAATCTGAAGCAGACTCAGCGTTTCCTGGAGGTAGAGCTGATCTCAGTGCCCTGAGATCATGACCTGGCTGAAACCAACATTTGGACACTTAACCAACTGTGCCACCCAGACGCTCCTTAATGGTATTTCTATCTGATTTCTTTGCACTTGGGAAGTGTATGTGTGGATAGAATAATGATTTACTGTTAGAGAGCACCAGCTTCTAAACCCTAACTCTTTTTCTTCTGATTCTTTATTTCCCTTTAACTGTTCAAAATTGTCAACCTTGGGTCAGAAGTCAGTCCTTAAGCATTATGCATTCTGTTTCTCACTTAGTGGTCTGTTGTTTAAACTCTGTTTTATAGGCATTGGCTCTTTATATTTAAAACCAAATTTTGAAATAAAAGTTGAAGTTGGAATGCAGAGGAAAAATATTTTTTGTTCTCAAGCACTTGTTTCTGAAAATACTAAAAATCATCATTGCAGATTTACTAGTGTTATAAGCAGCTTTAAAGTTGAGATCTGACTCCAGGTTCTTTGTGTTTAAGCCTTCCCCAAAGATAGTTCCCATCTTATACCTTCACATATACTTGAACGAGAGGAGGTGGAGGAAAAAAATAAGGTGAAAACAAACAAACAAGCAAACAAAAGCAATTTAAAATTTAACATCAAAGAATTATACCCTACACTTGAAGTTTCTCATGGAATCTTCCCACCAATACTACAGAGTTTATACTATTATCTCTATTCCTGAAGAGGAAACAAAAGCATAAAGCAGTTAAGTATCTTACTCAAAGTCCCACAAGTGAGACCAGAAACTAGGATTTGCTGCAAATACTTTGATTCCAACATCTGGGCTCTAATCACTTACCTTACACTGTTCTCCTGATGTTAACTAAGTAGCCTTGAGTTGTAACTGAAATTAGAGCCTGTTTGCTTTTTGATAATAAAGACTAAGGTTCCTTTTTAAATTCCAAAGTCCAACATTCAAAATATTGTATCTCACTCTAAGCATTTATTATGTATCAAATATTTTTATAAACACTTTAAGGGTATGAACTCCTTTACTGCTCCCAAAACATAGGTAGGTAACATGTTATAGTTCTGTTTTCTAGTTTAGGGACTTGGAGTCAGAGAAATTTGAAACTCAGGTAAGATTAGCACAGTTAACTGGTAGTAGGACAGGATTCACACCGATGCAATTTGGCTGCAGAATCTATTCACCCCGTTGACTATGCTGCCTCCCTTTTTGTCTAATACTGTCTGGCGTCTAGAATTTAGGGGATATTGCCGGCCAGCCTTTCCTGATTTATTCAGTTAGTCACACTGGTGAGTTTTACTGTTATTGGGGTAAGCTCTCACGTCAGACTAATAGCATCGTAGGGTCCTGAAGAGACTGTGAACTTTAATTAGGAAGGTGCTAAATTCTACTTGTAGAGGTAAGCAGCAAACTATTCCAAATGGCACTGCACAGGCTCCCAGCATTAAAGCATCCATGTGTAAAAATATGGCTTACCAGGCGTTTGAAGCCAATGCAGGTTTTTCACTTGATGGCTCTCTGTCCTGGACACAGACTGCATTTTGGCGTGATTGCAGCACATGTCCACTTGGTTAGGAAAAATAGAACACTGTTTCTCCCATTAAATAAAAGACCTCCACACAGAATCATATACATATGCAGACATACACACAAAAGTACTCTTTGTCTCCACTTTACCCTCTACATATTACATGCTCTCCTCCCTTGATGTGTTGAGCTGTCTATACTCTGTATCCTCCCATTTTTCTTCTTCCCTTGTTTTCTCCTGTGCATTCTCTAATCACCACTAATCCTCTGAAATTACTCTTATAATGGTTACCAATGAGCTTTGCTAAACTTAATGATCAATTCTCACATCTAAGATGATTCAGAAATAGTTTGCCAATGCAACTCATTTTCCTGGAACAGAACTGGTTTTGTAAATTGTCTTAACTATTTATCATGTCTACTTTCACTCTGTAATGCATCCAGGTTTGGGTGATAAGCGGTATAAGGTCACCCTATCTAGCAGCAGTTTAAGAACCAATCAGTCCTCCATGAAACACTTTTTACATTTGACTTCCAAGTTACCACATGCCTTGTTTCTTCTTCTCCTTGCCTCCTAATCTTTACTGATTACTCTTCACATACCCTATATTCATATACCCTAGGACTCCGTATTGAAACTTTCCTATATATACCTTCACCCTGAATAATCTCATTTAATTTTGTGACTCTATGTATGATAACTCCCAAAATTCTACCTTTAATTCAGACTTTTTTTTATTATGTTCAGTTAGCCACTGTATAGTAGATCATTAGTTTTTTTTTTTAATAATGATTTTTATTATATTATGTTAGTCACCATACAGTACATCCCCGGTTTTCGATGTAAGGCTCGATGATTCATTAGTTGTGTATAACACCCAGTGCACCATGCAATATGTGCCCTCCTTACTACCCATCACCGGTCTATCCCATTCCCCACCCCTCCCCTCTGTAGCCCCTCAGTTTGTTTCTCATAGTCCATAGTCTCTCATGTTTCATTCCCCTTCTGATTACCCCTTTCTTTATCCCTTTCTTCCCCTACTGATCATTCTAGTTCTTATGTGCCATAGATGAGAGAAACCATATGATAGTTGTCTTTCTCTGCTTGACTTATTTCCACTAGCATTATCTCCTCCAGTGCCGTCCATGTTGTAGCAAATGTTGAGACACATTTCTTTCTGATTGCTGAGTAATATTCCATTGTATATATGGACCACAACTTCTTAATCCAGTCATCTGTTGCAGGGCATCTCGGCTCCTTCCACGATTTAGCTATTGTAGTTGCTGCTATGAACATTGGGGTCATATGGCCCTTCTCTTCACTACGCCTGTATCTTTGGGGTAAACACCCAGTAGCGCAATGGCTGGATCATAGGGTAGCTCAATTTTTAACTTTTTAAGGGACCTCCACACGGTTTTCCAGAGTGGCTGTACCAACTTGCATTCCCCACCAACAATGTGGAGGGATCCCCTTCTCCACATCCTCTCCAACAATTGTTGTTTCTTGCCTTGTCTATTTTTGCCATTCTAACTGGCGTAAGGTGGTATCTTAGTGTGGTTTTGATTTGAATTTCCTTGATGGCTAATGATTTTGAACATTTTTTCATGTGTCTGTTAGCCATTTGTATGTCTTCATTGGAAAAGTGTCTGTTCATATCTTCTGCCCATTTTTTGATTGTTTATTTGTTTCTCGTGTATTGAGTTTGAGAAGTTCTTTGTAGATCTTGGATACCAGTCCTTTATCTGTAGTGTCATTTGCAAATATCTTCTCCCATTCCGTGGGCTGCCTCTTAGTTTTTCTGACTGTTTCCTTGGCTGTGCAGAAACTTTTAATCTTGATGAAGTCCCATAAATTCATTTTGTCTTTTGTTTCTCTTGCCTTTGGTGATGTATCATGAAAAAGGTTGCTTTGGCCGATGTCGTACAGGTTGCTGCCTATGTTCTCCTCTAGAATTTTGATGGATTCCTGTCTCACATCGAGGTCTTTCATCCATTTGGAGTTTATTTTTGTGTATGGTGTGAGATAGTGGTCAAATTTCATTCTTTTGCATGTAGCTGTCCAATTTTCCCAGCACCATTTATTGAAGAGACTGTCTTTTTCCCACCGGATGTTTTTTCCTGCTTTATCAAATATTAGTTGCCCAAAGAGCTGATGGTCCATTTCTGGGCTCTCTATTCTGTTCCATTGGTCTATGTGTCTGTTTTTGTGCCAGTACCATGCTGTCTTTGTGATCACAGCTTTGTAGTACAGTCGAACCGCATTGTGATGCCCCCAGCTTTGTTTTTCCTTTTCAACAGTTCCTTGAGATTCGGGTCTTTTCTGGTTCCATACAAATTTAAGGACTATTTGTTCCAGTTCTTTGAAAAACGTTCTCGGTATTTTGATCGGGATAGCATTGAAAGTGTAGATTGCGCTGGGTAGCATGGACATTTTAACTATGTTAATTCTTCCGATCCATGAGCATGGAATATCTTTCCATCTTTTTATGTCTTCCTCAATGTCTTTTAAGAGTGATTTATAGTTTCTAGAATAAAGGTCCTTTACGTCTCTGGTTAAGTTAATTCCAAGGTAACGTATGGTTTTTGGTGCTATTGTAAATGGGATGGATTCCCTGATTTCTCTTTCTTCGGTCTTGTTATTCGTGTACAGAAATGCAACTGATTTCTGAGCATTCATTTTGTATCCCGCCACGTTACTGAATTGTCTATCTTCTAATAGTTTGGGAGTGGCTTCTTTTGGTTTTCCATATAGAGTATCATGTCGTCTCAGAAGAGAGACATTTTGACTTCTTCTTTGCCGATTTGAATACCTTTGATCCCTTTTTGTTGTCTGATTGCTGTTGCAAGGACTTCTAGTACTATGTTGAATAATAGTGGCGAGAGTGGGCATCCTTGTCGTGTTCCTGATCTTAAGGGAAAGGCTTCCAGCTTTTCCCATTGAGAATAATATTTGCAGTAGGCTTTTCATAGATGGCTTTTATGAGATTGAGAAATGTACCTTCTATTCCTACACTCTGAAGGGTTTTAATCAGAAAGGATGCTGTATTTTGTCAAATGCTTTTCGCATCGATTGAAGGATCATATGGTTCTTGAGTCTTTCTTGTTGATATGATGTATCACGCTGATTGATTTGCGAATATTGAACCATGCTTGCATCCCAGGTATGAATCCCACTTGATCGTGGTGGATAATCCTTTTAATGAACTGTTGGATTCTATTAGCAAGTATCTTGTTGAGGATTTTGGCGTCCATATTCATTAGGGAAATCGGTCTGTAATTCTCCTTTTGAGGGGTCTTTGCCTGGTTTGGGGATCAAGGTAATATTGGCCTCATAGAATGAGTTTGGTAGCTTTCCTTCTGTTTCTCTTTTTTGAAATAGCTTCAGGAGAATAGGTATTATTTCTTCTTTGAATGTTTCGTAGAATTCTCCAAGAAAAATTCCGGGCCTGGAGTTTTGTTTTTTGAAGGTTGTTTATCACTGACTCAATTTCTTCATCATTAATTGGCCTGTCTAAGAAATCAATTTCTTCCTGTTTCAATCTTGGTAGTTTATAGGTTTCCAGGAAGGATTCAGTCTCTTCCAGATTGCTTAGTTTATTGGCATATAGCTGTTGATAAAAATTTCTAATAATCCTTCCAATTTCAATGGTGTTCGTCGCGCTCTCCTTTTTCATTCATAATTTTAATAATCTGAGTCTTTTCTCTTTTTCTTTTGGATAATCTTGCCAGTGGTCTGTCAATTTTATTGATTCTCCAAGAACCAGCTTCTAGTCCTGTTGATCTGCTCTACTGTACTTCTGGTTTCTGATTGATTGATTTCTGCTCTAATCTTGATCAACTGCTTCCTCGTGCGTGGATTAGGCCTGTCCGTCTGTTGCTGTTCCAGCTCCTGAGGTGAGAGTATAAAAACTGCATTTTAGATTTTTCTATTCTTTTGAGTGAAGCTTGGATGGCTATGTATTTCCCCCTTAGGACTGCCTTTGCAGTATCCCATAGGTTTTGGACTGTTGTATTTTCATTCTCATTGGTCTCCATAAAATTTAATTTGATTTTTGATTTCCTGGTTTATCGAGTCATTCCTGAGCAGGATGGTTCTTAGTCTCCAAGTGTTTGAGTTTCTTCCAAATTTTCCTTGTGGTTGAGTTCCAATTTCAGAGCGTATTGGTCTGAGAATAGCAGGGATAATTTCAATCTTTTGTGATCGGCTGAGACCTGTTTTGTGTCCCAGAACATGGTCTATTCTTGAAATATTTCCATGGGCATATTAGAATAGAATGAGTATTCTTTGGTTCTGGGGTGTAGTGTTCTATATATATCTAAGAGGTCCAACTCGTCGAGTATGGCATTCAAAGCCTTTGATTCTTTGCTTAGTTTTTGCCAGGGTGTTCTGTCTATTTCTGAGAGTGGAGTGTTGGGGTCCCCTACTATTAATGTATTTTTATCTATATGTCTCTTTTGTAGAGTTTGGGTGGCTTGTGTCTCTTGCTGCTCCCTGTTGGGCATATATATTTATAATTGTCATATCCACTTGTTGAATACTTCCTTAAGAATAATATAGTGCCCTTCTGCATCTCTAACTATAGTCTGTAGTTTAAAATCCAGTTTATCTGATATGAGAATTGCTACCCCAGCTTTTCTTTTGAGGTCCATTTGCGTGAAAGATGGTACTCCATCCCTCTCTCAGTCTGAATGCATCTTTGGGTTCCAAATGAGTCTCTTTGTAGACAGCAAATGGATGGGTCATTTCTTTTTACCAATCTGCAACCCTGTGGCGTTTAAAGAATAATTAAACCATATAATGTTAACGTACGAAATTTATTAATTCTGCCATGTTGTCAGTAAATCGTCTTTTGTTTACTATTTCTGTTTTGTATCACTCTTGGGGCCTTTTACTTTATAGAACCCCCGATAATATGTAGGGTCTGGTTTCGTGACGTATTGGCTAGTGACTGTTTCGATTCTGAAATGTCTTATTTCTCCATCAATTCTGAATGACAGCCTTGTCTGAATAAAGGATCCTTGGCTGCATGTTTTCTCTGAAAGAGCTTTAAAAATGCTCCCCAACCCTTTCTCTCATTCCAGGTCTGTGTAGACAGGTCTGACGTAATTCTGATGCCTTTGCCTTGAGTCGTGAGAAATTTCTTTGCCCTGGCCGCTTTCAATACTGTATCCTTGGATCTCATATTTGCAATGCACTATGACGTGACGTGGTGTAGGTCTGTCATGGTTGAGCTTGGGAGGTCCTCTCTGCCTCTTGGAACACGAATGTTTGTTTCCCTTGCTAGATTAGGGAAGTTTTCAGCTACAATTTGTTCAAATATCTCTTCTAGACCTCTGTTTTTCTCCACCCCTCGGGATGCCATGATTCTAACTTGGATCGCTTCGTTGAGTCAGTAATCTCCCGTAGCCAACATTCGTGGGCGTGGATTTTTAAGACCATCTTCTATTTTTATTTTTTCCTCTATTAACCCATCCTCCAATTCACTAACCCTTTCCCTCCGCTTCGTGACCCCTGGCCGTGCAGAGCCTCTAGTTTTGCCTGCATTTGGCTCATAGAATTTTTAATTTCTGTCAAATTCGCTCTCATTTCCGCCTTAGGGATTCTATTATTCTCAGTAATATTTTCCTGAATACTTTTTTCAAGTCTACTCATTATCTTGACCATTGTTACTCTGAATTCCATTTCTGATATTTGGTTACATCCATATCCATTACTTCTGTGGCAGAGGCCACTGACTCACTGTCTTTTCTTTTGCTGGGGGCTTCTCCTTCTTGTCATTTGTGAGGGAGGTTGCGGGGTTGTCCAGAGCCCAAAATTATTGACTGGGTCCCAGGCGACTTGCCTTGTTTTATAGGGATCTTAGAGATGTGGGCTTCTTCTTTAAAGATTTTATTTATTTACTTATCTGAGAGAGGGAGACAGACAGTCAGCAAGAACGGAACAGAAGCAGGGAGGAGGAAGAACGCAGGGCTCCCAGCGGAGGAGCCCGATGAGGACTCCTTTCCGAACGCTGGGATCACGCCCTAAGCCGGAGACAGGCGCTCAGACTGCGCCACCCAGGCGCCCGGGTTGTGGGCTTCTTGATTTTTCAGCCTGCCTTCTGGGGGAGGGCCTGCCGCGCCGATACTCAGGCAACCCTGTTTGGTTAGAGTCTCTGTGTCCCCTGCGGGAGGGTGGGGATGGGCACTCCTGAGCCGGTATTTCCAGGCTTTTGTTCTCTGGCGGCTTTCCCTGGCGGCCGGCTATGCCTCTTCTGAGGGTCAGAGCAGCAGAGGCTGGATTGTCTCAGAACAGAGGATTGCTGGCCCGTTCTCCACTGATGTTCTGGCCCTCTCTTTACTGTTGGTGCTGCTCAACCCTGCAGCGTCCCGGGATTGCGCACTCAACTCGGGTCCCTGCCCTCACTTCCAGGGCCGGCGCATCTCTGTCCTTTGTGTTTTTCTAATGCCGCCAGCCACCGGCCGCTCCGCGCTCCAGGGTCTCCCGGTCTCAGTCTATGCCCGGTGAGCACACCGTCGGTTCCGAGTTTCAGAAGCTCTGGTGCGCGCAGGCATTCAGGGTCTCAGTCTGCTGTTTCGCGGGTGCCGACCGCGAGTCCGCCCGCTCCCCCATGCAGGTGGCCCGCCAGCCGCCAGCCGCCCCGCGCGCGCTCCGGGAGTTCCCGGTCTCAGTCTGGATCCCGTGAGCACACCGGGATTCCGGTGTTCCGGGAGATGCCTGGTGGCGCGCGCGTTCACGGCTCACCGGTCTCAGTCCGCTCTCTCGCGGGTGCCCTCTGTGAGTCCGCCCGCTCCTCCGTGCAGGTGGCTGCCGCTTCCCGGCGCCCAAACGCGGCGGCTCCCTTCCCCTTCCATTTATCTTCCGATATCCGTGCACGGTTTACAGCTCCCCTTTCGTACCTCAATACTCAGCGCTGGAGATGTTCATTTGTAGAGATCCAGATGCATCATCCTGCATCTCAGGCTGATTCCGTGGTTATTTAGGCTGGTCTGGTACCTATCCAGCTCGACTCAGGGGACTGGCTGAAAAAGGGGTCCCCTGCTCCTCCGCCATCTTAACTCCCAACTTAGATCATTAGTTTTTGATGTAGTGTTCAATGATCCTTAGTTACATATAACACCCAGTGCTTATCACAACACGTGCCCTCCTTCATACCCATCACCCTGTATATCCAGACTCTCAGAACTACTCTGCTACTTGACATATCTGGTAATTGTCTAATAAGCATCTCGAGTGTAATATGTCAAAAAGCAAATGTTTATCACCACCTCACATCTTGTCTTTGCAAACCTGCCCTCTGAAAACTTGTTCAGTTAATGACTACTTCATTTTTTTTGAAGTTCTCAAGCCATAAATCTTTTTTTTTTTAAGATTTTATTTATTTATTTGACAGAGAGAGCGAGAGACAGCCAGCGAGAGAGGGAACACAAGCAGGGGAGTGGGAGAGGAAGAAGCAGGCTCATAGTGGAGGAGCCTGATGTGGGGCTCGATCCCAGAACGCCGGGATCATGCCCTGAGCCGAAGGCAGACGCTTGACCGCTGTGCCACCCAGGCGCCCCTCAAGCCATAAATCTTTGAGGCAATCGTCAGACCTCTCTCTTTCTATGATATACAACATTTTTTTCTTTGTTAGCTGTGGAATGCTTGACAAGCCTTATCTAGCCCACTGTTTCCTCTGTTAAATAAACACATGTACGATGATCGCAGGGGACTGATGTTTAGCTAGAATACATCGTTATGGCTGTCCCTGCATTTGAAATATTAAAATATATCCACATCATTTGGCAAATAGTCCATAAGTTCAATTGCTACTCCTCCATCTGTACTGGCCAGTGGCCATTTTTGCCCCTCCCTCAAAATCTCCAGACCTCTCTGTAGTCCCGTGCCGGAAAGGCTAGAGCACCTTGCTCCAGAGCTATGGGCTGACATTGCTTCGAGTGGACAGTATTCAAGCCACTCTAATTGTAAAATATTTCAACCCTCACTGCCACTGATCCCTCAGTGAAATCAGAAGAATGAAATCCTTTAAGTACCTGTGAATACATCATCAATGCGAATTATCATTAGATAAAAATTTTAAGCTCTCTCTAGCTCACTTTTAACAAGAAGCAGCTGCCACTTCATCATCTGAATGATTCACTTCCCTTTGCCATGCTTTGCTGTGTTTTTAAAAATAACTGAATTCTTTTGTGACTCAGCAGCATCTTCTACATTACAACTTCAAATAGCTATTTTCATTTAAACCTACTGTCTTCCCTGCTGCTTTGATGACACCTCCTCCCCCTGGCATTCTTAGGTATAGAATATCAGGAACTAACTTTGACTCTGATTCACTCTTTTTTTTTTCTTTCCCTTCCCTTCCCTTCCCTTCCCTTCCCTTCCCTTCCCTTCCCTTCCCTTCCCTTCCTTTCCCTTCCCTCCCTTCCCTCCCTCCCCTCCCCTCCACTCCCCTCCCTCCCTTCCTTCCCTTCTCTCCCTTCCCTCCCTTGTCTCCCTCTCTTTCTTTCTTTCCCTTTCTTTCCCTTTCTTTCTTTCTTTCTTTCTTTCTTTCTTTCTTTCTTTCTTTCTTTCTTTCTTTGTATTTCTTGGGAACACACATGATTAAGGAAAAAATGATGGATATGTTTCTGGATTAAACAAATTTCTATCCTTGGTGTTGGGGAGCAGAGACAGAAAGAGCCAAGAACTATTTTAATGTAGATCTCCACATGATGGAGAGGAGAGACGTATGACGCAGGCCTAGGCTCACAGATACCTTCATACTCCTTACAATGCTTTGAATAAGAACCTCTGGAATAAAGCCTCATGGACTCCTTCATTTGCCATAAATCTGTTAAAATTTGTGACCATTCACTGCCAATTTACCTAGATCACATTCACTTAGTGAAAACTCCTGTATACTCTTTACTATATACTCTTGGGAAGATCAAACAGATATGTGGACCAATAATTTATCAACTTCCTCAAACTAATATTTAAAAATATATACATTTCTCCAACATTTAAATTTTTTTCCTGAAAATATTTTATCTATATTGGAAAACACTTAAAATTAGAACCTAAAATTAGAACCATTACACTTCTTTGTTATCCTGAGAAGTTCAGATCTGCCAAAAGTTTGCATACTCCCCTAAACAAAATCAGTGACCCAAAGTGTCCAAAACTCTGCCATAGAAGGCAGTTTAATAAGCATCTGTTAAGTCTTAGGTCCTGCCTGATGCAGAGTTTCTCTGGATAGCTCTTCTAACCACACAGAGTTACAGATACAATTACAAGGTACAGTTTCAGTGGAGAGATTTATTAACTATAAAAAAATCTCACAGAAGTGAAGTGAGATACTACATATTCTGGAGTAGTAATATAAATACAAATGTACTATTAATTCAAAATATAGGCATTAACTCATCAGTGGTTATTTTTGATGCCCCTCTCTATGTTAAGCTCTGTAACTAGGTTTGTGATGTAATGATGAGTGAAACAGTCCCTGCCCTCAAGGAGTTTTGAAGACAAATGAAATTATGTTAATATTTTATTATTGAATTCACATTGGCTGCCAGCCCCCATCAGCTTTTTTGTTCCACATTAGATCTCCCTTATGTTAAAATGTGCCTCAGTCATTTCTGGAAATTTCTCAATAGCATCCATTAAACATGCCTTCCAGGCACTTCTAAAATTTTCTTCACTAAACTGTGGCATTAGTTTAAACAGAATTTAATTTTACTAAAAGCATTTACACTTAAAATGTCCAAAGATAAGGCAGGAAGGCATGCCCATAATGGATGCCATCTAAAATACTTATAAGATGGGACTCACAAATTCCATCCCCCTTGCCCTGATCTCTCCCCTGCCTACTTTATTCTTCCCTTCTTATATGTCTGCTACAACAGCATGGTGGGCAGAGATCTCTCCTTTTCTATAGAGAGTGTGTAAAGTAGTATTGAAAAAAGAAAAAAAATAAGGAATCGGTAACAAAACGTATCTTGTTCATGATTAGCATTTGAGAAATCTTGATAGAATACTTTGATTAAGGTCATGGTATTTTTCTATAGTACACTCTAGAATTTTTATTTCTACCATAGTTAATTTACCAATGCAGTCATCTGAGGAATTGTGATTTGATTTGTGACTGTGAATCTCAGTATCTCAGTATTGAATGATGTGACATCAGGAAGACATGCCCCAAACATGCAATTAATCTGCTTTCAATTTTCCTCTGCATCTTATTTTGTCAAAAAAAAATTTTTTAGAATAATTCCTATTTCATCATTTGAGTTGAAATACAAAATTAGGTGTGTGCCCTCACTTATTCCTTTGATATGGCCTAGGATCTATGAATCAAATCTGTTCCATGACTAGCCATTTGACAAACTCATATCTTTATGCATTTTAATGGAAGATGGATGGGTAAGCAGAATGGGTATTCCTTCCAAGAGAAAATAGGGATATAAGCTAAAAAAAAAAAAAAAAAAAAAAAAGATTAGATCCAGGGAAGAGGCACTGAGATAGTGAATCTCCTTAGATATTTAAACCAGTTTAAACCAAAACTCTTCAGATATTACAATAGGGAATAACCCTGTATTGACAAAAGACTATTACTGGAGCAGGTGACTTGTTATAGCAGGTCTTTTTTCCCTCTTTATAACAATTATGATGGAAATGGACTGATTGAGCTCACCATTTGAATCCAGTCTTCAAAAGTCATTTTATAGCTGCTTTGAATCTAGCCATTTAAAAATACAACCTCCAGATAAATTTTGCTGTCCATCTCCATTAAAGGACTAATGATTATTAATATTAAAAGGATAATTCCCAATAACTCATTATCATACAGAATCATTAAATTATACCTTTTGAGTATTTAAGATATGCCATGCATGTTTCCATAATTATAAATGTATGTCTACCTTTATCTTTATTCTGAGGAAAGTCTCTCCAGACAGCACTTACTCATTTTTATAAAAAAATACTCAACCTGTATAAGAAACATTCAAACAACTCTAATAGGTTGGAAGTACATTTTCTTTTCAATATATATGACAACTTTAATAGAACCAATGAAAAAAAAAAGAAGCACAAAGAATGAAAATCTACCCTTAATGAAATTTTAAAACTTAGTGTTTCCTGTAAATTTTATCTAAAGGATGAATAAGAGCAGAGTTCACGAGGCAAAAACACTTGGCAGTTCTTTTGCTGAGATCTCAGTGCCTTCTATCTGCTCCTGGTATTTTTCTCCTCCTCTTCCCTCTCCTTCACCTCATCCCTCTCTATTTATTTATTTATTTAGTCTTGACAGTAACCCATGCTTCATTTTCTCTATATATTGAGTACCTTTTTTTTTTCTTCAAAACCAGAAAGAGGCCCCACAATTACATTTATTTATCCAATAAAACAGGGTATTGGAACTCTTATTTTAGAGAGTGCTAGATCATTTTGCCTTGAGTCATGTAAAATCCCGAAGTACCAGACATTTGTAAGCAGAGTAATAAATTCTTGAGTCCTTGAGGCAAAAGACTCAGCTTGATTTTTTTCTCAGTTGAATTTGATCTCTCAGAGTTGGCTGCAACCAAAGTAGCCCTAGTACCATGTAAAGTGATAGAGTTCCCCTCTATTTGGGGGAGACATTGCTGGCTAGCATACTACTGCACAGTAAAGACAGGGCAAATGGGCACCAGGCACCATCTATTGGGTAAAAGAAATATTGGCATCAAGGGAAAACAGCAAATTCTGACAAGGGCTTCTCTGAAAACATAGTTTGCATATCTCTGCCCTTTATCTCACTTGGATGATCTTACACACTGTGCACTGTTGTGGCTAATGAGCTTTTGAAATGAAAAAAAAAAAAAGATGAATTAGAAAAGCATTCTACCTTCTATTAAAAAACCATCAAAGCCTAGGTTTCTGCCTTGGTAATTAAACCCTAATACAGGATATTCATTATGGTAACAGTTCCTTCATTACCTGTGCCTATGAATCTGTGAATGTTGATACCCAGAGGATGGCTTCAAGTTAATTACTGTGATCTTGTATTAAAATAATATCTTCTAACCAAGTAATCACTAAGCATGCAAAAACATCAGCCCCATCACTATTCATGAATCTCCAGAGCTGTATGTGAGATGCACCCTGAGATGAATTACCCTGAGTTTCAACTTATTAGAGTTATTTTAATAATCACTTGCTGAGCAAATAAAAAAAAACAATGAAATAATTATTGAGATAGGTCACATGTGTCTCTGCAGGTTGTTATTATCCCTTATGCTTGAAGAATTCTATGCTCTGAATGGAGTAACATGATGGTTAAAAAAATGAATAAAAGGCTGCAAGAATACCATAAAGACATAATTAATTGACCCACTTATGTATTCAATATTAAGTACCTTATTTTGTTTTTATTTACAGTTGCTTTGTAATTATCCTTCTGTTGTTTAATGTGCAAGTGTCCCAGTGCTTGAAAATCTCCTAGAATATCCCATACTTAACCCAGGTGCAAAACTAGCTTCTTTACTAACCCAGGATGGAATGCAAAATCAAAACTAATGTGAAAATAGGGGGTTGATGTGAAGTATGTAGGAATAATAGATGATGTTCATGATGAGTTTGAAGTGATAGGCATAAAAGCTTGTAGAAGGGAGAAAAGACAGTGATTCGTTGGTACATTTTGCTAACGGTGATTTAGGCCTGAGTAAATGATGTATATCAAAGACTGGTATCTACACTTCTTCCGTATATTTGTACTAAATTCCATTTATGCCAAGATCTATAGCATCTCTGTTAAGCATAGTAAATGATACAGAGTGAATCAATCCCCAGCTATTGTTTGGTACCAAAGGTGATTTTTGCACTATATTCAAGTACTTGCACGAATCGTTTAAAAAAAAAAAGTATTTCAGTAGTATATACTCTGAGATATCTCTAAAAATGAAAAGGAAAGCTGTTATGGTGAAATTGACGGTTAGGCTTAAAAAAAAAACTTGGTAAATCTCATGTTTATAAATGGTTTATGATACATAAGGGAGATGATGAAGCATCTTGCCTAGATGTCTTGGATCTGGCAACCTGGGAATGTATTTACGTTTGCCAGACAATAAGATTAAAAAAAAATGCCAGAGATTTTGAATCTCAGATCTTCCAAGGTCATTGTATTCTCTCACCTCTTCTTAATGATGAAGCTAAATTCCCCTGATGTTACAAAAACTCTTGAGAATATTCTGCGTTGTGGTTCTAGTTCTCTGAATTGTCTCTGAAGCAGGCCATTAGTACAGGAAAATTGGAAAACGTGAAATGCTTCTGAGTTGCTAATAAGGTATATAGATCCAGTTCTAAGACACAGAGTGAAGATAGGTTCCTCCTGCTATTGTTTTCATTTTTTATCCCCTGACTTCATCACTAAATGGTTCTGACACTCACTAACTGAATTCCAGCCCTAGGACCTAATCAGAAGCTAGAGAAAATATTAAAGTCAGAAGGTAGGGAAGCTTGTTAATGACAAGAAAGAAAGAAAAAAATTTCCCCATTTCTGTCCATCACTACCTCTCAAGCAGCTATGGAGGTTGCATCTTGTCCTACTTTTGTAATAGCAATTTCTAGTAGTGGTGTATCTGTTTACAATTGTGATCTCTAAACCCTGCTCCATGCTAATCGACTAGCATTTACTAGTATTTACTGAGTGCCACTATGATAAGAGTTCTTGAGTTCAGCAAATTCAGAATCATCTATGATGCTTACTGGTACTGTAAATTGGGTTAAGTTAACTTATTCTGTGCTTTGGTTTCCTCATCTGTAAAATAGAAAAAAAAAAAGCAATAAAGCCTATCTTAAGAGTATGTAAAATTTCTTTTTAAATGCATATAAAGCACTTAACAGAGTACTCATATATTTCAGGATTATTAACTGTTATGATAATTATTTTTAATGAGCGCCAACTGTGTCAGGTCCTATGCTAAATTCTGGAGCAATAGATAATCTTTTGCCCTTTAGAACTTCATTTAAAAAAGGACATGGGAAAGAGAGAGAAAAAAGGAATTTTGTGAGCCATGTGTAGTAGAAGCATAGGTGGGGGAAATAAATCTTGTGTGAATATGAAAAGACTTACGAATAGCTTCACAAAGAAAGTGATATTTGAGGTGTGTCTTTAAAGATGGTAGAAATCTGGCACCTACGGAAGAGAGGTATGTGAAAAGGCAAATGGTATAACCCAAATAACAGCTTAATTGGCAAGCAGCAAGGAGGTTGCAGTGCCTGGGCACGTACCCCTGACTCAGTGCCAAGAATCTCTGTTTACACCAGAGTCAAAGCATTGGAGACCAGAAGGACACAGGTAAACATGAACTTGTCTAGGGCCATGGCAGTTGCAGATAATCCAGGATCAGTGATGTACCTTCAAATATAGCCCTTCAACCTAAGTACCTCAGTCCTACAATGCAGATTCTTATCTTGACTTAGTACCTTCTAGGTATCTAATATCCTCACTGCTGAAATACTTTATGGGCATCTCAAAAATCACATAAATTGTTAATAAATTGAGTTTTCCAAATGTCGTCTTCCTAAGCAAAATGTTTTTGGCTATTCTAGATTTTTTTCTTTTTATTTTTTCCTCTATGTTTATATTTTATACTTCTAATTGCTATGTCTTGAAGTTTTCCTTTTTAATCTCTTTTTTCTGTGGTGTCTATCTTGTTGCCCATCACCCAATTAGCCCATTCCTCCCACCTACCTCCCCTCCAGCCACTCTCAGTCTCTCACGGTTTTTCTCCCTCTCTGATGACTTTCCATTCTGTTTTCTACTGCATGATTATTTTTTGTAACTATAAATTTTATTTTTCTTCTTCTTTGTATAAGTAGTAATTTTTTATTAGATGCTGGGTATCTTAAAATTTTACAGTGAGTACTAGGTTTTGTTGTATTTCATTAAATTTTAGTTTTGCTGTGATGTGTAGCTAAGCTACTTGGAATTGGTTTTGTTGTTTGAAGACTTGCTTTTAATTGTAAGGTTAGTTAAACCCACTTTGGGGGCGCCTGGGTGGCTGGGTCATTAAGCATTTGCCTTCAGCTCAGGTCATGATCCCAGGATCCTGGGATCCAGCCGCATCGGGCTCCCTGCTCAGCAGGAAGCCTGCTTCCCCTCTCCCCACTCCCCTGCTTGTGTTCGCTCTCTCGCTGTGTCTCTCTCTGTCAAATAAATAAAATCTTAAAAAAAAAAAAGCCACGCTTTTAATTTAGGGTTAACTTTCTCCCCATAATTAATGTAATAGTTCTCTGATAATTTCACCTAATATCCATGTATCATAAGGTCTTACTACTCTGGTTGGTAAACCCATCAGCTATTTGTAGCCCTACTTCAGTGTTGAAAATAATTCTATGTACTCTGTTCTTGTCATTATTTCTTTTCACAAATGTGAAATTCAGTAGTCATTTAAAGGTTCAAAGAGGACCTTCAGATCTCTAGAACTTTCATTCCAAAAAGTTATCCTTTCTACAGTTGTCTCTCCCACATATTCTAGCTACTTTGGACTCTAAACTTTAATCTTCTAAACTAAGAAAGATTGGCTTCATTTGGATGCTTGTTTCTTGTACCTAAGGTTGGAAATTATCCCTAGGCACTTATCTGGGCAGTACTAAGGCTGACCTCATGTTTTATTTTCACTTAGGGATCACAATACTGCACTGTCATTCTGTTTCTGAAAACCTTTGATTCATATATTTTGTTTGATTTTTACTAGTTGTTTAAGATGGAAGGCCAAAAGTAGAAATCCTTTTATTACAAACATGCAGTAAACACCCAGTTTGGGGTCCTTTCCATAATGTTGTGCAGCTAGTTCTGTACCCATTAGTATTTGATGTTCTTCTGCCAGCTCTGGCTACCACTGTGAAATAGAATTTTCTATAGCATGCTCATCTTGAACTGCTTGAACTGCTGAGTCTTTTTAGGCCACTATTGCCACTGAAATCATCCATATAAATACCCAAGAGTGGCAGATCATGACCCATGATACCTACTTAATCCCCATCACCTATTTAACCCATACCCCCACCCACCTCCCCTCTGGTAATCATCAGTTTGTTCTCCATAGTTAAGAGTCTGTTTCTTGGTTTGCCTGTCTCTTTTTTTCCCCCCTTTGCTCATTTGTTTTGTTTCTTAAACTCCACATATGAATGAAATCCTATAGTATTTGGTATTTGTCTTTCTCTGACTGACCTATGTCACTTAGCATAGTACTCTGTAGCTCCATCCATGTTGTTGCAAATGGCAAGATTTCATTCTTTTTATGGCTCAGTGATATTCCATTGTGTGTGTGTGTGTGTGTGTGTGTGTGTGTGTGTATACCTCTTCTTTATCCATTCATCACTCAATGGGCACTTTGGCCGTTTCCATAGTTTGGCTATTGTAGATAATGCTGCTATAAACATCGGGCTGCAAATATCCAATTGGATTAGTGTTTTTGTATTCTTTGAGTAAATATCTAGTAGTGAAATTGCTAGATCATAGGACAGTTCTGTTTTTAACTTTTTGAGGAAACCTCATGCTGTTTTCCAGAGTGGCTGTACCAGTTTGTAATCCCACCAACAGTGCAAGACATTCTCACAAACACTTGTTGTTTCTTGTGTTTTTGATTTTAGCCGTTCTGACTGATGTGAGGTGATATCTCATTGTAGTTTTGATATGTATTTTCCTGATGATGAGTGATGTCAAGCACCTTTTCATGTGATTTTGGCCATCTGATGTCTTCTTTAGAAAAATATCTATTCATGTCTTCAGCCCATTTTTTAATTAGATTATTTATTTTCACGGTGTTAAGTTTGATAGGTTCCTTGTAGATGTTGTACACTAACCCTTTATCAGATATGCCATTTGCAAATATCTTCTCCCAATCTGTACATTGTTTTTTAGTTTTGTGGATTATTACCTTCACTGATCAGAAGCTTTTTGTTTTGAACTATAGACCAATATCCCTGATGAGCATGGATGCAAAAATTCTCAATAAAATACTAGCAAACTGAAATCAATAATACATTGAAAAAAAAATCACTCACCACAATCAAGTGAAATTTATTCCTGGGTTGCAAGGGTGGTTCAGTATTCACAAATCAATCAACCTGACATATCACATTAATAAGAGAAAGGATTAAAACCATATGATCTTTTCAGTAGATGCAGAAAAAGCTTTTGACAAAGTACAACATTCATTCATGATAAAAACCCTCAACAAAGTAGGTTTAGAAGGAACGTATCTTAACATGATAAAAGCCATCTATGAAAAACCTAGAGCTAATATCAACCTCAATGAGGAAAAACTGAGAGCTTTTCCTCTATGGTCAGGAGGAATACAGGGATGTCTACTCTCATCACTGTTACTTAACATAGTACTGGAAGTCCTAGCCACAGCAAACAGACAACAAAAAGAAATAAAAGGCATCCAATTCAGGGAAGAAGCAAAACTTTCACTATTTGTAGATGACATGATACTCTATATAGAAAACCTGAAACACCCCACCAAAAAATTGCTAGAACTGATACACAAAGTCAGTAAAGCTGCAGGATACAAAAACAACATACAGAAATCTGTTGCATTTCTATACACCAATAATGAAGCAGCAGAAAGAGAAATTAAGGAATCAGTCCCATTTATAATTGCACCAAAAACCACAACCAAAGAGGTAAAAGATCTGTACTCTGAACACTATAAAACACTGAAGAAAGAAATAAAAAATGACACAAAGAAATGGAAAGACGTTGTATGCTCATGAATTAGAAGAACAAATATTAAAATGTCAACAGTACCCAAAGCAATCTACAGATTTAATGCAATCCTTATCAAAATACCAGCAACATTTTTCACTGAGCTAGAATAAACAATCCTAAAATTTGTATGGAACCACAAAAGACCCCAAATAGCCAAAGCAACCTTGGAAAAGCAAAGCAAAGCTGGAGGCATCAAAATACCAAATGGCAGGTTATATTACAAAGTAGTAGTGATCCAAACAGTATGGTACTGGAACAAAAACAGGCACATAGATCAACAGAACAGAATAGAAAACCCAGAAGTGAACCCACAATTATATGGTCAATTAATCTTCAACAAAACAGGAAAGAATATCCAATGGAAAAAAGACAGTCCCTCCAACAAATGGTGTTGGGTAAACTGGACAAAAACATGCAAAAGAATGAAACTGGATGACTTTCTAATTCCATGTACAAAAATAAAATGGATTAAAGACCTAACTGTGAGACCTGAAACCATAAGAATCCTAGAGGAGAACACAATCAGTAACCTCTTTGACATCAGCTATAGCAACTTCTTCCTAGATATGTCTCCTCAGGCAAGAGAAACAAAAGCAAAAATAAACTACTGGGACTCCCTCAACTGTATATAGCCATGTCAGTATAATTCTGTCTTTCCATTAGGAATTACTATATTTAAAAAAATCTACTTGTAAAAATAATCAAAGCCAATATAAGGTCCATTGAAAAAGTTCTAATCCTCAACAGAAATTCTGGTTCAATTGTTAAAGTTTTACACTCAGTTACACGTTATAAAGTATTTGTCATGTGATTAAAAGCCCTTGGGTAAACCAGGCTAATTATATTGTTGGTTTTAGTCCAACACTGATGTATTCTTGTAATTTATTGGTGAGTTTATTAGGTTGCCAAATACCGAATTTATTAAACCAAACTCTTTATTTAGTGTTGTCAAAGCATCAGGGCTATAAAGTAAGATATTTTATGTTAAAAATGTTAAATAAAAGATAATAGGCTTCAGTTACTCTATAAAGCAAAGCTAAGTGGGTTTAAAATTAGGAAAGCTTTGCTTTATATCTTAAGATCTTAGCAAATCAGCTATTACTTGTTTAATAATTGTTCCGTGACATGAGAGAAAACCCATGTCTAGAGTTGCAACGAGAAGGTATAAAATGTGGAAATCATCAAGGCCATGGTGTGGGAACTTTCATTTTATAGCCACTGGATCTTAAAGGGGGGCAAATAGCTTCAGAATTTTTGATAAGCCTTTCCCCTTGGTCCTCATGAACGGCCATTTAACCTACCTTTCCTACCATCTGACACATATCACCAATAATTAATTCTAACCAAGGAAATGTTAAAGGAAATTTTTAGAGTATTAAAGTGTCATTTTTTTTCCTTTGGAATGTGTACCCCTGCCTCTTGTCTATCTAAATTTGATGCCTACTTTAAAACTCTGCTCTGCTCCTTTCTGTGCTGTAACAATTTCCATGATGATTCCAAATCCCAACACATTCTGTGGAGTGACAATTTATTCTAATCATTTGAGTATGTGATTCTCTGTTATTCAAATGTTTGCTTGTATTCTCAGGGGTGACAATTTGTCCTCCCAACTGAACTAAAAACTACCATATGACAGAAACACTAATGTATAACAAAGAAAATGAATTTGTCTTTTCTTAAAAGATCATGCATCCCCGGAATTGGCTGAGAAGGTATTGTCTTTTCTGCTTGCATTTTGATCAGTTTGTCAATTGGTAAGAAGACCTTGGCTTATTGCCCATTTCCAAAATGGGCTGAGGCATTTGATAATCACAAAAAGTTTCTTTCTTTGGCACCTCTCTCAAGTGTGCTGATCTAACTAGGCCCATATTTAACAGGTTGATAATAAGGTAAGTGGGGTGAAATAAAAACTAGGAAAACACAATATTGATTTATTTTTGTAGCAGGGGAATAGGAGTGTAGAGTAGAAAATTGGGAAATAAGCAGCTGAGGTCTTAGATTCAAATGTTTCTCTCCACTTTGTTACATGGGCCTGTCAAAAGTTTGTTTTCATGAGACTGCAGGGGCTCCCAGGAGAGGATATTTTCCAAGGGAAGAATAACTCAAAAGTTTTCATTGTGGGATGTTGCTGAGCATAGTTAAGTTTTGTCGCTCATTCTATTCAATTCCCAAGGGACTCTGTTCTAAGTTAGATATGGAGTGAGAGTTTCAAGGTAAAAACAGAAAGCAGGCACTATTATGCTGAAACATCTCTAATACGCTGAAGAACAATTTGCAATCCTTGAATTTACCTCTAGCAGAGTGTAACCAAATGGGAGTTAGAAATTCTTCTCATTCTCATCATAATGCAATTTACAATTAAGTGTTGAGGGACCTTGTGCCTTCATTTAAAAGAAGTTAGAGGATATAGTAAATTCTAATAAACACCTTCCAAGATTACCTCCAGGCACAGTAGATCCCAAAATGTACCTGGAGGAGACTGAAGGGCATAGATGGCATCAGTGTCCAATGGGAGTTGGCCTATGAGTACATAGTAAACATCATTCCTGAGTCTTTAGAATTTTTTTTGGACAGGAGGTAGGGTTTGGGGGTAAGAGGACATTCCTGAGCATTAGATCTGGGGCAAAAGCCAACTCATTTGAATTACTATTATTATTTTAAAATGCCATATTTATGACAGCCAGATAGGACATGAGGGATCTTGAGATTTCAATGGTAACTATCAGGAAGGTTTGCTAACCAATAGTTTCTGAATTAGACAGATGAAACCCTTCTCTAAAGAGCATTTATGAGCTATGAGCATAAATACAGTAAGAATGTGTTGACTCAGTGTTTTGTTATAGAAATCAAACATTTATTCTTCTAGTTATGATACAACTTATTCAAAACTGGTACTATTTATTTTCCAAGATAAATTTTCCAACACTGAATCTGCCCCCCGCCCCAGGTAATTATTCCAAACACTGGCATATAGGCCCATGGACAAATGTGCATCAGTAGCAGCAACCAGCATCTTTTTAGTAAGGAAGGGAAAAGAATTCCAGGAATGAGAAATGAGAAAATGTGAATGTTCCATGAGACATGACTTTTGCTTCTAAATGTGAATTTAATATATATATATATATATTACTTTTGATACACATGAATGTGAACTTTAAGACCTACTATACAGCAATGGTAATTTTCCTTTTACATCCAGAGTTTCCATTTTATAGTTTTAGAAAACACAATTTTGATTCATTCTCAAGAAAAGAAGAATTGGGATATGAGTGAGCCTTTTTTTTTGAGTTATGCATTATTTTATAATTTTTATTTTGTTATATTAGTCACCATACAGTACATCCCCAGTTTTTGATGCAATGTTCCATGATTCATTATTTGCGTATAACATCCAGTGCACCATGCAATGTGTGCCCTCCTTAATACCCATCACCGGCCTATCCCAATCCCCCACCCCCCTTCCCTCTGAAGCCCTCAGTTTGTTTCCCAGAGTCCACAGTCTCTCATGGTTCATTCCCCCTTCTGTTCACCCCCCCCTTCATTCTTCCCTTCCTTCTCCTACCGATCTTCCTATTTCTTATGTTCCATAAATGAGTGAAACCATATGATAATTGTCTTTCTCTGCTTGACTTATTTCACTTAGCATAATCTCCTCCAGTCCCGTCCATGTTGCTGCAAATGTTGGGTAATCGTTCTTTCTGATGGCTGAGTAATATTCCATTGTATATATGGACCACATCTTCTTACAAGGCAGGAAACAACAATTGTTGGAGAGGATGTGGAGAAAGGGGATCCCTCCTACATTGTTGGTGGGAATGCAAGTTGGTACAGCCACTTTGGAAAACAGTGTGGAGGTCCCTTAAAAAGTTAAAAATTGAGCTACCCTATGACCCAGCCATTGCACTACTGGGTATTTACCCCAAAGATACAGATGTAGTGAAGAGAAGGGCCATATGCACCCCAATGTTCATAGCAGCAATGTCCACAATAGCTAAATTGTGGAAGGAGCTGAGATGCCCTTCAACAGATGACTGGATTAAGATGTGGTCCATATATACAATGGGATATGAGTGAGCTCTGAATGAGTTTACGATGCCTGCCTCTTCTTATCTTTACAAACATTGTTTCCTTCCAAAAATGCCTGTGAATAAAACAGGCTAAAGTTTATTACGAATTGCTTAGATACTTGTTTCCTCTCCAGACAAATGTGTTGACATCATTATAGTCACAGCATCTCCATGAAGGATAATTATTGATTATTTTCTGTATGTCAGATTCTCTTATTTGTTCACTTGTCATAATATCTCAACAAATTAATTATATTCATCCTTGTTATTTCAGATAAGAAAACCAAGGAAAATAACATGTCCCAAATTACAGAGATGATAAGTGACAAGGACTTCAGGGCCTGTTGTCTTAACAAATACCCTATTCTCACTACTGCTCCTATGACTTAATTCATTGTTCCATTACCTACCCCCATAAATTCAAATGATGAAATTAATTCTTTTTTTTTTTAAAGATTTTATTTATTTATTTATTTGACAGAGATAGAGACAGCCAGCGAGAGAGGGAACACAAGCAGGGGGAGTGGGAGAGGAAGAAGCAGGCTCATAGCAGAGGAGCCTGACGTGGGGCTCGATCCTGTAACGCCGGGATCACGCCCTGAGCCGAAGGCAGACGCTCAACCGCTGTGCCACCCAGGCGCCCCGAAATTAATTATTCTTAACACATGAACCAGAATATAAGGTAATACACTATTTTTTTCTTGCAGAGAATTCTTCTGTTGTCTCTCAAAGAGAGTTATAACAGGACTCATTACATAAAAGTATAAAAAGGGGCTGAATATCCACATTTAAAATGATGAAGCATGTGGTTTTCTCAAACTATGAAGCTCAGATGCCAGGACTTGTGGGTATCAAACCTGTCCATCATAACAATGCAGATCAGTAGTATCTCTTTTCATCTGTTGAAACTAGTCTTTCTCCATCATTAATGCAGCTGTCCACTACATTGATGTCTTTTTTCTCAACTACTTGAAAGATCTCATTACTTAGATTATCATATTCCTCTCAACTCCTCAGTATTTTCTCAGTAAACAGGAATGTGATAAGTCATAGTCTCTGAGTCAGAAAATCTAGTTTGGGAAGATAGATGTGGGTATGTGATTTTACTGTGTCTCAGTGATGGCTGAAAGAGTTTTAAATAAATGGTAAGGGAGTTTAGAAGTGCTGAACCATAATGAGTATATTTTTGTGTATGTGCTGAACGTGTCTTTTTTTTTTTAGTATAGTTGATGCACAATATTACATTAGTTTCAAGTGTGCAACTTAGTGATTTCACAAGTTTATAGATTATGCTATATTCACCACAGTATAATAATGACTATCTGTCCCATTACATAACTATTAAAATATCATTGACTATATTCCTTATGCTCTGCTTTTTATTCTCATGGCTTACTCATTGCATAACTGAAGGCCTGTATCTCCCTCTCCCCTTCACTCATTTTGCCTGACTTCCCAACCCCCTCCCCTCTGACAACCATCAGTTTGTTCTCTGTATTTATAGTTCTGATTCTTTTTGTTTGTTTATTCATTTTTTAAAGATTCTACTTGTGAGTGTAATCATACGGTATTTGTCTTTCCCAGTCTGACTTATTTCACTTACCGTAATACCTTCTAGGTCTATCCATGTTGTCTCAAATAGCATGATCTCATCCTTTTTATGGCTATGTAATATTCCATCAAATATATATACCACTTTTCCTCATCCACTCATCTATTGATGGACACTTAGGTTGCTTCCATGTCTTGGCTATTGTAAATAATGCCCAATAAGCATAGAGGTACATATATCTTTTCAAACTAGTGTTTTCATTTTCCTCAAGTAAATACTCAATAGTGGAATTATTAGATCATATGATATTTCTATTCTCAACTTTTTGAGGAATCTCCATACTGTTTTCCAGAGTGCAATTATTTATATTCCCACCAATGGTGCACGAAGGTTCTGTTTTCTCCACATCCTCTCTAACACTTGTTTCTTGTCTTTTTTATTTCAGCCATTTTACAGGTGTGAGGTAATATCTCATTGTGATTTTGGTTTGCCCTTCCCTGATGATGAGTGCTATTGAGCATCTTTTCATTTGTAGGTTGGCCATCTGTATGTCTGCTCTGGAAAAATGTCTATTCATGTTCTTTGTCCATTTTTTAAATGGATCATTTGGGGGTTTTGTTTTGAGTTGTATGATTTTTTTTAAATTTATTTTGAATATTGACCCCATATCAGATATGTCATTTACAAATACTTCTCCCATTCAATAGGCTGCCTTTTTGTTTGTTGATTTTCTTGGCTGTGCAAATGCTTTTTATTTTGATGTAGTCCCAATAGTTTATTTTTGCTTTTGTTTCCCTTTGCCTAAGGAGCCATGTCTATTAAAATGTTGCTATGGCTGATGTCAGAAAAATTACCACCTCTGTTCCCTTCTAGGATTTTATGGTTTCAGGTCTCACATTTAGATCCTTAATCCATATTAAGTTTATTTTTGTGTATGGCATTAGAAAGTCATCCAGTTTCATTCTTTTACATGTGGCAGTCCAGTTTTGCCAACATCATTTGTTGAAAAGATTGTCTTTTTCCCATTATATATTCTTGCCTCTTTTGCCACAGATTTACTATATGTACATTGGTTTATTTCTGGGGTCTCTATTCTGTCCCATTGATCTGTGTGTCTATTTTTTGTGACATTACCATACTGTTTTGATTACTACAGCTTTGTAGTATATCTTGAAATCTGGAATTCCAATACGTGTTGCTGTGTTCCACTTTCTCAGGATTGCTTTGGCTATTCAGGGTCTTTTGTGGTTCCATACAAATTTTGGTATTATTCTAGTTTTGTGAAAAACACTGTTGGTATTTTGGGATTGCATTGAATCTGTAGATTGCTTTGTGTAATATGGACATTTTGACAATATTAATTCTTCTAATGCATAAGCATGAAATATTTCCCCATTTGTTTGTGTCATCCTTAATTTCTTTCATCAGTGTTTTATAGTTTTCAGAGTATAGGACTTTCATCCCTTTGGTTAAGTTTATCCCTAGGTATTTTATTATTTTCAATACAATTGTAAATGGTGCTTTTTCTTAAATTTCTCTTTCTATGACTTCATTGTTAGTGTATAGAAATGGTACTGATTTCTGGGTATTAATTTTGCATCATGCCACTTTACTGAATTTGTTTATTCTAGTAGTTTGGTGGAATCTTCAGGATTTCCTATGTATAGTATCATGTTGTCTGAGAGTAGTGACAGTTTAATTTCTACACCAATATGCTGCCACTGACTTAGTCTCATTGCATTTCACTTGGACTGTCACAAGAGTCTTCTACTTGTTTCCTGTGTCCATAGTATTACCCTCCAACCCATTCTCCACCCCATAACAGAGCAGACTTGCTAAAATATTAAAGGGGTCATGTTATACACTTGTTTAAAATTCTCCAATAAATCCCTTTTTTCTTCATGGTATCATTAATATGCAAAACCAAGTTTTTAATATTCATTCTTCCCTATCCATCAGTCTCCTCTATCTTCACTTTACTCTTCTCTTATATCCTCTAAATTCTCAACTCTTAATGGTGAGAACTGTGACCTGTGCATTTATATAGCTCCACTCATGTCATACCTACTAAAAATGCATAGTAAATTGTTAATATATGACTACTGAATGTGTTGTTAAATACATAAATGTGAACTGAAGAATCATGATGTACATCTAGCTCCCAGCTCCAAAGTAGGAAAGCATTCTCACATTGCTAGGTGAATCCACAAATTTGTTTTTGTGTCTATTTAAAAGTTTATGCTTTTGCATCATAGCAGATCTCCTACTGCAACCAAAATATCATTGTATTTATTTCCCCTTAAATATTGGATGTATTTTTAGTGATGGCTTTTACCAACATTTCCTATTCTTCTTCACTCTCTGGTTTCACTTCTGGACCCTTTATTCCCATAAAATAACTCATATGCTTACTCAGGTTAATGCCATATACATGGGGTTGTCTCCTTTTGTTGTCTTAAATTGCTCATGTTTCTTCCCCTATGAGCTTTTTTTTCTTTTGAGTAAATGGCCCCTGTCTATCCTTTTCTGGCCTCTTGGATATCTTGCTTTTGTGTCTTTTTTGTATTTTTAATAGTTTCCCATGCTGAATGAACAACAAAAATATAATTGTCAGTGACAAACCATTTGTTTATCCTCCTAAGAGAGCTTCCCTTCAACTGGATAACTCCTAAAGCTATTTTGTTTTTTTTGTTTTTTTTTTTTTCCTTTTCTGTACCATACATTTTCCCAAAAAATAGTCTGTAATAGCTGACTTCTCTTCTCCCTCCACCATGAAATTAACTCTTTGCAATCTAGCTTGGTAATTTAGAGGTTTTTTGTTTTTGTTTTTATATACTTAATATATTCCAACTTCAAATACAACAACTCCAAAGGTGTTTTCTCACCTGCATTTTGTGGGGCCTTTTTGTACCAAACTATTCCACACTGTCTTATTTTCCTACTTCCCTGCTTATTTCTTCTGTTATCTTCTACTGGCTTCTCTCTTTTCTCCTTTCACTGGTATCTTTTCTGACTCTAACCCTTTATGTAGTCTGCACTATTGTTTAGCCCTTCCAAGTAATGGTATCTATTCCATAGCTCCATCTGTCATATCTATACTGAGAACTTTGAGCTCTACGTCTGCATCCTGGTCCCTCTTCTAAGTTGCAGCCATACAGTTTCAAGTACATATCAGATACTTGAAACCAGTAACTAACCAATATTTCAAATGGCAAATGTGGGTCCATCTTTAACTCATTTTCTGTCTGTTCCTAGTATTAATCTGGACACTTAGACATTTTTCCTCTACCATTTTCTCTCATTTAAAACTTCGCTATCACTTCTACTCAATTTGCCCTACTCAGAATCCAATAGTACTCATCTATACTCGTATTCATACTTTGAGGCTTCATCTATTCCAGAAAACTGATTATCTGCTAGGGTGATTTTCTTACAATCAGAGCCATGTTCAGACCACTCCTTTGGGAAAAAAATCCTTAGATGACATTCATTACTTTCCTATTGGTGAAACAAACTCTTGAGCCTGGAATTAAACAACAGCACTCAGTATTCTGTCTCTAAACTCCTAACATGCCTGTTTTTTACTACTTTCCCTCTTCTTCATAAGTTCTTGTGTCAAGGACATCTTTGAGCCCACTTAGAACTCATCTACAACTCTACCTGTTGTCTTTTTTCCTTCTATGTAAATAAATTAATGGATGTCTCCTATATGAAATTTTCTATAATTCCATCATCACCAGCTATAATAGCATATTCATGTGCTCACACATTCTCTCTCTCTCTCCTTCCCTCCCCTCCTTGTTCTTTACATCATAGCATTCAATTCTTTTTCCTTTTTTCCCTTTGTACCAGTTATGCACACCATCTCCTACTAGAGTGCATATTTTTTTAAATACAGGACCTTGTATGCTAATAATAATTAATATTGATGCAAGAATAAAAAGAGAGTAAAATATTCTGACCCCTTTTTAATAAAACCTTCATCAATGTCCTCACAAACTGGGCTCTGTTCCCTTCTGAATGAAGAAAAAGATAATGAAAAAAATACATCCTCTTCTGGCAAAACACTATCTTAAATTCCAGATGGGTTAAAATTAGATGTAAACCAAACCAAAAATATGTCCTTAAATATCCCACAGAACTATTGATGGATATTTTATTCTATCTTAATAAAAAAAACTAAATATTTTAAGACAAAAAAATCAAATTATTTGATCATTATGTAAGTTTAGAAACTCCATATTTAAATAAAAATAAAGCAAACCAGAAAAAATTGAATAAAATAATACTAATATCTAAAAAAAATCTGTAAAAATAAAACAAAAATACCTATAGATTAAAAGGCAGAGGAGAACATCTGACTTACAGATAATATAAAAGACATTATTGGAAAGAAAAAGTCAATACCTTGGTTTTTTAAGTAAATAAAACCAACGTCATAATAAGTTGGGTTTGGTTTTGTTTTGTTTATAGACAAGAAATGATGGAAATGGTAAACGTCTATGTAGATAATGGTAACAGCAGTAAAATATTGGCAGTTTAGTTACACTTCTGACATGATTTTACACTGGCCCAAACATTCCAGAAAGCAGTTGTCAATTCTCTACCAAAAACCTTTCAAGAGTTTATAACCTTTAGCCTACCTTTTGCTCATGGAATAATCTATACTTAAATATGAGAAAATTCTATTACACACATAGAGTTTGGTTTTATTTCATATAATTGGAAATAATTAAATGTTCACTACCAAGTAATAGTTAAATAAATTTACCATACCAAAGGATAGAACATCGTGCAACATTCACAATGATCTTTCAAAATATTACAGGGGAAAAATTTATGACATAACAAAAGGAAATGTATATAGAATTTTATGTCACTAATATAATTAAAAGTCATACACATGCACAACCAGAGAGTCACAGAGTAAGTATAATATCATGTTGTTTTTCTCTGAAGAAGGGTTACAAGTGATATTTTTTCCATTTCCTATTCTTTCCAGAGTCTGTCCATCATCATTACTATTTTAAATTTAAAAAAATTTGTAAACCAGAATGGAGGGGAGATGGGTGGGAAGATAGGTGAAATAGCTGAGAGGGATTAAGGAGTACACTTATGATGAGCACTGGGCTTTGTATGGAAGTATTGAATCAGTAGATTGTACACCTGAAACTAATATTACACTGTATGTTAAGTGGAATTTAGATAAAAACTTAAAAAATGAGTATAACTATTGTGTGTTTATTCAGCTGTCATGTGTCATCAGAAAATAACCTCATAGTATGGAAGGGGAACTCAGGCAAGGAAGGTAAAATTACTTGCTCAGGCAACTGGATGTCTGAGAGTGGGGATAGGAGAGTGTATAGATCAGATGTTTCTCTTCTTTTCTCCCTTGTTAACACAAACTTCTGTGACACCTGACTCAGTCCACAGGTGCTCAAGAGCAAGTTACTCTGATGTGCATTTGTCATTAGACAGCATGGATACTTTTGCTACTTCTTAACATTTTTTTCAAGGTCTGACTGGGAAAAGTAGCCCACCAGGGATTAACTATTAGAGGAACCCCAGGGGAGTTTGCATTTTACTTGTTTTCCATCTTTGGAAAATTTGGCAGCATTGAGGTTTACTAAAGGCTCTCCAGGAAAATCAAAAACAAAAACAACACTTTTATCTACAATACCATTTATCCTGCCAAATGCTCAATATTTGCTTATTTTAAAACTTAACCCTTCAATTCTATTTTTATGACATAACTGATTTCTGAAATTGCAAGTTTTATGCCTTTGCAAAGATGAATTTTCTTAAATGAACAATTCATTGGATTTTGTATTCTATCGAGCCAACTTTGATTCAAGCCTTGACAACTTAGAGTCTTGGATAATTAATATAAACTCTCTAGGTTTCAGTCTTAGCAATTTTAAAATAGATAAAAATGCTTACTTTGATCAGATGTTTTTGGTTATAAGTTGCAGAAAATCCAATTCAAAATAAACAAGGGAATTTACCAGTTTATAAATCCAAATACAGTCATTAAACACGTGTTTTCAGGGTTCTGGCTCCATTTTTCTGCATTTTTCCTGGCTTCACCACATTCCAAATGCCTGCGTTATCTTCAGGCAGACTTCCCTAATGATTGCAAGATAACTACCACAAAACTAATGCTACAGAGTTCTTTGTTTAACCAAGGGAAAGAGCGGCTATAACTTACAATGACCATTAAACAAATGTTCAGAGAGTAACCGGGGTCTACCCCTGGGGTACAGTAAAAGTAGAGGTCAATCCTATTGAACCACATGGCTAATTAATCAAGGAGGAGGAATAGAATAAGTTTTGAAGAAGAAATCTCAATATTTCCATCTTAATTCATTGGGATTGCTATAACAGAATACTATGGACCCAGTGGCTTTTTTCCTCCAGCATTATCTCAGTAATACAAAACATCGTGTAAGTTTGAGGTGTAGAAAGCTTTTGTATGATACATATATTTTGCAAAATGATTACCACCATAACTAATACCTCCATCATATCACATGATTACTGTTTCTTTTTTGTGGTGAGAACACTTAAGGTCTATTCTCTAATACAGTATTATTAACTATATAATCAGCATGTTGTACATTAGATCCCCAGAACTTATTTTCTAAGTGGAAATTTTTACTCTTACCAACATCTACCTATTTTCCCACCCTCAAGACCCTGGTGATCACCTTTCTAGTCTCTGTTTCTATGAATTTGGCTTTTTTTTTTTTTTAGATTTTTTTCATATAAATGATGACATAAAGTACTTTTCTTTCTCTGTCTGACTTATTGATCATAACACCCTCATTGTCCATGTTGTGGCAAATGGCAGGATGTATTTTCTCATGACTAATAGTTCATTGTGTATGTAAATGACATCTTTATCCATTCATACATTGACACTTATGTTGTTTCCATATCTTGGTTATTGTCAATAATACTACAAACGGGAATGCAAGTGTATCTTGGAGATTGTGTTTTCATTTTCTTTGGACATACACCCAAAGGTAGAATTGTAGGGTCATATGGTAGTTTTATTTTTTAACTTTTTGAGGAACTTCCACACAGTTTTCCGTATCAGCTGTACCAATTTACATTACATTACCACCAACAGGGTCTAAGAATTCCTTTTTCTCCATATCCTCACCAATAATTGTTATTTCTTGTCTTTTTGGTATTCACCATTCTAGCAGGTATGAGGTGACATATTTTACTTTTGATGTGCATTTCTCTGATGATGTTGAGCACTTTTTTTTTTTAATGTACCTTGGCCATTTGCATGTCTTCATTAGAAAAATTCAAGTCTTCTATTAGATAGGTCTCTTGCAAAAATTTTCTTCTAGTTTGTGGCTTGTCTTTATATTGCCTTTTGCAGGAAAAAAGTTTTTAATTTCATTGAAGTCCAGTTTATCAGTTATTTATGTCATGGATTATGTCTTTGGTATTGTATCTAAAAACACATGGCCATACTCAAGATCATATTATATTTTCTCCTATGCTATCTTCTAGGATTTTTTAAGTATCATATTTTATATTTAGGTCTATCTCCCATTTTGAGTCAATTTTTGTTAAGGGTGTTATATCCATGTCTAGCTTCACTATTTTGCATGTGTCTGTGCCTAGATTCACTATTTTGGTCTTATGTCTATGTCTAGATTCACTATTTTGCACCACCACTTAGGAAAAGACTATCTTTGTTCCATTATATTGCCTTGGTTGCTTTGTCAAAGAACAGTTGACTATATTTATTTGGGTGTGTTTCTCTGCTGTCTATTCCATTCTATTGAATTACTTGTCTATTCTTCCACTAATACAACACTGCATAAAATGTTATAGATTTGTGGTATGACTTGAGGTGAGGTAGTGTCAGTCTTCTGACATTGTTATTCTCCTTCAATACTGGCTATTCTGGGTTTTTGCCTCTCCATGTTGGCTTTGATTCAGTTAATTGATGTCCACAAAATAACTTCCTGGAATCTTGATTGGGATTACATTGAAACTATAGATCAGGTTTAGATTTCCTACACAATCATGTCAGTTTTCCTTCTTCCTTCTTAATCTGTATACTCTTTAAAAAAATGCACATTTCTTAATTATTTATGTTAATTTAGCCAAATCTATATACTCTTTTTTGAAAAATTCCTTTTCTTGTTTTATTACATAAGTTTGGACTTCCAGTATGATATTGAAAAGGAGTACTGAGATGGCACATAATTGCCTTGTTCCTCATGTTACCGTGAAAGCTTTGATTTTCTTACCAGTAAGTATATAGGTGTAAGTTTTTTGTGAGGGTCTATCAATTTTAAATACTTCCCCTGTATTCCTTTATAACTGAGAGTTTTATCAGGAATGGGTGTTGGATTTTGTCAAGTGTTTTTTCTGCATCTATAGATGTGATAATGTGATTTTTCTTTTTATCCTGTTGATGTGATGGATTACATAACTGATTTTTGAATGTTGAACCAGCCTTGTATACCTGGGATAAATTCTACTAATTCTACTCAGTCGTAGTGTATAATACTTTATATATATTGTTGTATTTGACTTGCTCATGTATTGTGGAGGATTTTTGCATCCATGTTTATGAGAAATATTATACAGTCAGTAGGATTTTTTTTTTCCCTATAATGTCTTGACTGGTTTTGGTATTATGGTATTGCTGTCCTCATAAAATTAGCTAGGAAGTATTTCCTCTGCTTTTGTCTTCTGAATGAAATTGTAGAGAATTGGTATAATTTCATCCTTATATGTTTGGTTGAATTCACTGGTGAACCCATCCACGCCTATGCTTTCTGTTTTGGAAGGTGATTAATTATTGACTCAATTTCTACACTAGATATAGGCCTATTCGGATTGCCTATTTTTTTCTTGTGTGAGCTTTGGCAAATTGTATCTTTCAAGAAGTTGGTTCATTTCATCTAGGTTATCAAATTTATGGCATAGAGTTGTTCACAGTATTCCTTTATTATCCTTTTAATTTCCATAAGATCTATAGTGATTTTTCCTTTTTCACCTCTGGTATTTGTAATTTGTATCCTCTCCACTTTTTTCATACCCTGGCAAGAAGCTTATGGATATTTTTTTTTTCATATTTTCAGAGAACCAGCTTTTGATTCATTGATTTTTCTCTTTTGATTTTCTATTTTCAATTCCATTAATTTCTGCTCTAATACTTGTTATTTCTTGTGTTCATTTTGGATTGAAGTTGCTTCTCTTTTTCTAGTTTCCTAAGGTGGAAACTTAGATGATTGATTTTAGGTCTTTCTTCTATTTAAATATATACATTCAGTGCTATCAATTTCCCTCTAATAGCTACTACTTTCATTATATCCCATGAGTTTTGATGAGTTGTGTTTTTATTTTCATTTAATTCAAGGTATTATTTAATGTTTCCTGATATTTTTTTGACCCATGTGTTATTTAGAAGTGGATTGATTAATCTTCACATATTTTGGGATTTGCCACTTATCTGTTATTGATTCTTAGTTTAATTTCATTGTGCTCTGAAAGCAAACATTTTATGGTTTCTATTCTTTTAAATTAGTTAAAGTGTGTTTTATGGTCCATGATTTGGTCCATCTTGGTGAATGTTCCATGTGGCTTTGAGAAGAATGTATATTCTGTTTTTACTGGATGAAGTATTTGTAAACATCAATTACATGCAACTGATTGATGGTGTTGTTGAGTTCAACTATGTCCTTACTGATTTTCTGCTGGCTGGATCTATCTATTTCTGATAAAGAGGTATTGAAGTCTCCAACCATAACAGTGGTTTCATCTATTTGTCTTTGCAATTGTATTAGTTTGTGCCTCATATACTCTGTTATAAGGTACATACAATTAAGAGCTGTTATGTCTTCTTGGAGAATTGACCCCTTTATCATTATGTAATATTTTTCTTTATTCATGATATGTTCCTTGCTTTAAAATCAGCTCTGTCTGGGGGTGCCTGGGTGGCTCAGTAGTTAAGCGTCTGCCTTCGGCTCAGGGCGTGATCCCGGCATTATGGGATCGAGCCCCACATCAGGCTCCTCCGCTATGAGCCTGCTTCTTCCTCTCCCACTCCCCCTACTTGTGTTCCCTCTCTCGCTGGCTATCTCTATCTCTGTCAAATAAATAAATAAAATCTTTAAAAAAAATCTGCTCTGTCTGAAATTAAAACAGATATTACTAGTTTCTTGGGATTAGTGTTCACAAGGTATATTTTCTTCCGTTTATTTGTTTTCAATTTTTATGTTTAAAGTAGTTTCCTCCAGATAATTTTTAGTTGTGTCTTGTGTTTATTTGATCCCCTCTGACAATCTCTGTCTTTAAATGGGTTTATTTAGACCTTGGTATTCAAAGTGATTATTGATATAGTTGGATTAATGTCTGCCATATTCTTGACTGTTTTCTGTTTACTGTCCTTGTTCTTTGTTCCTGTTTTGGCCTTCCATTCTTTTGGATTTTTTGTTGTTTTGGGTTTGTTTGTTTTGTTTTTGTAGTTTTAATTGAGCTTTATATATAACTATATTTTCTTAGCAGTTTTGTCTTTTGTCTTACCTTTTTTTAGTGGTTACTCTAGATTTTGCAATATAAAGTTAAAGCTAATCCATATTGGCTTCCAAATAACACTGTACCTCTTCATGTGTGGTATGAATACCTTAAAATAACAAAATAATCCTAATTTATCTCTCCCATTTTGCTGTCATTCATTTTACTAATATATTAACATACATAATTAAATACATTATTGGTATTATTACTTTGAACAAACTGTTACCTGTTAGATCAATTAACAATAAGAAAAAATAATCTTTGTATTTTACCTTAGCTTAGTCCTTTTTTGATGCTCTTACTTTTTTTTTTCCTTAAGATTTTATTTATTTATTTGACAGAGACAGCCAGTGAGAGAGGGAACACAGGCAGGGGGAGTGGGAGAGGAAGAAGCAGGCTTCCAACGGAGGAGCCTGATGCGGGGCTTGATCCCAGAACGCCGGAATCACGCCCTGAGCCAAAGGCACATGCTTAATGACTGTGCCACCCAGGTGCCCCTTGATGCTCTTACTTTATGTAAATCTCAGTTTCTGACATTTTTTTTTCTCTCTAAAGAACTTATTTTAACATTTATTGCAAGGCAGGTTTACCGGCAGTAGATCCTCTTAATGTTTTCTGAGATTCTTTATCTTTCCTTCACTTTAATTTTGTTGTTGTTAAAATATTTAGAGCCATGTTGGTTTTTTCTCCATTTCTGAAGGATAATTTCACAGAGTACAGAATTCTAATTGGTGTCTTTTTTGGTCCCCCCCCCCCCCCAGCACTTTAAATATTTTACTTTACTCTCTTCTTGCTTACATCATCTCTGAAGAGAAGCCAAATATAATTTTTATCCTTATCTTGCTATACTTAAGGTCCCACCTTACCTCCTCCAGCTTTTTTCAAAAAAACTTTTTGTCTTTGATTTTCTGTAATTTGAAAATAATATGCCTCGGTGTAGTTTTTGGCATTTATCTTTTTGGCATTCTCTGAGTTTCCTGCATTTGTAGTATGATGTCTGATATTAATCTGGGAAAATTCTTAGTCATTATTGTTTTGAATATTTATTCTGTTGCTTTCTTCTCCTTTTGGTATTCCCATTATATACTATGTTATACCTTTTGTAGTTGTCCCATGGGTCTGTTTTTTTTTTTTTTCTCCAGTCTGTTTTCTTTGCTTTTAAGGATTAGAAGAATCTTTTGATATATACCCTAGCTCAGATATTCTATTGATATGTACCTCAGTTCAGAGATTCTTTCCTCAGCCATATCCAGTCTAACAATAAGCCTATCAAAGGCGTTCTTCATTTCTGCTACATTTTTCTTTCCTTTTTTTTTTTTTTTTATTTCTAGCATTTTGGTTCTTCCTTAGGATTTCTATTTCTCTGCATTGCCCATCAATTCATATATGCTGCCTACTTAATCTATCCTGAGCATATTATAAATGTTTTAAATTCCTTGTCTGATAATTCCAATATCACTGTCATATCTCTTCAGACGCCTGCTCTGTCTCTTCAAATTGTGTTCGTTTGTTTGCCCTTTAGAATGCTTTGTAATTTTTTCTTGATAATCAGATATGATATAATGAGTAAAAGGAGCTGGTATAAATGAGCCTTTAATAATGTGGTGGGAAGGTGTGGGAGGAAAGAATGAATTTTGAAGATGTATTTTGAAGAAAGAATGAATGTATTTTGAAGAATGCATTTTGAGAATGTACAATTCTAAATCTTTTAGTAAGCCTCTGGACTCTGAAATCTGTCAGTATTTCTCAGTCCCTCTTCCCTTAGGTGGGACAGAATGGCTGGAGTAGACTGGAGTTAGGTATTTTCCTTCTTCCGTATGGAAGATAGATGGTACTGTAATTGGGTATTTCTCTTCCCTCAGTTAGTTAGGATTTGATAATGCTGCAGCTGGTTAGGTTCTGGTTAGTTTGCCCTGAGAGCAGGCCTTCTTAAAAAGAATTGAGTACTCTGACATATTTCAAAAATGGTTTATTTTGCCCTCCCCCTGCTGGGAGCATGAGGAAATTTTTCTGATACTTATTGTGAGAACCTCACTGAGGTCCTGAAGGTATATCTCACAAAATTTTGAGGGCCTCCTATGACTGGGTCTCCCTGGAGATTTTAACTCTCAGAGTTGTCTAGACTGAGCCTTTAGCAATTTGTCTAAAGTTCAGGTTTTCCTACCCTATCTCTGGTTACCAAGTTTCTTTCCACTGGTGGGTTTCTCTTGCAGTATGCTATGACTGTATTAGCCTGTCTCTTAAATTTAGAAGGCAGTGGTTTGTCCTGTGTCCTCCCTTCTCTTGCACATCCAAGAAAAGTTGTTGGTTTTCCAATCTGTTCAACTTTTTACTTCTTTTTAGGATGGGATTGTGACTTCCAAGCCCTTTACATGCATAACTATTATGTTACAATTTTTACTGTAGAATTTTGGAGGAAAATATCTCCACACAATAGTTTGTCACATACAAGTATTAACGTTGCTGGCTTCTTCCCAAAAGGGGCCTCCTGAGCTTAATAATACATAGATGTTCTTCTATTTCCCACTAGTCTATAATCTTAACAACCTCTGTCTTCATTTTGCCTAAGAAGGCTGGTCACCAAATTCCTTCACTATCCATTTTTAGTTGTTTACTTGTGAGATGCTTATATTTCCCTTAAAGCAGACACCTGCATCAAACATACATCAGGCCATTTTATATCTCATTCCCTTTTTTTAAAGATTTATTGATTTATTTGAAAGAGAGAGAGGAAACAAGCATAAGGGGGAGGAGTAGAGGAAAGGGGAGAAAGAAAATCAAACGACTCCATGATGAGCACAGAGCCTGACTGGTGTCCAACTCCGTCCCAGGACCCTGAGATCATTACCTGAGCCAAAACCAAGAGTCAGACACTTAAACAACTGAGCCACCCACGTCTCCCTGTCTCATTTCTTTCTTGAAATTCAAGATAAGTGTGGTTCAATTTGAAATTATCTTTGTCTGAAAACAATAGTTTTAAATTGTTGACTGTTTTATTGATTTGACATTTGATCACATTTTGTTTTTTTTGTGTCTCCTACTTCTCTTGACTCTATTACAGCATCCAATTAGAGTAGGTGTCCATATATAAATTATAGGATCAAGAAAGTGTAGCCACAGATAATGGGGTTAATCTGTACTATTAAAAATGGCTTCCTCTTGAGACTGTGCCTAATTGCAAAGCATGAATTTTCCTAAGAAATCTGAGAGAAACATCTGTATATGATCTCTGATTACACTATATAATCCCTAATATAGAGAAAGACTTTTGTGTCTGCGTGCTCTTGGAATGCTTACATTCCCTTGCACTATTTCTTAAAATGTTCTGTAATAAATATTGACCCCAGAATAAGATTAAAGTTGATGAGAATTCTTCAAACAGGATATTAATGATAAGCCCTGCAGTTTAACTTTCTACTTTCCCAGGATTTCCAAGGAAATAAATTTATTTTACCCTAAGACAAATGTATTCATATTTAATAAAAACCAATCCAGATAAGAGTATTACAGAAAATAAGGATTTTGCATAAGCCCTTCTATAAGAAACACCACAAAATTCAGAAGTATTACCATCTAGTCATGAAAGGGGCATGGGTGAGAGGGAAAACATTATGCTAAAATTTTTGGTTGTTAAGCTGTAAATTATCAAATTAGTTTGAGAAATATACCAAACTCTCACCACCAAATATTTTTCCTTATAGCTGTGGGCTTAGTTTGGGAAATACTACTAGAAATATCTGACTATATACAGGAGAGTTTATCTAACACAAGATGTGATATGCCATGGAGCATACAGAAGACACTCAGTATTTAATTAGTATTATTTTGGTAAATGACTCCAAATATTCTAGATAGTTTATTTCTGCCTTGTCCAAATGGGACAGGAAACCTGTCTTAACAGATTTATTCTATACTCCAGGTTACTGAACTTATTTCAGATATGGGCTTGTGACCTAAGTCAGTCCCAGGACTTAGGCTAAGATCATTGAAAAAGAGGTGCTGGTATTAATCAGGTTTGGCTAGCCAAGCTTTGGCTACAAACCCTGAAATCTCAGTGGCTTCACGCATTAGATTTATTTCTCAATTATATGAAGTCTAATATGGATTGGATGACCTTCATTTATCTTGCAACTATACTACCTGGAACATGTGTATTCCCAGGGACCACAGCAGTGAATGAAGAGCTGAATGACCCAGTAAAAAGTTCTTAAGACTAGGCATGGACTTATATTACTTCTAATATATTTCAGTAGCCAGTATTTAGTTATTACCATAAATTTCTACTAAGGACGTCGATAAACTGCACTGTTTTGTGTGCCCATTAGGAGGACAAAGTGTGATAAACACGTGGCACTGCCCTGACTCAGTGCTCTCATACTGGGATTGCTAGTCGCATAAGATATAAGCTCAAGGTAGTTGCTGATTTAGTTTATATACCACGAAATAGCCTTACCTATAAAGTCAAGATGACAAAAAGCCAAACTAAGAAATGAATAAAATATTGCATTGGTCTAAATGAGTCTTTTGATTTCATACCTGTCAGCTAATAAATTGTTCCTATCATTTAATTGTTGATTTAAGTCAGGTTGAGTTGGAGTTCTGGTTTATGTAACCAAGAGTCATCATTAAATCTGCTTTTGCCACTCGTACTTACTAAAACAAAGCTCTTTGAGCAATTAATCCACTTAACAATAAAACAACTGACAACTTTCTTGAATATTAGCTGAATTCTTAACATGTCTAATAACTTCTATTCATTTGCCAGACTCGATTCCAGTGTCACCTCCTCAATGCAATCTTAATACAAATCTCCATAAATAGTCTATCACATTTCAATGCTGATAGACAGCATGGGGTAGTGGGAAAAAAGAAGGGCTCCAGAGTTAAACTATGTGGTTCAAATCCTGGTTTTGCTCTTTAGATGTGTTACGCTAAAATGACATTTAATCTCTTTGTGATTCAGTTTCTACAAGAGTAAAATGGGGATGATATAAGTTGCTAGGGGGACTAAAAAATGAAGACATAAAAATCTTTGAAGAATTCTTAACACTGGGTAAGATCTTAAAAAATGTCACTCTTCGATGAAACAATGCATTTATTGTTAAAACACAGATTCCTTAATTAACAATGCTTAGTTTCATTTTACTAATTTTTAAAGTCCCCACTATTTATAATTGTGCTTGAGACATACATAACACTTTCTTCTCTTCTTCCCTTAGTACATCTACTGAGGAAAATTTCACATCAAGTTAATTAAGAATTTGTTGAATCTTTTCATTTCCACTTGTATCTGGTTGGCTTCATTATATTCACAAGTTATGGGTCTAACCATTCGTAGATAAGGTAACAGGCTCAGTGTTGTTCACCTAGATTATAACACCAGCCCTTATAATATATTCAGGAAAGAGCAAGTTAAAGGTATGTTTCTGAAAAGTTAAAACTTGTTTCCCAGCAGCTCAACCACACTTGCTCAAAAGACAGGCTTACTTATCAAAGATAATGCTGGATATAAGCCCTTTGTTGGTTGTAAGTACGAAAAATATATTTTTCCACAGAGGGATGCATTTCATGCTCCTAATGGTGTCCTTGGATGAACAAATTTTAATGTAGTCCAAATTTTAAACTTTAATACTTTGTTTTCCCTTTCTGAAACCACTAGTCTGCCCTATGGTTTTGAAGGTATTCATCTATATTTTCATGTAAAGCGTTATTGTCTTACCCACATTGTTTTGCAATGCCCTTTATTGTTTATTATTCAGATCAGCAATTCCCCTGTCTGCCATAAGTTCTGCTAAAACAGCTTCCCATGGACAGAAATGAGAAACATGGTATGAAGTGGGTGATACAATCTCTGGAAGCAGGAGACAGATGATAGAGTGAAAAGAGAAAAGAGAAATCATAAAAGCAAGTAAGAAGAAAACCTTATGTCTACCTTTGGAAGGTTGTTTTTTTTTGGTTTTGTTTTTGGTGTTTTTGGAAGGGGAGGAGGTAGTCATATTTAGAGATGTAGGTCCACAGACCATCTATGTCAGACTTGCACTCAGTGAAGTCACTTTCCTACAAGCTGATGTGAGGTGAATGGTACAAATAAGGCATGGTAGGCCCTGCATGGATAGCCAGGAAAAATTATGTAAAACAAATCTACAAGTAAATAAAAAACAAACACTGATGATCTTGAGAAAGATAAAACTGAAGTCCATGAATTTTACCAATAGTTTCTGCTTAGGTATTTGAGATCATCTGGTCCGAAGTTTCCAAATACACAGTACCATCGGAATTAGTCATGCTTCTTGTTAAAAAAATAAAGATGCTAAGGCCCCCACTCTGTATCTACTGAATCTGAATTTTGGGTTCAAGGCCAGATTATTGGCATATCCACAAAGTTCTTCATGAGATTCAGCCAGAGTTGAAAATCACTGATCTAACCCAATCCCATTACCTACATGTAGCACAAATTCCTTTACGCTAGACCTGCTTGTGTATTTGGATGGGATCACAGACCGAAGTGTAACAAATGTGACTCTTGTCCCAACTCTGAAACAAGACTTCATTTTGTCTAGAATACCTTTTAAAAAGTGTTTGGAGTCCCTAATTGTCTAACGTGTGGTCACAGATTTGCCAAAGCAGATGTAGAAAATTGTGTGAGGGGATTATTGAAGACGGCATGATATGAAGTAAAGAAATCATCCAGGAAGCTGTGACATTCACCTCAAAAACAGCCCCTGGCCACTGCAATGAGGAAACTCAGACCAGAATTAGTGGACCCAAGTATCTCTGGTCTCTCAGTCTCTTAGCCAGGTTCTTCAGATGTTGAGTTACTCTCCAGCCTTCCATGATTCACTACTCCATTTCTTGATTAGTTTTAGGCTAATCTTTTCTGTGAAATTATTTTTTTAGAAAAAAAATCTATACTTTTTCCTTTTAAACAGAGGGATCTAAATTACAAAACTTGAGAGGATAGAGCAAAATCTTCTAGCTATGCAAAAAAAAAATAAATAAATAAAGGCAAAAAATGCCAACTCTTTTATAAATCTATTTTGGATCATTTGAGTCATGTTATAAGTTGAAATTAGAGATGACATATTTCGCCAGAAAGGCTATGTGAAATTTTAAGCTCCACTAATTTATTTTTTCTCTCAAGCTCTAGGCCATCATCACTGAAACTATAATCTGCTCTCTCCGATATTACATCCAGAAAGCTTTAGTCAGGTCTACTTTCTTGGAAAAATAAGCTGGAGAACTATCTAATGTGCCTGAAATGTGTTGTTTTACTGATATTGGGCTGACATTGTGTAATAGTACATATGCACTAATTCTGTACCCTCCCTAATTTCTAGTGTAGAAGTGATTACCATAGGAAAAAAATTAATATCCAATAATTATTTCTCCAACTCTTCTGGAGGGCTTTTATGATATCTATATATCTATATGTATTTGCAGTTACTGATAGGCATCAAGGGCTATGAAAGGACTAAGTTTCAGAGTTGCAGTATTCCCTTGGCTTCTTCATTGCCATAAGAAAGCTCTTAAAGACTGGTACATTGTAATGCATGGTTAAAAAGCAACTGATATTAATATAATTTATCATTGATGCAATACCATTGTCATCTCTCTTCACAATAAAATCAATGGCATAGTCTTCGGCAGCTAAAAATGATAGCAGGCAAATCAGAATAACAGGCTAGCAGAAACTGGTTTAAGATAAAAACAAAATCTGAAAAGTATTTTTTAGAACTAAACAGAAGATTAGCAAGGAAACAGAACACTTAACTCTACAAAGCAATTTAACCTTACAGATACCTATAGAACACTCTACTCAATGACAATAGACAATACATTCTTCTTAAGTGCACATGAAATATTCTCCAGAATAGACCATATGTTAGTCCATAAAACAAACCCCAATAAATTCTAGAACAGTAAAATGAAACAAATTTGGGTATCTCACAAATACATGGAAATTAAAACTCATACCTGTAAATAATCAGTTGTTTACATAGGAAATCGCAAAAGAAATCAGAAAATATTTTGGGATGAATGAAAAAGAAACACAATATATCAAAACTTAGAATATTCAGTGAAACTTGTGTTTACTGGGAAATTTTAAGCCATAAATGCCTGTATTAAAAAAAATATAAAAATAGTAAGCTAAACTCCAATCTTAACATACTAGAAAAAAAAGGAAAAAGTAAATGTAAAACAAACAAAAGTAGGAAATAATAATTATGAAATATAGAATAAAGAATAGAAGACATTAGAGAAAGAGAAGTTGGTTCTTTAAAAAGATAAAATTGACAAACCATTAACTATCAACTTCACAGAAATTATTATAAGGGAATACTGTAATTTTATGCCATGAAATTAGATATGTGTCATCTTATTAGATGAAACAGACAAATTCCTGGAAGGGTACAACTACCAAAACTGAGTCAAAAAATCTGAAGAACTATGATAATGATAGTAACTTAAGAATAGACATAGATATACATATTATATATATTATATATATATATGTTTGAGATATAATCCTAATGTGTTGTATATGTTATATATATATATACACATACACACACACACATACATACATACATACATATACAAACATGGAATAAACCCATACACGAATGGTCAACTGATATCAAACAAGGGTTCCAAGATATTTCATTAAATAGTGCTGTGACAAGTGAATAGCCACAAAGAATAAAATCAGACCCCTACCTTACCCTATCTACCAAAATTAACTTAAACATAATCAGAGACCTAAATGTAAGACTATTAAACAGCCCTGTTGCCATGCTGTTTTAGGGGCATTCTACATTACATTGATAAATCATGCAAGCACAAGTCATTTGTCAAAAATACATTTACTTGAATCAAATTTGCTTTGCATGCAGAGGGTGCTGGATTCATATCTAGTTTTCACTAAATAATTTATCAAACTCTGATTTGCTTGAAATATAATAAAAAAAATCCATAATAAAATTAAACAAAAAATTCTGTACCTGGGAATCATATATTGGATAAAATGTACAGCTCATCACAATATCACAACACCATTACACTGATTTCAATAGTTAAGAGGTTGGTGGTGCATTTCAAAGTAGACAAAATAAATTCAATATAGTATAATTTTATAAATTACTGTTGATTTCAAAATGATAATCTTCACTCTTTTTTTTTCACTTTTCCACTTTCCTACCCATGCTATGACTTTTTTTTCTGCTACAGGATGAGGAGAAAATAATCTCACGTTCTGAAGACAAAAGTTTTGGTTTTTTTTCCTTTGGTCTTATTGAATTCCAGTACCTAAGGAAACATGTCTAGTGAATCAATGAAATTGTCTATATACAAAGGAAAAGACAGTATTTAGTATTTAAAAAACCTTGAGTACTCGCCCTCTCCCCCTTTCTTTTTTCCCTCTTTCTCTTGCATTTGAGGAAAAAGACATTCTGGTTTAAAAAATAATGGTTAGTCTGAGGCATGGCTGTGCCTTAAGGTTGGTAAGTTGGTGTGTTTCTCTGTCACCAAAGGTATCTCAATAGAGAAGTTATCATAACATAGTGACTAAATATGCAGACTCTAGAATTATCATCTTAGTTTTGTGACCTTGGATAGTTTACTTCTCTCTCTCTCTCCCTCTCTTCAGTTTCCTCATTCAATGTAGATTATAATTGTCTGTGGCTTAGAATTAGTTGGGGAATTAAATCATAGAGTCACGTGTCTCACGCATAGTAGGCACTGAGGATGGGCTGAGGTTAGCTTTACTGAATGAATCCATTTGGTCAAAAAGAACATCGAATTGGACCCTTCCAATTGACATGAGTGATGCTTTCTGCCTTCCGCATAGCCCTAACTCATTTCTGAGACATTCCTAAGGAGCTCAGATTTAATTAGCAGTTCTAGTACAACTGTTCATGGGTCTGTAATGACCCTTTACCTGCTTGTGTCTTATGTGTGGTCTGGATATAAAAGTACTCATAATATGACAACCTTTTCAATCTCCTCCCCATCTTGGTTTTGTCCATAATACCGAGTATTTCTGTGTTGGCTTCTTTGCACTCACCTAATTTCCCAGACCAAGTTTCTGAATTCTGGCCTACTTTACAAGATCTGTGACAGTCTAACAACCCTGACCCTGCTAATGACTTTTCCTGCAAAGACAAATTTTCTCCCTACATCATCCACCACAGTCTATTTCTTGTTGTAAATGAACTGATTACCCAGAGCCATAGTGATTCCGTGTATCTACACTGAAGAAGGTCCTTTCTCCTGGGATCCTGATGGCACTTCTAGAATAGATCTCCACCAATACTGGAACATGCCTGGAACTCTTTGCCCTATGTTTGGACTCCTGTGTAGCTATTACAAGGGTCAGTCTTTCACTCTGGTCATTTTCTATACATTCAGTCAAGGCTTCTTCCTACTTGGTATGAGGTCAGAATAATTACATCCTTGCATGTTTCTCAGTTAGCCTGCCTGCAGTCATTAAATAAATAAAGGATGTTAGATTTTCCTTTGATTCTCAATAAGACTTTATCTTTAGGCTGTTTGGGAGCAAGTTGGATGATGGTGTCTATAAAACTCAACTTTTGGAGACATTTATTCTCCTTTTTTTCTACGTAAGAAAATTTCACTACCAATGAGAATTCTAAATGCCATGGGATCTTTTCCTATATAGATTCATTGTACTATACTTCTTGTAATATAGTTCTACTGAATTCTTTCAGCATTTGTATTTCTGAAAAGTTCTTTATTTCACTTTCATTTTTATCAGCTTTACTAAGATATAAATGACATATAATAAAATACATTTATTTAAGGTGTGCAACTGGATAAGTTTTGATGAATGTACATATGCAGAGATCCTCAGTGTGAACAAGATAGTAAATATTCATTAGTTTCAAATATATAAATTTGTAATCGTAGCCTCCATAAAAACCAAAAGGGCAGGATTGTAAGGCTGCTGGGTTGGTAAACGCATGGAAATTTTCGGAGAGTAGGGTTTTCCAAGAAAGCGTGGTTGCTCTGTGTGCTTGCCTTATATATTGCTCAATGCACTTCTTCCATCTGGCTCTTCCTGTGCTATAATCTAGTGAGTAAAGAGGTTTCCTGAGTTATGTGAGCCACTCCACCAAATTAATCAAACCCAAGCAGGATGTTTTGGGAACTTCTGATTTTTAGCCAGTTGATGAAAAGACAGTTAACAATTTGCATTTGCTGTTGGTATCTGAAATGAAGTATTGGACGAGGCGACGGGGGAGGCAGTGGCAGTCTTATAGGATTGACCCCATAACCTGTGGGATATAATGCTGTCTCCTGGCAGATAGTGTCAAAATTGAGTTAAATTATAGGATATCCAGCTGGTGTAAGACCATGTTGCCCCCTTCCCACCCCCCAACACATATACACACCATGACATTAGTGACTGAAACCTTCCATTCCCCTGTAAATTATCCCCCTTCCAACCCTCTCACTGTAGATTAGTCTGCATTTCCTAGACTTCTCTGTAAATGGAGGAATAAAGTAGGTACTCCTTTTTTTCTGGTGTCTTAAATTCAACATAATTATTTTGGGATTCATCTATGTTGCTGGTGTATCAATAGTTCTTTCCTGTTTGTTGCTAAATAATATCCAATTATTTCCACTGTAAAAAAATATACCACAATTTGTTTATTCTTTTACAGTAGTTGTTTGTATTATCTCCAGTTTTTTACTACTATAATTAAAATTTCTATAAATATTCCTTACGAGATTTTGCATAGACATTTGCTTTCATTGAGCAAATGCTGAGGGGTTGAATGCCTGGACCGTATTGTAAAAGTGTGTTTACCTTTAAAAAAAAATTCAAACTATTTTCCAAAGTGATCCTACCATTTTGCCTCATGCAAAAGTGTGTGAGGGTTCCAGTTGCAGTAATTTCTTGCAAACACTTGTTATACTTAGTCTCTTTAATTTCTACCATCATAATAAGTGGTATATCATGTGATTATGCCACTATATAATACCATTACACCATGTTGAGGGATATATTGTCATTATAATTTGAATTTATCTAATGAGTAATGAGAATATGCATTTTTTCATGTGCTTATTTGCATATGACATACATCTATAGTAAAATGTGTCCTCAAGCTATTCATCCATTTGTGCATTGAGTTATTTGTTTGCTTATTATTTAACTTTGAGAATTCTTTTTTTATAGACTTTATTGATTATTTGAGAGACAGAAAGAGTGAGCATGAGCAGGGGGAGGAGAGGAGAGAGAGAGGGACAAGCAGACTCCATGCTGAGCAAGGAGCCTGATGTAGGGCTATATCCCAAAACCCTGAGATCATGACCTGAGCCAAAACTAAGAGTCAGATGCTTTAACTAATTGAGCCACACAGGTGCCCGAGATATCTTTATATATTTTGAATATGAATCTTTTAGCAGGTATATGCTTCATAAATATTTTATTCAAGTCAGTAGCTTGACTTTTTTATTTTCCTAACAGTGCATTTTGAAAAATAGAAGCTGTTAATTTGATGAGGACCAATTTATTAATTTATTCTATTATGGATAATAATTTTTATGTCATATATAAGGAAGATTTACCTGTCTATAAAACTCAACTTTTGGAGAACTAGTCACAAATATTTCACATATTCTTGTAGAATTTTAAATCTATAGTCAATGTCGAGATGATTTTTGTATATGGTGTGAGGTATGGATTGACATTTGTCAGGTTTGGCCAGTAAACCCTGAGATGGCAAATGAAAAGATTACTCCAGACACCTTAGTAGGAGAAAGGAGAGGGCCTGGGGACCAGACACTCAAGTGGCAAAAGGCCCTGAGCCAAGCTTTGTCTCTGCTTTTATTGTGAGTTTTATCAATACACCAAGTGCAAGAGCAAAACAAGAATGTATAGCTTCAATGATCAGGACGATCATATATGAGGTAGAGTGTGATAGTGGCAAGCGGCGCTCGTGATGTGCGAGCAAGGCAAGGAGTTCATGAAGTACGTGATCACCACAGGTGCCTGTTTTCCTTTGAAATTTAAGCATTCACTCCCTAGATGAGAACCTTGAGCTGCAGTAAGAATCTGGCTGCTTTCAACCAAGAAACTTCAGAGGAGGCCCAGTGTTCTGGGCACTCCTCCTTTGCTTTTCAATTCCTCTTGTCCAGGGAGGCATATGCAAATCAGATTTTATCTATCCAAGCACTTTGCATCCCTACAGACATTCACATTTTGGCATATGGACATCCAGGCATTTCATTACCATTTTTTTGAAAAGACTATGCTTTTTTTTTCCCTCTTTTTGAATTGTCTTTGTATCTTTACAAAAAAATCAGTTACCCAAATACATGTGGATCTACTTCAGGACACTCTATTCTTTTCCATTGATCTACTAACGTATCCTGATACCAGTACTTCATTCTCTTGGTTTCTGTAACTTTATAACAACCCATACAGTCAAAATAGGCTTAACCTTTAAAGTTTATTGTTTTAGCAAGTTATTTTGGCTACACTAAGTCCTCTGCCTTTCTATATGAATTTTTGAATCAGCTTATCTATTTCTAGGAAAAATACTGTGTTGAATTCTGACTAGGATTGCATTTAATATGTAGATAAATTTGGGAGGATGACATCATAATAATATTGAGTCTTCTAACCCATTCACAAGGTGTACATCTCTGTTTATATAGGTCTTCCTTACTTTCTTTCAACAGTGTTTTACAGATTTCAGTTTACAAGTTTTTCACATATTTTGTCAGATATATCCAAAAGTATTTCATATTTTTGAAGATAATGTCTATGGTATTATTTTAAATTTCATTTTATGATTGTTCCTTGCTTATATGTAGAACACAACTTACTTTTGTATATTGATCTTGTATGCTAAAACCTTCCTAATTCAATTAATAGGTAGGTAAGGCTGTCACAACAGAATACCACAGACTGAGTGACTGAAAAAAGGAATTTATTTTCTCATAGTTTTGAAGGTTAGAACTCCAAGACCAAGGTGTTGGCAGGTTCGGTTTCTTTTGCTGTCTCTCTCCTGGGCTTGTACATAGCCACATTCTCTCTGTGGGCTCATATCTCTAGTGTCCGTTTGTACATCAACATTTTCTCTTATAAAAACACCAGTCAGGTTGTATTAGGTTCCATCCTAAGGGCTCATCTTTTTAATTACACCACCTCTTGAATTGCCTGCTTTTAAATATAGTCAAATTTGAGGTATTAGGGGGTAGGACTTCAACATACAAATTTGGGTGGAGACACAATTTATCCCAAACATTAATTTTATTAGCTTTTATGTAGATTCAATCAGATCTATGCAGACAATTATGCCATAAGAAAATTAGAACAGTTTTAATATTTTATTTCCAATTTATACACCTTTTTTTTTTTTTTTTCTGATAGTTATAGGTCAAGTGTATACCCAGTGCCTATTACTACATAGTGGCCCAGGTAAGACATTATGTAAAACTGTTTTGCCCAGTGTTCTGGCAGATACCCCAAGTTGTGAAGAGAAGCTGTTTTAGATTGCATACCAGACAGGGCTCTCTGAAAAAGACCAGGGTACCAGCTTGTTACTATATCTTATATGGAAAAAATGTAGGCTTCTCTATGCTTTTGGTTTAGTTGCCGTGGAAAACAATAGAAATTTCCTAGAAGGAATAGAAAGACAAAAAGCATATACAAAGAGTATAATAAGAACACACTTGTACACACTGTTATTTACTGAGAACTTTGTATACCTTCTTTTCATGACTAAATATACTGAAAGTCCTGTCTCATATTTTTACCATAACACTAGTTATAGATAACATTTTCACTTACAGAGATGAGGAAATAGCTGTGTCCAAACGTAAAAAGCCTTTTACCATTATAAAATGGTAGCTATGAGATTTGAAGCCAGGTTGATAAGGTTAGAAACCTCTTAATTCGGGGCACCTGGGTGGCACAGCTGTTACGCGTCTGCCTTCGGCTCAGGGCGTGATCCCGGCGTTCCGGGATCGAGTCCCACATCGGGCTCCTCTGCTGGGAGCCTGCTTCTTCCTCTCCCACTCCCCCTGCTTGTGTTCCCTCTCTCGCTGGCTGTCTCTATCTCTGTCAAATAAATAAATTAAGAAATCTTTAAAAAAAAAAAAAAGAAACCTCTTAATTCTTTTGTTGTACATCTAAGATATTATATGAAGTAAATAAGTAATTTTTGCATATGTAACTAATATTTCAGCAGAGAAGCAGATTTTCCAGTACTGTGTTTTGTGTAGTCAATAAATTATGTCATTTACTTTATATCAGTGGTGGATGTTCATAAAAGTAACTGGACAATATTAAAGTAAACCCTGGATTCAAATCTGAGAAGGATGTGAGAAAAATACTGGAGTATCTGAAATACAAAAGTAATAATTTTAAAGGAGAAGGGAAAATATTTAAAAATAAAATTATACTCAAGTTATCACCTTTTCCTTAAGGTAAATTTAAAAATCAGCATACTGGAATAATATATTTAAAATGAGTTGCAACAGTCCTCTATTTTCTTTTATTGTGTTTATGCCTGAGGACTTTTTATTTTATTATTGTTTTATTAATGACCTTAAACCAATCAACAAGCTGGTGAGAGCTGCAGATTTTGCAAATTTAAAAGGACAGTGATAGATAAAGATAGATAAGATAGAAAGACTGATTTTTAGGCTTTATACTTCATAAAAGTCAATTTGGTAAGGATAGGAATGATGAATGGCTGGAAGCAAGAAAGTCTTTTGGGAAAGTAAAACCAAATCAATCATTCATGGAAGAATTAAAAAAAAAAAAAAGGGCTCTTTTGGGAAAGTACAACCAAATCAATCATTCATGGAAGAATTAAAAAAAAAAAAAAGGAAGGAGAGGTCATTGGAGGAATATTCCTTTCCAACGCCTGTTTTGTTATCCTATTGTCCCAAGCTCTATTCTTAAGATAAAGATAAACAGCAAATAGTTTCCTGTAATTTATATCATGTGTCATGGGCTGTGCATTTAAGATCAGCAAAGAAAATTTTATAACCACTCTTTGCAGTAAATTAATGGTACTTGACTGATAGCTAGATATTGAATAATATCAAAAGATGAATACTATTGAACCAAAGCAGGGTGACTAATTCAAGGCTGGGATATAGAGGGAACTAACTAAATTTTAGAACCCTCAGGGTTGACATATAGAAAACAAGTGCCCAGTAACTCTGAATGCATGAAAGGGGGAAAGAGAACTAAAACGGAGAAGGGAAAAAATGGATAGTCTCAAGTGTTAGACTTCTGGTGCATGTTCTAAACCTTTAGAGTAGTCATTTTATATTCAAATTTTGATCTATAAAACTGTATTTCAAGTAACATACTGGAACCACACATCTAAATCACCAGTTTTAATTCTGCAAAATGTTTAGGTATTCTCCACGATAGTCCATATTTTACAAAAAAGAAAGTTGGAGTTTTGCAAAATTAATAATTATTTGAGATTATAATATTCGTTAACAGGAAAGCTGGAATTATAATCTAGATTTTCTGAGAAACTAGAGTAAATGGTCTGCTTTTCCATTAATTAAAGCCCAGTGAATCAAGATCAATAAAATTCTGATTTTCTTTTTTTGTTTATAGCCTTATCATATCATATCTATTTAATTCATTTTTTAAAAGATTTTATTTATTTATTTGATGGAGAGAGAGATAGCCAGCGAGAGAGGGAACACAAGCAGGGGGAGTGGGAGATGAAGAAGCAGGCTCCCAGTGGAGCCCGATGTGGGGCTCGATCCCAGGACTCTGGGATCACGCCCTGAGCCAAAGGCAGACACTGAACGACTGAGCCACCCTGGTGCCCCTATTTAATTCATTAAAAAAAAATCATTAAAACGTCATTTCACCAAAAAATAACCAAGGACTTGAATAGGAAAGACATTATCTCTGTCCTCATGGAGTTTCTGTGAGGTAGACATTTAAAAATGCTAATTATAAAGAATCCTTGAGAAGTATAGTAGACTCTGTCTAACTGCAGATGTTAATATTCCAATTTTAATAGATTCATACATTGAAACACCTTAAGTTGTTACAGATGATAACCTGAGACATTTTATTTCAATTTCAGTATTCCTGTCATTTACGTCTTCAGAGTTTTTACGGAACCATTGGTTTATACCTGGTCTTAACCATTTTAAAGGAAATTAAATCACAATGAAAATCTAATGAAAGCTATAAACTCACTTCCCCACCCAAAATAAATTTATGATTTGTAGTGATTTCTAGTTTGGGTCTACAGAATATCCATCCCCACTTTTGGTGAAAGCAGCTTGATTTTCTCTTCAGGAAATTCTCTCTTCACTTGTCTGTCATTGTGATTTGGCTCAGGAATATTCTCAACTTCGTGGCCACAGTTATTGTTCAGGAATAATCCTTGATCCAAGTCAGCACATTCTAGACATACTGTGAAAAAGAACTCTTCTCTTTCTTCTGAACTCAAGAATATCCTAAGGCTTAAGCCGCCAGAACTGTCATGTGGAAAGACCCACCCTTGTGAAGCCAACACACAGGAAAGCAGAGGCTGGGGAAATAGCACATGGGGGAATCGGATGATATTCCTTGAGCCCGTGGATCATGTCTGAAGCTGGAATTCTTCTCCCAAAATGATCTTACAAGGAAATCACTGCATTCCCATTTTTTTTCTTAAACAAATGTGATTTGAGTTTCTGACATTTGCAACACAGTGTCCTCCTTAGCTGCTTATCTAAACTGGACAGCACAATACCCATTACAGGAATCTCACTAGGCTCGCCTGTGAAGAGCTTTCAAAAAGGAAGAAAATATAATGTAGCTGTCCAGATTTGGAGGAGACGAAGGTTTTTTTTTTTTTTCTTTTTTTTGAAAGAGCTATAGGGAGCAAGAACCATTCAGAAATCAAGTAGTCACAGGAAATTACCATGAAAAGAGCTGCTGTCGCAGTTCCTCAGAGCAAAGAGCAAGAAAATCACAGCCAAGAGCTTTAGGGAGTTGACAAGAATTACCACTAACATCTATAAGCACTGATCATGTGTAAGGCTTTCTGCTAGTTTGATGCAAAGAGGCAGAAAGATAAGATGTGGTTTCTGCTTTAGAAAACCTTGTGATCTTCAGGGAGAGAGAAAATGTAGGTGCCAAACCATGCAACGGGAGTGAGGACCAAATGAGTGGAATGCACGAGGTTCCATGTAAGAGTTGAAAGTAAAATGTGAAAAGAGATCTGAGAACACTTCATAGAGGGGGAGGCATTTCAGTAGGGAGGACCTTGAAAGATACAGAGTATTACATACTTTTAGGGCTTTGAGAGATTTTTCAAATGCATTTTAATTACAGTGGACATTGTGTGTATTTTTGTCGTATGTAATGTCCGCTTGTATGTGCAAAATCAATGTTTATGAAAGCATTCACTGCCTGCTCTGTGTAGGCCTGGTGGTTCATATAGTCACAAAGCCCTTGTCTCTCCTAAGGAGAAGACAAGTGCCAATGGTCTAGATAGGATCTTTGGGTTCGGGAACCCTAAATTCAGTGTCTTCTCTTACTGTAGAGTTTCATTTTCCCAAGTATCCTTTTCCTTATTGAGGGGCTTCTAACTGGGCAGTTTCTCCCTAAGAGGCCTTTGTTTCTGGCTAAATTAGTTTTTCCTCTTTGCTATATTATCACAGCCTTTCAATGCTTCTAAGAAAGCTTAATCTGTTTTCTTCAAGCATCTAAGCTCTTTTGCCCAACTTTTGTCAGCAAGTTAATTAATGTAGAATAATGACAGTAGATTCTGGTGGTGTAGATACTTCTAGTGGTTCTCCTTCTTTGTTCTAATCCTGACATGATATGACTAGCAATCATAGGAAGGTGTGCTAAGGATTTAATGCTTAAACTCTGTGATACAGGATTTCATAGAAAGGGGGAAACCACACATCAGAGCATTAGAGAAGGATTCCTGAAGGAGGGGGATCTGGAATTGGGCTTATAAATATGAGAATGAATTAAGTAGGTAAAGGGAAAAGCCAATGGTATATTGTGACAAGAGATGCAATATATTTAAGTAATATATTTAAGCAATATATTTAAGTAATTAAGTAATTCTTAGTAATGAGAATTTTTCTCAGCAGATGTGTTGAAGTCTAGCCTACAGTACCTTAGAATGTGACCTTATTTGGTTAAAGAGTCATTGTAAATGTAGTGAGTTAATATCTCATACTGGAGCTCAGAGAGCTCCTCGTCTAATATGATCTATATCCTTGTAAAAGATGGCCAAGTAAAGACAAAGACAGACACAGGGCCAAGGAGAACACATTCTGATGAAGACAGAGATCATATTTGTGAATCTGTGAGCCAAGGGATTTCCAAGGTTGCCAGTAAACCATCAAAAGCTAGGAAGAGGCAAGGAAGGATTTTCCTACAGTTTTCAGAGGTGGCATGACCCTGCCAACCCTTGAGTTTGAACTTCTAGCCTCCAGAACTGTGAGATAAGAAATTTCTGTTGTTATAAGCTATCCAGGTTGTGGCATTTTGTTACAGCAGCTCTCAGAAACTAATACAGGCATAGGCTGCTTTTAATTATTGAAGGAGTGAAGAAAGTGGAAGGTCATGAATAAATCCAAATCATGATCAGGACAAAATTGGTCAAACTGTTGTACAAAATGCATTAAATATAAATGTATTTAGTTAAATGTGCTCCGAATGTTTAGGAGGCATCCTTTTGTTTCTGAAAAGCCTCTGTATACTTGTTTGGGGGATCTAAAAGGTCAAGCACAGAACCAGACTATATTAGGTAAGGCAGGCCAAAACAACAACGAAAGGACCTCAAATTGGAAAATGACACAAGCACAGTAGAAGAATCTTTCTTTGCTCAGGTGATGGCTCACAGTGTGTGTTTCTGGACAGCTGGTAGCTTTCTTACCTATGATGATTCAGGAACCCAGAACCATCTGTCATACAACTTCCCAATCCTTTGGGGTCTAATTTTCATATACAGCTTGCCAGTGGATGGGGAGATAGCATGGAGGTTATCTCGGGAAGATCTGTATTAATCAGATCTAAAAGCGAGGCCTGTAATTTCTGATCACATTCATTCTCTAGAACTCAGTCACACGGTAACACATAATGAATTTTCCTACTCTGGGAAATTCCGTTTAGCTTTGTACCCAGGTAAACTAAAACAATGGGTTTTACTGGGCATCAAGCAGCCTCTGCCACTCATGATATCTAGTTTTACTTAGTGATTCTTTCCCTCTTATTCTAATAGGCATTGTCTTCCTCTACTCCAATTGACCACACAAAGTTATCGTGATCCAAGACCTAAAATCCTCCCTTTTATACATCACAATCAAAACATTAACTATATTATTTTCATGGACATCTTTTCCCCCAGGAGTAGAACTGGCTGCATGAGTTAATATAGTTATGTGCTGATCTGAGAATAAATTTTGCCATATTTCAAAGAGTTGTTGTCTAATCTAGGAATAGTTTAAATAATTTGCAACAATTCTGTATTTTTCTGAAAATACAATACCTATTAGTAGTAGTTGTAGTCAACCACTATTGTTAAAATGTCCCTGAATAATTATGATTTGACGATAATCTTGTTATTTTCATTATTTATTGCATACCTTTCATTTAAGTGGCACTTCATTTTATATATAAATCTTAAATCTATGGGAATGTGTTATTATACTATTTAATGGTTCCATGGCCAAGGTATTTGAATTTATGTTTTCTTAAATTTTTGTTTGTTTTAGCTTTAGAGCTCCCAGCATTATTATAAACCATAATTCATTCTTCTCATACCTAAGTAGTTTTTTTAAAAAGTCATATTGTAATTGTAACACTTCTTGGGTCACACTAGACATGGAATCTGCATATTTTTGCCCAACTGATTAGTCATTGAATTGAGGATCAACATTCATGTATCTCAGTATCATAAAGAGGCAGTGAGATTTCATGGTTATGACTTCTGGAACTGAAAAGTACACTTCTCTGCATGATTATTTGTCCTGTTTTAATAATCAGAGATTTGAGATTTATAATTGGCATATGGTATTAATACCAAGACAGAAAAGAGAAAGCTGATGGTTAGTTTACTTGGATAAATAAAATGGTTGTGGTTAAGATTTTGTTATTGGGGACCCAGAGATGAGCTGAGGTTATTGTTCTTTGAAGTGGTAAGGAAAGTAACTTCTTCAGGAGTCAGAAAGTATTTCCATGAGTCTTTCATGATTTCTATGGCTTATCATGAAGGTTGGGTGGCATCTGAAGATTCTCAAATTATTTATGGATTATTTTAAATCCAAACAAGATTATGTATTAAGTTGTAGAATTATCTTAATTGAATTAATAAAAACTGTTCTTTCATCAACTTTGAATTTGAATGCCATTGCTAAAACATACTGTCTGTATTGCATTAAAAAAACCCAGACTTAACTATAGAGAAGTGCACGGAGGGATGAGTTAAATGGATGATGGGTATTAAGGAAGGCACTCGTGATGAGCACTGGGTGTTGTATGTAAGTGATGAATTACTAAATTCTATACATGAAACTTATACTACACTATGTATTAACTAACTGGAACTTAAATAAAAACTTGGAAGAAAAGAATATATTAGTCCTAAAATTATATTTTGAATAGGACAATTGCATTGTAATTTAGGGTATGTGTTTGTGTGTGCATAAAAGTACTATTTGTATATCTAAGGCATGCCATAGTTTTGTAAGCCTGTCTGGACAATTATATAATTTCCATATACCAGCATTCACAAAAAGAGGCGGTAGGACAAGCTTACTGGTTTTATTTCCTGATACTTGGAGGTTTTGAAAGTTTGTGACTTTATAGCAAATGTAGATGTTATCTTGGTGCCCTGGAAACACTGCAGCTGCAAGAATGTCCCTGGACTGTGATTTACCTGTAAGCTGGGTCCACTGGATACATGTACTATATCCTCAGAGCATCTGAGCTCTGAGCAGGTGACACTGTGTCATGTTCTTAGGACCACATAACACAGGGGGAGATGTGGGATTCTGGAGATGAAGTGAAAAAGGCTCTAGTATATCATATGCAATTATTTATCTCCTCTAATAGCCAATATGCTTTGGGGAATATTCTTATATGCTTCCCTAAGGTGAACTCTTTAAAGGAAGTACAGTAAATATTCATCTATTTTATCCCCTTCATTGTCATTTCCTGGGGCTTCATCTCAGAGGAATCTTGGCAACACAGTAAATATTTAAATTTCCAAATGACTGAATATACATTGAGGCCATCATTTTTAACCCTGCCTGAAGATATCACGGTGGTATAGCAGGTATCTCTTCCAATGAATTGCCCCTATTCTTAAAATTGTTATTAATACATCTAATTATCCTTGGGGGAAGAGTCAAGTCTTACCATGCACTCCCAATAGCTCCCTAATAAAATATTAAACTTCTAAGATCCCACCAAAAAAGATCTGTAATACTTACGTGCTGGCAGGAGTTGTCTTTTTTTTTTTTTTTTAAGATTTATTTGTTTATTTTAGAGGGACAGAGGGGTGGAAGGAGAGAAAGAGTCTTAAGCTGACTCCACGCTGAGCATGGAGCCCACACAGGGCTCAATCTCATGAGCTTAAGATGACAACCTGAGCCAAACCAAGAGTCAGACACTTCTGTACCACCCAGGGGCCCCAGGGAGTTGTCTGTCTTTCTAAAATGAATCTGGAAACTTAGCCACTGTTCTTTATCACTTTTCATCTGAAAACATCTTGAAATTCTTAGACTGGAGATCTCAGGACCTGCCACAAGCAGAAATTAACTTCACTCTGTGCCCTATTTAGAGTAGGAATATTCACTGATGCCCATTAATACACACGAGATTTTCTCCAGTAAATCAGTCATCAAAAAATCAGAAGTTTTCACAGCAAATTAGTGTCAAGGCTGCAAAGAAGCAGCAGGATTCTAATAGCTGAGATCTGAACTATCATAATTAGAAATTACCACTACCTTTCAATGCTTCTTTTTTGTTTCTTTTCAGCAACAAGTTTTCATCGCAGGGAAAAGTAATGTTTGTTTCATGCTTATGTTTTAGTTGCTTTTTCAGTGTATATATCAGTTGCTTTATAAACTTTCCATTACTCTGAGAGTAATCATGAAATCTAATATTTTCATTTTGGGAAAATGTATAACTGGGGCTCAGAAAGATCAAAGCACATCTTAAAGGTCATCCTTATTACAATAGCAGAGTCAGGATGCAAAGCAAAACTGAGACTCCAAAGCCTCCATATCACTTTTGGCATAGTAAAGATTGGTGGCAGCCCACTTGGTATGGAAATCTGAATTCGTATTAGGGTAACAAACAATGGCTGAGAGGGAGGGGGAAAGTGGAGCTGAGCAGTGAGCTGTCCAGGTGGAGATTGTGGGGCAGAATGCAAGAGGGATGGAAATAAGGCCCAAAAGCTGAATGAGGAATGTCTACTTATTTCCCTGAGGCTGCCTCCAGCAATGCCCTGGGGAAGAAAATTTTAACCTTATGCAGCACTATTCTTTCCAGACACTTCCGTATCCTCCTATGTTCTTTCATTCTCCATCTTCAGTGGCTTAAATTATCACAACAAAATGGGGATGAATGTCATCATAGGAAAATTGTACTGGACAGAGTTAAACAGTCAAGGAAGACTTTGCTCATGACTATTGCGGTAAGGTTAGAGAGACTGAACTCAAGTTCACTGAAACAAAAGGCTAAAGGGTTTTTCAGTGCTAAGGCAAGCTAGTAGAAAAATACTGGCGGATATCAGAGAGGAGGTTGGTGTCTGTGACTAGACCATCTGGTTGTGTTAATTGGTGCTCATCAATGTTAGGTTCCTGTCTTCCCCAGACACTGGGAGATAAGGACCCTATCTTTCCTGAGGATAACATTTGAAAGGGATAATTACCAAGTCCCTGAGAAAAACATTCCTGGGATGTAAAGCTGGGCAGAGACTGAGAGAAGACTTAAATCTCAAAGGGATGCAGAATTTATAGTTCCAAGTTTCCTAAAGCAAGTACTTTAAGAACAGAGAGGTCAAGAGCTTATTGTCAAGAAGAAACTTGTCTAAAGTTTCCTTAAGCTGAGGAGAATGGTAAGGTTGGCATGACCAATGTCTTCCAACATAACACTGTTCTTCTCTTGAAGATTGGAAGGGCAGATGATAGCAAAGAGAAATTCTATCTTAAATAGCTACATGAAAATACAGCTTATTGAATTGAGAGTGGCTCAATTCACTGGGCAACCAAAGTGGGGGTTGGAAAGAGGTGGAAAAAAATATAAGGAGCATTTGTGAAGGACTTTACTGTTGGTAATAAAATGCGAACTATTTACCATTTTAAAATAAGTGCTTGAAATAATTTGATACAATAATTGTAATAATAATTAATAATAATAATAATAATAAAAGAATAACAACTGCTAGACCATTATAAAATGAATACAGAACACTGTCAGGGAAGAGATGATAGCTAGTTGTTCCTGTTTCAAGAGATGTGAGTCTCTGTATTGTGACCAAAGTCCCAGTATGTACCGAACACTCTGAGATGCACCCATAGGAAGGACTCAGCTCTTAGCACGTTGTGGATTCTCAAGATGTGACCGTTGTAGGTATCTTGTCATTTCCTTGCAGTATGTAACCGCCAGGCTAGTTCTTCCAGCCACCTAACATGTTTTGGGTCAAACTTCAACCATTTCATTCACATGTGGATGTCTGGGAATGAGAATTGATTTCACATAGGAAAATAAATCTCTTATAAATAAAGTAGTTCAAAATCAAATAAAAAGGACTCCCATGATCTTAACAATTCCCACCAAGTAAACATAGGACTATGACACCATGTTTGTTAGATTTGGAGTCAGTAAGTCAGGAGACCCCTTCTACCTCATCAAAGGAAGTGGTGCAGGAGAATGTAAGCATAAATATTGATGAATTACACAAAGGGCAAAGCTAGTGCTTGGGGCTAGTTATCTGAGTTCATTTAGCATATATATCTTACTTAGGTTATTCAGAAGCATTCCTAGACAAGGGCTTCAGTGAAAGGAGTTTATTTGGAAGATTAAAGAAACACTGTCAAGGGATTTGGTAAGTGAGATAGAGAATAGATGACATCCAATAAAGGGTTATTGTCTTCTGAGTAGGGATCAAGAAGCAGACCCTGAAATGAGGATGCTTGTGAAAGTGTTTTATTATAATGTATTTCCAAGGAAAGGACAAACCAAATCGATCACAAAAATCCCCTAAGATGTAGGCAAGTGGACAAGAAAGGGAACAAAACTAAGTATGTGTGTGATTTTCATCTGTCTGTCCTTGTCCATGGCTGTGCCCAGCCTCTTACTCTCATGATCCATCTTTACCTTCACTATTACATCCCTGTGTGACAAATCTTTTGTGTATTCATGTTTCTGTGAATATGCACATTCACATAGGTAATATACAGAATAATGTTGGGTCATCAAAATGTTTAGGACACTTGCAAACACCTAAAATAAAATCACCTATCATTGGGAGGTACCTTGAATTGCTATTGCTTTAATTTTATTGAAAGGTTGTTCTTAAAGCCTGAACCACTTACACTCCTCACAATTACATATTCCTTATTATGAAAGATCACAACAGCAACAAATAAAAGCCCTGTGATGACGTGTGGCTTCTGAGCTGTTGGTTGGGGTGGTGATGAGATGGGGAAGTTCTAAAGCTGGTACATGAAGAGCAACCTAGCATTGCTCCTGAAGACTGCTCAGAAGCCACGGTGGAGAACACAATACTGTCTCTCAGTTTCCTACAGGAATAATAATTGTTCTTTTGCTTTTAGGACTGATGAATTATTTGGCTTGTTGTTAGAGGCCATAATGAATGGATAATTAATATATTTAAACACTAAGATGATATAGAGAACAGCTACATGCTCCTAACATAAGGAGCATTTGTGAAGCACTCCATGGAAGTGAACAGCAGAGTCAGATCTTATCCCTTCTAGGGTCAGAAAAAACAATTGTAAGAGGCAGTGCCATGCGCTGTTTCATGTCTGATGAGTTTCCCTCTTTGTTTCTTTCCCTTTGTCTCCCTCTGCCCTTTCTCCCTCCCTCCTCTCTTTCTCCATGCTTGTGTTGGAAATGCTCATAGGCATAGCACATATTCCATTTAAGCATAATGGTTAAAAGTTATATTTACCAGCTACATTACTGCACTTTAATTCAGATTTCTTATTTTCTTGTGATATCATTTTAGGCAAGATCCTTAGCTTCTCCATGCATCAGTTTCCTCCTCTACCAGGTTATTGGAAGACTGAATAAGATAGCAATTACATAGCACTTAGCATAGTGCATCTAACTTGGTAAGTGCTCAGTGAATATCTGTTATAATCGGCCTCTGGTGGTCCATTGGTAGCAATCTCTGTGCCCATTGGAGTCTTGAATTCAAGAGCCTCTCCAGCTCTTGTATCTTCTTAAACTGTGTATTTCAGTGAATCCCCATAGTGGCCGTGGTCCAGGAGTTACCATGCTTTATCTAAAGAATGTGTTCTTTTATTTAGCTTGACATTGACTGCTAGTGATTTTGATGATGTCTACTCAGCATTCACAGACTTAGATTTTGTGAAAATCATCTGTGGTCCAGGCTGGTATTTATGTTCATGTTTAAGGTGGGTCTCCTTAACTAGCCTATTATGATAAACACAAACTAGCTACTAGAGAAGTAAGAATTTTAACAATGTTTCTGAGGGCTCTCATGTTACCAGCTTATACTATTTCTTTTTCGTAATATTTTGAATTCCTGGCCCTTTCCCCTGCACTTTCTCAGCTCTTGGTGAGTGGTCAGTGAGGCTCACTCCGCAAGCTGTAAAGCTGGAGGAAACTGAGCAGGGTAAGCGCCAACAGTTGCAGCATCCTGCTATGCACTAATCAAATAACTCCCCTGGGTAAATGCTGTTACCTTGAAAATACTATATTGGAAGACAGATATTTGAAAAATGAGCCCACTATAAGGATATGAGCAGTGAAAATGAACTTTTGGTATTATAGAAAAATTAGAGGGGAGAACAAACATCCCAGCGCCTGAGGAGCCAACATGGGTGTCTATCGGGGGACAGGGCCATCCATCTTAGTGTATCGAGCAGAAGGTAAATACTGAAAGATTCATGAAGGGGGATGAAAGCAGGGAAGCTGAGTTATAACTGAGGGCTCTAATCTGTGTGTGCACTAGGCTGACAGGATAAAGAAAAAAGCAGGAAAGGATACACACAAGGACAACTTTCCATGTTCAAATTTTAATCTTCTGTGTTAATAAAATTTCATTTAGAAAAGGACAATACCAGAAAATAAAAATACTTTTTATGTAGTCCATCAGGAAACTTTTGAGAACAGGTCCCGGCTTGACCAGATCTTTCTGGGAGTTCTATCTCCCAGGAATGCTGCTGTAGGACGTGCATCTACGAACCAGTGGGTAGCACTATACTCCGTGCTGAAGGGAGTAGAGTGACCAGAGACTCTTGGTTGATGTCTCTGCAGAGCCCCAAAGCCTAATGATTTTGACTTTGCTCTTCCATACTGGGAAGCTATAAATCACTTAGCTCTACACTGAGATGATGTTGCCCTGATGGCAGTGAAGGCAGGTGAGAAACTTCACTCATAAAAGGTGGGCCCAAAATGTCAGTGGGGAAATTCTGGTGAGGGGCTAGTCTATGGGATCCTCGGGAAGAAGGCTCTCTGCTTATCAAATTCTCTGTAATTCTATGCACTTTGTCTCTGCTGTAATTAAACTGGAGTCATTTACTTTTTTACATGAAAATAAATGCATGTGTAGAAAGACAACTAAGATGACAGAGGACGATGTAAGAGGATATGAATCCACTGATCAAATCTGCCAATGATGCCCTTGCAAATTTTGCTCATGCAGTTGTAAAAGAAAGGTAACAAATTGCGCTTAAACACATAACTTGCTTAGAGAGCTAAAACACTATTTGTAATAATATAGAAGTGGTACAAGCTCTTCTCCATTATATGTACTTTAATTTACATTCTCTCTTTGGGCACTTTTAATTACCTTCAACAAGTTTGATATTTTTAGGAAAGATTGTCCAGTTTGTCATTTAACTAGAAGTGACAAAATGTTCAGGTAATACTCTACATAGTGTCTATGGGAGAGAAAAACACGTAATAACTGATAAATCAAAAAGATATTAGCAAGCTGAATTATAGGGCTGTTTTCCCTTCTATACTGAACAATAATTTAAGTGAAAAATAGTGTAAGTAAATTCTTGATGTAAAACAATAAAATTTATGAAATTAAAACAAAAGCGTGGAAATAGAAACACACTTTACCAGTAACACTAGTGTCTTTAGTTAAAGTAGATTTTCTCCCTAAAAAGGTATAATTGACCTTCAGTGATGGAAATGTGCCTACTGAATTTACTTGTTATTTAACTTTGTTCCAGATTTGAGATAGGTTTTTGTTGGGGCACACATTTGTGATGAGTAAGTTACTGGTTTGTGTGTAAGAATCATTGGTTACCATCTGTGTAAGCAGATGCAGGGACTAGTTGAAGTTCATCTGTTCTTCCCATACTGTTATCACTGACTGCACTTCAGTAAGAATTATTGCTTTAGAGACTGTGGTTGTAGACAACTTTGAACCAAAGCATTTGTTCAAACTTAGCACACTGTACCTCTTAATGTCTATTACCAGACCAGGTAGGTGTTATGTTTTCCAAGATGTCTTCAACTATACCTCTGTATTGGCAAGTTAGAAACAAGATACCTAGAAGGTATCTCCGATACTTTCCCTGTAACCCACACTATAGCCATTTGGGTATAGATGCGATACAATTTGTAATGTAAGCTCATGATAATACTGTGAACTTTATATCTACCCAAGTTTTCTATTCTGCACTGGGAATCAAGAAGCGGCATTGCAACCCACCTGTAACAATGATATCACATTCCATGGCTGCCCTTTCATGATTAAGGAGTGGTGTTAAATAAATAGATAACTCAATGCAATGAGCTTTTCTTTTGTATCATTTATGGCCTTTTTCTTTAAGTCATTGCAGAATTCATTAGCAATACATTTTTTCCTCTGCCTGATTTAATAACTAGCTAACAAAGTAAACATGGGTGAGTCTAGCTTCTTCGAATAGTTTACACTGATGATTATACAAATTCCTAGCTACCTCTGCTACACTGTCAAGCTGTTCAAAAAAGCCACAAGACGACTAAAAGCTCCTAACTATAGTTGGATGTCGGATTCTGGCTACCATTTGCTTTTCTTCCAACCATTTAAATTTTTTGTGACCTGCTTCTAACATTCATTTTAACCATAAGAGCAGCAGGACTCCTATGAAGAATATGCTTGTTTCCCTACGGGGACTTTTTTGTTCCAGCATTTTTTTTTCTGGCTTTTCTCCAAATAACTTAAACCAGAAAAGATTCAAGGTTGTAGGAAGGCTTAAATGGTGGCATCTGCTAAGAGCTGAATTTCCACATTGTGCTTTAATGATGACCATGGGGATGCATCAGATTGGAGCACAAGTCCTATCCAGAGTTGCTGGTGCCCATTGGTTGTCATGGGTACCTTTATAAGCAACTGCACAGTTTACTCTGGAAGTTTCTACATAATAGCCCTGTCCTGGGGCAGTGTGGTCCAACTGGGGTGGAAATGGAGAATAGTGTGGAGTGGAGCCCAGGATTGTCAAAACCAATTACATATGTCAGTTAAAAGCCAACACAAACTCATTTGATTCCATGGCAAAATTCTGATCATCTGAAATGTAGGGATCCTTGAAAAAAGCAATTTCTAATTAGAAGAGATCATAACGCATTTTGCCATAAGATAATAGAGCATACACCAAGAACTATGGGGATAGCCTTCTCATCTAATGGTTCTTAAGCTCACGTAAGTGTAATTTCTTCATATGTTGATTGTATTTTTTTTCTCCTGTCACCATATCCTCATTCCAGCCCCTTATTTTCTGTGCTGTAACATTTCCTCATCTCACTTAACAAGATACACCTATTTTTCTTATTTTTGCATTTAAGCATAGGCTCTTGCTAATGAGAGGAACAACTGATTCTAAAAGGATATTTCCATTTGATGTTGCTAACACCTGCAGCTGAGGCTGAATGTCCTACTTCTAGTCTGACTCCTTTTCCACACTGAACTTCTCCCCTTGCTCAAGTATACCTCAAACAATACTACACACACATACTTATTCATTGCAGCATTGCTCATACATAGTGGAAACATATTAAATGTTCACATGTAAGAGAGCAGTTGAATGAACTATCATGTATAAATTCTTTAGAGTACTATGTAACTTTATGAAAAAGGGGGAGGTTCTCCATGAACCAATGAGTTATTAACTGGATATATTTCTGATTGCCAACAGCAAACTGCAAAGGAGTGATAATGTGTATCTTTGGTGTAAAAAAAAATGAAATGAGCAAAAAAAAATACACACACACACATATATTTACTCATTCATGCAAAAGAATCTCAGGAAGAACAAATCAGAAATTCATGAGATTAGCTCCCAAAGGGGGTATGTGTGTGTTGGTGAAAGGATGGGCAATGGGAACATGGTGGAATAGGGTTAGAGGACTGAGATCAAAGGAAATTGAGTGGTAACACTTCTCTGAGTAGAGCATTTTTAAAAATAACTGGTTTTTATAACCATGTTTTATTTCACATACTTCAAAAAAGTAAATAATAAATTAGCAAAGATGTGGGGGGAAATGAAATATGAACAGAAACACATGAATCTAACTATTTCAAATAAATAACAAGTTGGGGATGGGAGAATAATCCTTGAACACAGTATTTTGACTGTATGTCCTCAGGCTAAAGACAAAATGTTTGCTTGTTTTAAATAGCTCTAGTTTTCCACAATAGTATGCATTAGCCATTCCTAAATGATTTATATTTCAGAATTGAACTTCTAAGTGAAATCTGTTGTGAATAGTGAGAGTTAGTCTCTGTCAGAGAAGAAAGTTAAAATTGTGAAAAACCAGATGCTGGAATATACACTATCATGTTAGGATGAAATTGGAGGTCTTAGTATCAGTGTGTGTGCGTGTGTGTGTGTGTGTGTGTGTGTGTGTTTTAACATCTAGATATAAATATGGATATACATATCAATATAGATTTAGATTTAAATTTATGAATGAGTGGACAGATACAGAAATACAGGTGTAATATAACTTAATTCTCATTTAATGCCTTTGAATCTTACTAAAACTATTGCACAAACCTCAAAATTAAATTTCAAAAACCTGCGTTCCACCATTCACTTCCTTTTCCCAAAATACTTTATTTTTTTCCCATGAGTCCCCTTTAATTTCTTCCACCTGAAAATTTAACAATTCTTATAACAGCCATAGCATCCTGAACATACATATTTGTAAGTTAAAAATTTATAAAGTGATCATAAACCAATAGATAAGGCAAAATGAAACACAGGAGACTTTCAGCACATAAATTGTTTCTCCAGGACCCTAATTGATAGGTTTGTCAATGTTACATGAACACAGGGCAGGAGAGGAGAGCAGAAGGAGAAAAAGTTGACAGTGTTTGAAGTATTTGATGGACTATGTTACACACAGTAAAAGAAGAGCTTATGAGCTGAGGATGTGTATGGATTATGGAGGGACACAGCCTCTCCCTTGATGAAAACTTATTACTTTGGATTCTGAAGGTCACATGCAAGATTATAATCATCCAAGAACGGTTTTCTCTCTCTCTCTCTTTTCTGTAAATGCTTGACAAGTCTACATGTGCAAAAACCATTTAGCAAAATGCCAACACAGGCTTCACAGTTTGTAATTCTAAAAAGCAATAACACAGATCTAGTGCAACTTGTAAAATATTCAATACAGTGTTTTGAATAAGATTGAAAAATTGAAGGAAAATCGGTGTTCCCAGCAGGCAAAATATTACTGACATTTTTAATAATAATGAAACATAAGACTTAGGTAGGGCAAAACAAAAATCCATTTCGCATGTCAAAGACTTGTTTGCAACAAATTTGTTTAGGTTACTTTGTTAGATTTTGTGACTCTAATGGAATAAGTTCAAGGTTAAGAAAAGTAAAATAAATGTCTAAATGATAACGAGGAAGCTAACTTTTCCGACAAGGTTCTGAAAGATGAGAAATCTTTATGCAAGAAATAAATTCTTCATCTTTGTTTCATGAATGCAATTTTGTTTCACTTTCAAGACAAAAAGGAAACCAAAATATCTGCCTAGTAGGCTTTATATAATCTATGTTCTCCTGGCTATGCATAAATTTAAGGATTTAGGCCCTGTTTCTTGTTGTATCTGGTGAGATTTTATTTATTTGTCACATATTTTCAACCTAAGAAAAACACAATAATTCAGGTCTGTCCAAATTTAAATATATGGTAATTTATTAGCACATTATTAAATCCTTCTATGGAAAGAGGTAAGGAAAAATTTAGCATAAAATAAGCTTTATAGATCAGCAACTATAATTGAAGAAACACATTAGTGGAACTTCAGTTGGAATGAAATAATACAATTTAAAGATACTTTTTCAACCCTTAAAGTATAAATAAAAGGCTAATCTTCATCTATTTATGACTAGTTTATATCAATTACCAGTGAAATGTCTTTGGATGATTAGATGATTGATATGAAGGGGGGGGGAAATCTTCTATTGACTTTCATTTCCAATTAATTCCAGAGTCTTTTTTTATTTAAAGATCTTTGAGAGAATGTGATTGATGGTTAAAACATTATTTCCACTTAATGAGAAAGCATGAGGTCCTTTGGGGAAATTATTCAGTTGGTTGTAATTGACTTAGCCAGAGATAACTGAGTTTTTCAAAAATACTCTAAAAATTGATCTTGGGTTCCATGGAAACAACCACGTTGCTTTGCCAACCTGTGATGTCACTAACTCAGACTGATTGAAGTTATGTTCAAGACTGCTAGCATCATGGATAGAAAACTATGGCTTGTTTACATACACAAGCTTTAAGATTTCATGAACTTTCATTGACTGATGACTGAATTAGTGTAAAATGAGAGCACAAGTGTCAACTGCTTGACTATGAAGTTAGGTGAAATCTCTTTCAGTATTTCCTTGAATATATTCATGGCTTTTCCTAATGCTTCTCTGTAGCTCTCATGGGCTTTCACTGCGACATTTTTCTAGTCCCCTCACCTCTCTTGCCTGGGTTCTGATCCTGGCTTCACTTTCTACTTGTATCAATAATAATACCTAACCTCTCCTATTGATATAAAAGAGATAGAAATTTCCATCCTCAGATTTATAAAATTTAGTGTATGCATACCTAGTGCTTAGCATAGAGCCAGGTATGTAGAAACCTTTCAAAAGATGTTAACAGTTATCAATATTGCTATTGTTATCAACAAATAAAAACATTTCCTTAAAATCTTGCTACTTCAAGTGGGAATTATGGATTAGCAGATGAACTAATCTGAACAATGAGTTTTCTTCTCGGGATGAAATGCCTTGATGAAGGCACGTTTATCTTTTTTTTTAAAATCAGAACCTTTAAGAGTTATTTTGCAGTGTTCACTTTTATTTGTGGGTAATGAGATTATACTAGAATGTTGTGATATAGGGAAGGCAGACATCCTGCTATAAACATGTGTTAAACAGCCCTAAAAAGTTCAAAAGCACTGGATGTAAGAAAAATTTGCTAAATAATGTTTACAGGAAAAAAAAATCTTACTCTATCTTTAAACCTGTCCAAATTATAGAAGACTTCCAACTTCCATTAAAAAAAATTGTGTCAAGTTTTCATGGAATTATTTTATGTAACTGAAAACAGTCATTTTTCAGTCTTAGAACTAGGTTAATTTCAGTATCAGTTTTGGTCCCTAGACTCTTCATTATAGGAGAGATTTATTATATTAAATATGAGATATGTAATTTTAAAAGTACTGAGAAAATGGTTAGAAATTAAAGAGGATTTCCTCTGAAGTCTGAACTTGAAGAGTAATATTATGGCTCAAATATCCTCTACCTGCATTTTCTCCCTCCGGCTCACCCCCCAAGCTAGGTATCTGATACACACTTAAACAAATATTAGAAGTGGTAGAGAAACACACGTTTCCACACTTCATATTTTTTTTAAAAAAGCATAAAATGAGCAGTTAAATCTAGTAAGTAATTTAAAGTAAATAATCACTCAATTATTTTCAATGAAAATAAGAAGTTAAGATACAAGTGCACTTAGAATGAGGACTTTGCCTAGAATGATTAACAACCTGCATGCCATGGCAAAGAAAAAAAGTCCTGGTTTAATAATATTTAGTAAACTGAAAAATCTGTTTACTTATTAAAATGGGTATTCTCTCCTAATTCTGTGTCATGTGATGGTATGTTGAAAAATGAGAAAGGCAGGGCAGAACTGCCTTAGAGATGGAGGGAGTGGTTGAAGGAATACAGATAATAAACAAGCAAAAAATAGATGAATATGATGATTTTGAATAGTGATATAAGTCACGAAGTAAGTAAATCAAACGCATGTGTAAGATGACAAGGATGCTGTTTTAATTTACGTGGTCAGGGAAGATCTCTTTGAAAAGGTGAGAAAAATGCTTGTGCTTTGTTTGCTAATAAATGAGACTTCATCTCCTTGCCATTGTCAAACTCCCTTCCCCATCACCACCCTACAGAACTGAAGATTGACCATGGAGAGAGACTCCAGAAAATGGTCGTATCAAAATATAGAGTACCCTATTATACACTGAGAGGAAAAGCTTGGAGGACTGAATGAATCAAAACCTCTTAAGCATACTCAGTAGGGAAGGGTAAAGACAGGGACTCAGTTCAAAACAAACAAAAAAACAAGAAAAACCTATCTGATAAGAGCTTAATATCCAACATGTATAAGGAACTCAATAGCATAAAAACAAATAATCTGATTTTAAAATGGGCAAATGAAGAGAAGCTTTTTTTCCCCAAAGAAGATATACGGATAGCCAACAGGTACAAGGAAAGGTACGCAATATCACTAATTATCAGGGAAATGCAAGTCGAAACCACAATGAGAGGACACCTCTTAACCTATTAGGATGGCTACTAACAAAGACAAGAGATAACAAATGTTGGCAAGGATGTCGAGAAAAGGGCACCCTTGTACACTGTTAGTGGAAATGGAAATTGGTAGAGCCATTACATTGAAAGTATGGAGGTAGCCCCAAAAATTAAAAACAGAATTACCATATGATCCAGCAATCCCACTTCTGGGGTTAATATACAGAGGAAATGAAATCAGTGTCTTGAAGAGATATCTGAACTTCTATGACCATTGCAGTGTTATTCATACTTGAGATTTGCTAAGAGAGGATACACTAGGTGTTCGACACACACAATGACTATGAGGTGATGGATATGTCAATTAGCTTGATTGTGGTAAGCATTTCACAGTGGATACATATATCAAATTGCACACCTTAAATATACAATTATATTAATAGTATATATAAAAATATTATTTTTATTTGTCCATTACACCTCAGTAAAGCTGGAAAGAATATTAAGAGATCTCACAAAGAGAAAAGGACACTGAAGTTCCCAGAAAGCAGCCCAGGGGATGGAAAGCATTAATTACTATGAGGAAATGAATAAGCTTTGCATGTCTCATAGGAATTTCCAGTGCGAACATCTAGAATCTACACTAAATACTGAATATTTGATAAATACACTGTATGTTAGTTAAAATATTAGTCCATATTGTGGGTATATTCTATAACTCTGAGAAAGGGGGCATACTAGCCAGATAAATTCCATATAACTAATAATCTTGGAGAATTTATGATAAAAGAACTGGTTGAAGAAGCTACCCTTGACTTTACAGTAAGATTTTTGAGGTCAGGGACTACCCCTCATACCATTTTATATAAATAAATATCTAGCAGTGTTAGCTGTTGGCATTTCAAACAGGAATCGGAGATAATTGGGAAGCCTTTCTTTTTTTAAAAAAATAATATGTTTTATTATATTAATCACCATACAGTACATCCCTAGTTTTTGATGTAAAGTTCCATGATTCATTACTTCCGTATAACACCCAGTGCACCAAGCAATATGTGCCCTCCTTAATACCCATCACCAGCCTATCCCATTCCCCCACCCCCCTCCCCTCTGAAGCACTCAGTTTGTTTCCCAGAGTCCAGAGTCTCTCATGGTTCATTTCCCCTTCTGTTTACCCCCCTCTTTCTTCTTCCCTTTCTTCTCCTACCGATCTTCCTACTTCTTATGTTCCATAAATGAGTGAAACCATATGATAATTGTCTTTCTCTGCTTGACTTATTTCACTTAGCATTATCTCCTCCAGTCCCGTCCACGTTGCAGCAAATGTTGAGAACTCGTTCTTTTTGATGGCTGAGTAATATTCCATTGTATATATGGACCACATCTTTCAACTATGAGTTACAAGCTGATGCAAGAATGGAAGGCTATAGGCTTCATGAAGGCAGGAACCAAGTTGAATTATTACCTCAGGACCTGGCAAATGGTAGATACTCAAAAGTGACTACTGAATTAGTTATTTGGTGTTTTTAGCCTGCCTAAGAGAACTGAAGACCCCTGATAGTTAAATTCAAATACCTAAAAAATTTGGTTCTGTAGTATTTTAATTAAACTTGTTTAAGACTAAAGCACTAAACCAGGGACTGGGAATTACAACCAAGAAATCCCAAAATAAGGATGAATATTGTTATTTTTGGTTAGTTTTACCTGTTCCCAGATTTTTAAGTCCCTAAGTTAGGAGTCCTGTGATTAAGCCTAACACCAGGAGAGCAGGGAAGAATATTTCTTCCATGCCAAAGAGATACTTCTTGACTGATAATATCATTTCTTTAGCATAATATTCATGTGAATCTTCATCTTCAAGGATTCCATTATATTTGATACCTTTTTTTACTTGTATATTGTAATACCTCTTTATATAGTTGTTAAGGAATCCATATAAAGAACATTTTCATCAACCCAGAGAGTTGCTGTATTCAATGTTACTTCCCATCCAACCACAGGGAACTGCTGTTATGATATATATCACTAGAGATTAAATTTGCCTGTTATTGAACTTCATTTAAAAACAAAATGGAGGGGCACCTGGGTGGCTCAGTCTGTTAATATCTGCCCTCAGTTCAGGTCATGATCTCAGGGTCCTGCTCAGTGGGGACCCTACTTCTTCCTGTCTCTGCCCCTCTGATCATTCTCTCTCTCTCTCTCTCTCTCTCTCTCCCCCCCCTCACAAATGAATAAATCTTTTTAAAAAATAAAAAAAAAATGGAATCTTGCAATCTGTATACTTTTGTGCCTGGCTTTTTACATTCACCATAATGATTTGAGGTGCACTGATGCTATTGTTTTTGGTAGTAGATCATTGTTTTTTATTGCTGAATAATATTTATATGCATATGACAAAATATGTTCTCTTATTGATTGACATTTGAGTTATTCCAGTTTGGGGCTATTTTAAATAACTGTTTTTAAAATCTTGTACAAGACTTTCAGAGGCCACAAATATTTAATTTCTTTGGATAAACTCATAACAGTGAACTATGGGGTAGGGATATGTTTAACTTTATGAGAAAAGGCTGAACAATTTTCTACAGGTATTTTGCTTTTTTATACACTATCAATAATGATATCAGAGTTCTGGTTCTTCCATAGTGTCATAAACATGGACTGTTGTGCTTCTATTTATTATTTATTTATTCTTTCTTTTCTTTTCTCCTTTTCTTTCCCTCTCTCTTTAGTGAAATTTCTGCTCAGGTCTTTTGGACATGTTATTAATTAGATTGCCATTAAATTATTGATATGTAGGGGTTTTGTATGTTACCTATATATTCATATAGGTACAAGGTCTTCTTCAGTTGTGTATTGCAAATATTTTCTTAGAATATGTCTTGTTTTTGTTGTGGTTAATGATGTTTCATGATGAGAATTTTTGTTTGAGTATAGTTGATGCAATGCTACATAGATTACAGGTGTACAACATAGTGATTTAGCAACTCTATACTTTGTCATGCTTACCATGAGTTAGCTACCACCTGTCACCATACAATGGTATTAAACTACCATTGACTATATTTCCTAAGCTGTACCTTTTATTCTGGTGATTTAGACATTCCATAACTGGAAGCCCGATCTCCCACTTCCCTTTACCTCTTTTGCCCACCTTCGCACCCCTCCTCTAGCAACCATCAGTTTTCTGTATTTATTTGTCTGATTCTGCTTTTTGTCCCATTTTTTTTTTAGATTCCAAATTCATAAGTGAAATCATGTGGTATTTGCATTTCTATGTATGACTTACTTCACTTAGTATAAAATCCTCTAGGTCCATCCATGTTGTCACAAATAGCAAGATCCCAGGCTTCTATCAGTGCATATGTGGGTTGCTTCCATATCTTGTCTATTGTAAATAATGCTTCAGTAAACAGAGTGCACATATCTTTTTTTAATTAGTGTTTTTGTTTTCTTTGGGTAAATACCCAGTAGTGGAAATACTGGGTCATATAGTATTTCTTTCTTTCTTTTTTTCTTTTCTTTTTTCTTTTCGTTTTGAGAAGCCTCTATACCGCTTTCCACAGTGGCTGTACCAATTTGCATTCCCACCAACAGTGTGCAAAAATTCTTTTTCTCTTCACATCCTTCATATCACTTGTTATTTCTTGGATTTTTTATCTTAGCCATTCTGACAGGTATGAGGTGATATCTCATTGTGGATTGATTTGCATTTCCCTGATGATCGGTAATGTCAAACATCTTTTCATGCATCTGTTGGCCATCTGTATGCCTTTGGAAAAATGTCTATTTAGGTTCTTTTCTAATCTTTTAATTGGATTGTTTTTCTGTTGTTTAATTGTATGCATTCTTTCTATATTTCAGGTATCAGCCCCTTATCAGATATTTCATTTGCAAATAACCTCTCCCATTCAGTAGGTAGACTTTCTGTTTTGTTGATGGTTTCCTTTGCTGTGCAGAAGTTTTTAGTTTGATGTAGTCTTAATTGTTTATTTTTGCTTCTGTCATCCTTGCTCAAGGGGACAGATACTCTGAAATATTGCTAAGACCAATGTCCAAGAGTTTACAGCTTATGTTTTCTCTTGGGAGTTTTATGGCTTCAGGTCCTAACATTTAAGTCTTTAATCCATTTGAGTTTATTTTAGTATATGGTGTAAGAAGGTTGTCCAGCTTCATTCTTTCGCAGGTAGCCATCTAGGTTTCCTATTACTGTTTATTAAAGAGATGATCTCTTTGCTCATTATATGTTCTTATGTTTCTTGCCTCCTTTGTCATAAATTGACCATTAAGTGTAAATTTATTTCTGGGCTCTCTATCTTATTCCACAGATCTGTGTCTATTATTGTACCAGTATCATACTATTTTGATAACTATAACTTAGTAGTATAGTTTGAAATCTGGGATTATAATACCTCCAGCTTGGGCTTTCTCAAGATTACTCTGGTATTTGGGGTCTTCTGTGGTTCCACACAAATTTCAGAAGTATTACAGATCTGTAGAAAACACTATTTTGGTAGGGACAGTATCAAATCTGTAATAGCTTGGGGTAGTACGATATTTTAAGAATATTAATTCTTCCAAATCTTGAGCATGGCATATCTTTGTGTGTGTGTGTGTGTGTGTGTGTGTGTGTGTGTGCTCTCTTCAATTTCTTTCACCAGTGTCATATAGTTTTTTAGAATATAAGTCTTTCACTTCCTTGGCTAAATATATTCTTAGGTATTTTATTCTTTTTGACACAACTGTAAAAGAGATTGCTTTCTTAATTTCTCTTTCTGCTAGTTTGTTATTAGTGTATAGAAACACAACAAATTTCTGTATAGTAATTCTGCATCCTAATAGTTTTTCAGTGGAGTCTTTCAGGTTTTCTATATTAAGTGTCATGTCATCTGCAAATAGTGACAGTTTTACTTCTTACCAATTTGGGTGCCTTTTATTTCTTTTACTTGTCTGATTATTGTGGCTAGAACTTTCAGTACTATGTTAAATTAAAGTGACAAGAATGGACATCCCTGTCTTGTTCTTAGAGAAAAAACTTTAGGCTTTTCGCCATTGGTATGTCAGTTATGGGTTTGTCATATGTGGCCCTTATTATGCTGAGGTATGTTCCCCCTAAACACAATTCGTTGAGAGTTTTTTAAATCGAATGGGTGTTGAATTTTGTCAAGTGATTCTTCTACATCTATTGAGATGATTATATGATTTCTACAATTCATTTTACTGTATGATATATCATGCAGATTGATTTTCAAATAGTGAACCATCCTTCATCCCTGGAATAAATCCAACTTGATTGTGGTGAATTATTCTTTTAATGTATTGGTGAATTTGGTTTGCTAATAGTTTGTCAAAAATTTGTACATCTATGTTCATCAGGAATAATTTCCTACCTTCTTTCTTTCTTCCTGCCCTCCCTCCACCAGAAGAAGTGGTTTTTATTGATGAGTCATCTCAAGAAACCAAAAAGACAATGTACCCTTTTCCAGCACACCCCTTCCCTCTGAGATCTCACATTGTTCCACCTGGGGAAAGGATATAGATTGCCTTTTGGCTTTCCAAAGCCCCAGTCTTTCCTCTCCAGGTGTAGCCTTGAAATTCAGAAGCAACAATGTGGTGTTTTTAAGCAGTGCCTGCTGTGGCTACTTAGTAACAATTATGGGCAATGGGATGTGGGGGAAGCATTTAGATTAGAAGAGTGATGCACAGAAAGCAAATGTAGCCCATCAAAGGTCTCTCTGTCCTGCCTCAATGGCTTGATCTTTCACTGGTTGCATTTCTCTTTATGCTAAATCATGCTCTTCTGAATCCAATCAGGAATTTGCACTGCTAGTTATGGACTGAGCCCCAGACCCATGAGGTGAGCTAGTTCAAACTTGGGCATGTTTCTGGCCCACAATGGCTTAAAGTGATCAGTGGGGCATATTTTGCCACCCTGTATATCTTTCTTATTTTTCCATCCAGCTCAGGGACTGCAATTTCTGAAGCACTAGTGGAATGGATATGTGGTAGGAGTGTCAAATTTGATGTCAAACCTATATTTGGGGCCATGAATGTAACAGCATTTTCCAAACACCAAGTCCCTTCCTTGCTGTACTCCAGTCAAAAGCAAACATTGTTCACATTCTTGTTATTATCCACATACCGAATATAAGACTGATAGTCCTCTTTGAGTTGTTGCATCAACAATTCCCAATCTCAGGTCTACAGAATTGGGATCCTAGGCATGACACATCAGGTGACTTCAAGTACTATCTTGGACCAGGGTGCTAATTTTCTCTTTGTGTGTGTGTTGTCTTTGTCTGGTTTTGGTATCAGAGTAATGCTGTCCTCATAGAATGAATTTGGAAGCATTCCTTCCTCTTCATTTTTTTTTAAAAATAGTTTGAGAAGGATAGATATTAATTCTTCTTTAAATGTTTGGTAGAATTCACCTGTGAAGCCATCTGGTCCTGGTCTTGCTGTGGACCTCCTTGGGTTCATCATCTTGGGGGCTTTCTGTGCTTCTAGGACCTGGACTTCAATTTCTTTCC
>NW_024426885.1:20779153-20865938 GCF_017311325.1 Ursus maritimus | reverse complement strand
ACGTTCTCAGCTCTTTCCTTCTCTCTTCTCTCTCTGGGACCCTTATAATACAAATGTCAGTATGTTTAATGTTGTACTAGAAGTGTCTTAACCTATCCTCATTTAAAAAAAAATTTTTTTTTTGAGTTTGGATTATTTCTACTACTCTGCCTTCCAGATTGCTAATTCATTCTTGTGCTTCCGCTACTCTGCTTTTTGTTATTGTCTAGTGCTTTTTTTTTTTTTTTTCATTTAGGTTACAGTATTCTTTACCTCTGGTTCATTTTTCTATTGTCTATCTCTTTGTTGAAATTTTCACTGAGTTCATTTACTCTTAAGTCCAGTAAACATCTTTATAACCTCTATTTTGAATTCTTAATTGGGTAGATTGCTTATTTCATTTAGTTTCTTTTTCTGACATTTTGTCTTTTCTGTTTGGAACACATTCATCTGTTTCCTCATTTTGTCTGACTGTGATTATTTCTATGTGTTAGGTCAGCTTAGTCTCTTGGTCTTGAAAGTAGTGGCCTTGTGTAGAAGGCACTGTGGGGTCAAGCTGAACCAGACATTCCAGTGGTTCCGCTGTGTGGGCTGCAGGCACCTTCCTGTTGTGACTCAGCCATGACAGCTGAAGGCACGTTGGTGGGGCTGGCTGAGCTCTGGCTCCACCTGCTGTACACTTGCTGGTGGGTGGAGTCATTCCCCCCACCATGGCAGGAATTGCTTTGGAGGAATATTGGTTCTGGCTGGGGATGTCTACCAGGTGTGGTGGAACGGTAGTCACTTTGGGGAGGACACTGTTCCTGACCAAGCCTGCCTGCTGTGTAGCAGGGCAGGAGCTGCTTTAGATAGAGGGGTCCCAGCAGGCATGTTGGGTGGAGGATCCACAGTGAATGGTTGGGCAGAGCAAGTGGTGCTAACAAGGTAGAAAGAAAGTGCTAGAACTGTCTCTCACCAGCATCAGGACAACTAGGCTGAAGGAACACAACAAATACGGTACCTGCTAGCATTTCCTTTCCTGGAGAAAGTTCCTACAGCTCCCTGCCCCTCTGGCATAGGCTTAAAAATTATTCAGTAAATCTCCTTCACATATGACCCAGGCACTTTTCAAACTTCTGTCTCTGTGCTTCGTCTCCTGGTGAGTAAGATTGTGTACAGATTCTCAGTTTCTTATAGTTCTCTGGATTTCATAGAGTTCAGCCCTACTGATTTTCAAACCCAGCCCTTATGGGGGCTCATCTTCCTGGTGCACATCCCCAAGGTGGGGAGTGCTCAGTGTGGAGCTTGATCTCCTTGTTCCTCAGGAATTATATTTGTGCCCATGAAACATCTTCTGTGGGTTCCTGCACTGGGGATTTGGTTCTCAACTGTGTCTCTGCCTCTTCTATCCTTGATATGGCTTTTTGTTTATATCTCTAGCTGAGAACTGTTTTGCTCATCTTTATGTTGTTTTCAAAGTGAGTTGCATTATACGTAGTTGCAGTCTTGCTGTGTCCATGGGTGGAGGTGAGCTCAGGGTCCTCCTACTCTGCCATCTTCCCAAGACCCAACCACCATAACCTTATTCTTCATGCCAGTGATTAGTTTAATAATGTTCATGCAATTGATCAAAGAGATGTGAGGGACCTTGCTGGAAATTCCAAAATAGTCTAGATGCCACCAACATGGTTCTGGTTAGATAACCAAGTGACATGCAGCCTTTGATAGTAACAGTAGCAACATTAATATATATTTAGTGAGATGAAAAGTAAATGGGGTTACATCATCTCAATTTTATTTATTTTTATTTTTTAAAGTCTATCATATATATGAAAAAACCAACAAAATGTTAGCAATTTTTCTTTATAAGACTGTATATGTTATTTCTGTTTGTTTGAATTATTTATAATATAAATACACTTTATACTTAAACATCTATTGCGGGGGTAATTTAAAATGAAAAACATTGGCAATATAGATATTTAAACTTGGAGTTTCACGTCCTCATTTTCCCCAAAGTGGTGTCAATATGTTGCTCAACCAGTAACTGAAGAAAAGATAAAGTTTCTTGAACAAGAATGTTTAAAATAAAAATCCAGGAAAAACAGAAAGGAATTACTGCTACTTTTCTTTACAATACTGTACGCTATCTCATGGTGAGATAATTATGACAAGTTATGGAGAAATTTTGAACAAATTATGTTCAATTAGGTTCCCAGACTATTGTCTATATTAACCTTCACCTCTGAATAATGCTGGCACAGAGATTTTTTTTTAAAGATTTTATTTATTTATTCGACAGAGATAGAGACAGCCAGCGAGAGAGGTAACACAAGCAGGGGGAGTGGGAGAGGAAGAGGCAGGCTCATAGCGGAGGAGCCTGATGTGGGGCTCGATCCCAGAATGCCGGGATCACGCCCTGAGCCGAAGGTAAACGCTTAACCGCTGTGCCACCCAGGCGCCCCTGGCATAGAGATTTTTATCTGGCGGTGTAACCTGTGTGAATTTCCCCCCTCTCATTGTGAATTGCCACCAGGATAAGAGATTATTAGACTGTTAATCCACCTATTATATGATATGCTATTTCAGCAGTGTCTATAAAACACTAATAAAGATAAGTCTCAATAGTATGACAAGATAAAGCAAAAACTATTAAGGAGAGAGATTTCATCAAAGCCCTGAGACTTACGTGTTTGCTATAAAATTAAGCAGGAGGTGGTCTCTGGCCATTTATTGTGTATCATAGGCAAATTGCTTAATTTCTCCAAGCCTCAGTTCCCCTCATATATAAAATGGATAGTAACAAATCAATAGTGCTGTAAGGGTTAAATAATCCATAAAAACTCTTTGATAATCTCTGACACATAGTAGGTATTTCATAAACATTTTTTAAATGAATTCCTGAATGTACACTGCAGATGTTATCATCTTAATTTTACAGGTTAGGAAGTTGAGGCTCAGAAAGCTTAAGAAAATTAAGAAATTAGCAAAGATCTCAATTAGTGAGTGACAGAGCTGTGTTTTTTTTTTTTTAAAGATTTTATTTATTTATTCGACAGAGATAGAGACAGCCAGCGAGAGAGGGAACACAAGCAGGGGGAGTGGGAGAGGAAGAAGTAGGCTCATAGTGGAGGAGCCTGATGTGGGGCTTGATCCCATAACGCCGGGATCACGCCCTGAGCCAAAGGCAGAAGCTTAACCGCTGTGCCACCCAGGCGCCCCGACAGAGCTGTGTTTGTAACCAAGCCCATCTGACTCAAAGCCCATAAACATAACACCTTCCCCTATTGCTTTAGGTTTTAGAAAATCTCATGCAGCGTGATGCAGATTTCCCCATGCCATTTCTGTAACAAGGAACATTCATCTTTCTCTCCCTCATTTTTCATATCTAAATGCATCGCACCAATGTAATAACTTTGTTTTTAGTAAAGTAATTCAGCAGCATCTACATGACAGACACCATATGAGGCACTGCATAAGACACAACAAGAAATTACACAAAATATCTCTTTATAGTCAAGTATGTGTTCTGTGCATATGTGTAGTTTTTCTTGCCTATGGATTTGTATGTATTAGAATTTTTTCTCAAGAATTTTCAAAGGGGATTTGAATAAATAAAAACATGTAAGATACCAAAGCAATGCAGTCCTTCCCCAAATTGATACTCAAAAACCTTCAAGCAAAACAAAAATGAAAACGGGGGCGGAGGGCAGGGGAGACCAAGAATTTTATAATAATGCCTTAAGGAAGGTTTTAGTATGAGGCATAAAACCAAGCTATGAGCAACATAAAAATCAATGCAAAAATATATATACTATGTATAAAAATATATATACTATACATAACATGGTTCTTACTAAGTCAATTAATTTAATCCAAGTTTTCACTATTTTTAAGAGTTCTAAACTCAGATATTTCTCATTCTGTTTTTATAGAAGATACTGGAGAGCCTAAATATAATATTTTACAGCACAGGTTTATTCAGAATGTAAATATCTTCCTTTAAGACCTAAAAATTCTTTTAAAAATATTCCATATTTACACAAATCCAGGAGCCATAACTAATAGAATAAAAACTTTGAAAGGATTTTTTTTTCTTATCAGACATTAAGGTCTTTTGGATTTTAACCAGTTGAAGCAGTAGAAGGGGAGAGAAAACTCTAAGACAGATGCTGTGTCTGCCTTGGGAAATTAGCAGCCTACCAGAGAGAACAGATATTGCACAATAATTAGAAATCCACAACAGAAATGGGGGGGCGAGTTTACAGTATGTGTGACAAATACACTCGATTTTCTCTAAGGCAAGGATACTTCAAAAAATATGGAAGAATGAATAGAAATTCACTAGGAAATTACTACATAAAGATATGGGAGGAGGTATGTGTGATATGGAGAGAAGCTCTGGATAAATTAAAAACAATTTGGGTAAGTTTCTACTTATGGGAAAGAACAAGTGTATATAAGGAAGTTAAAGAAGTCTCCTGTGGTTAGCAAGTAATGACTTTCTCCTGAATCATACCTTTGGAATTTTTTGAATACAGAAATTCCCAACATCTTTTGTGTAGATATGGAGATGAGAAAGCTCCTCACTTCCAAAAGACATAGGGAGAGTAGGACTGGTGAAAAATTTAAGGAGGAATTCACTCTTAGAATCATGTTGGTGTAGGGGTGGAACTTGCAAGACCTTGAGAATGAGTGTCTCTTTAAATTTTAAAATTTCGCACCCTATGTACTTTGCTTACAGTGCCCCTCCCCCAGGCCTGATGAGTAGCTTAAGGGTTTGATCCAGAAGAAAATGAGGAGAAAATGAGGAGAAAAATGAGACTAGAGAAATGAGCAGGGATTATTACAAAATCAAAAGGAGCTAATGTGTTTAATAGTGTATGACAATAATGGCAAATGTTCAACCATGTTTATGTTATTATTTATTCTGTAATTCACTTAAAATTGTATGACTCATTCACAATATGCTTATAAAAAAATAATTTCCTCTGAGTTGGTTTTTTAGGGAGTAAAAAAAAAAAAGTGGAGTTAATGCTGAAATAAGGGAGGCTTCTCAGGACTCCACCAACAGTTGTGACTTTGCAGCCAGTTCCTGTGCAGAGAAGAAAGTTAAGTCTTTTCTGTTGAAAGAGCTTAACTATTTCTTCAAATATGAAATATTGTTTCCAAATCTTATTCAACAGCCTTGACTCTGAGAAACAAAGTTTGTTTTACATCCATTTCATTTCATTGAGAAAAGACAATAAACACATGAACCTGTGTTACATGATCAAAACTATTTTCAAATATTGCTGTATTTTACAGTCCCCCCCCCCCCCCGGGTAACAGAAAAAAAATGTACTTTTTAAACTACATATGTATTTGTTGTATTCAGATCTCAGGGAGGTGATTGCCAAATGTAATGCCTCTGCAGGAAAGAACAATAATTGGAGTTTAAAAACCGTGAAGTTTGGCTAGTTATGTGAATTCCATGTTTCTAAATGAAGAATTGGAAAGGCATGCCAACAAAAATAGAAGCAGAAAAATAACTTCCACGTCTGTAATTAGAGAAGAGTGAACTGGAGAAAATTAGAAGCAATCTTATTTGTGAATCAATGACTGGGGAAAGAAGAGGAAAATATAGGTTTTCACGAAAACATTTTAAAAAAATCTTTGGATATTTATTTATACATTTAATATTTATTTATTTATTTATTTATTTATTTATTTGCGATGGGAATCTCAAAGCCACGCAGTTTCCTCATGATGGCTGGGTTTTCATTTTGCACACAAATATTTAGCAAACTTGTTTAGGAAATCCATTGGTATTCAGAAATAGCCGAACTCTCCTTAGGCATATCTGGAAAGCAAAATTACTGACTTGTACCAAGCTGAGATGAATTTTGAGAGGGGCAGATGGAGGGAAGACTGGAATTCATGAGCAGATTAGAGACCCATGGGCAACCTTGGCTCCATTGAAGAACCTCATTTCCTCATAGTGATTATTTCTGCCTTACTCATAATAGAAGTAATTAATGGTACAATTTTGTAACACATTTTTAATTGCCTCATATATTTGGGATTTTATTTTACCTAGATACATATGTTGTAAGTTTCCCTAATTAAGTGAAAAGGGTAAAAACTGCAATTTGAGCATCATGGGAAATTACAATATAAAGAAGTAAGGCTGGAGATGGTAATTAATTAATTAATGCATGTATGTATGTATGTATGTCTCAATTTAAAGGAGCTCATCCTGTAAAAGTCTATTTTGAATCTTTGTTTTAAACCAGGGGAGCTACATAATTAATTTTTAAAGTATTAGAAAAATGCTTAGTAACTGAGTGCTTCTTAAATCCTTTGGCCTTTGGTGTAGGGACTTCATAATTGTAATAATAAAATTAATCACCAGAACCACACTATGAAGTAGGTAACTTGAATCTCATTTTACATGTCAACAATCTGAGCCTGAGAGAATTTAGGAAACATGCTTCCGTTCACTAATCTGATAGGAAGTGGATTTTCTTCTGGATCAAACCCTTAAGCTACTCATCAGGCCTGGGGGAGGGGCATTGTAAGCAAAGTACATAGGGTGCGAAATTTTAAAATTTAAAGAGACACTCATTCTCAAGGTCTTGCAAGTTCCACCCCTACACCAACATGATTCTAAGAGTGAATTCCTCCTTAAATTTTTCATCAGTCCTACTCTCCCTATGTCTTTTGGAAGTGAGGAGCTTTCTCATCTCCATATCTACACAAAAGATGTTGGGAATTTCTGTATTCAAAAAATTCCAAAGGTATGATTCAGTACAGATTTCTAACCAATGTGCCCACGTCTACTCAATGTCTCCAATCCATTTTCCACAAACCTGTCCCAGAATATTTTTTAAAAATCCTATCATATCGTATCTCTTTCCTGCTTAGAGTTTTTTCAACATATTCTCATTTGATTTAGAAATGAGCCTAAAATCCTTCATATGGTTATCAAGTCCCTGTTATTTTCAATCAAATGCATGTCTATTTTTCTCATTTTCTGCCACTTCCTTGCCCTTTTACCTCATTTTATCAACACTAATTTTATCTAGTTCTACTAATGTAATGAACTCCTTCAGACCTCAGGGCCTTTGCATTAGCTGTTTTTCCTATAATTCTTCCATTTCTTTTCACACTCCACCAAAACTCATCATTGAGGTCTTAGTATCCAGGTCGCTTCCTTAGAAATGCCTTTTCTTTTTAAAAAAAAAAATAGCTTTATTGAGATATGATTCATGTAAGATACAGCTCACCTACTTAGTATATAATTCAGTGTTTTTTAGTATATTCACATGTATGTACATTCCCTATATTCCCACTCCCACCCCCAGCCTTAAGCAACCACTAATCTTCTTGCTGTCTCTATAGATTTCCCTCTTCTGGACTTTCATATTAATGGAGACATAAAATATGTAGGCTTCCAAGCCAGCTTATTTTACTTACTATTATGTTTTCAAGGTTCATTCATGTTGTGGCATATGTATTTCATTTTTTATAACTATATCATAGTCCATTGTGTTAATACAGCACATTTTGTTTGCCCATTTGTCTATCAGTCAACATTTGGTATGTTTCCATTTTTTGGCTATTATGAAAAATGCTGCTGTATTCACGTACAAGCTTTTGCACATGCATATGTTTTCTTTTCTCTTGGATATATACCTAGAAGTTAAATTGCCTATTTGTATATTTTCCTTGGAGAAATATCTATTCACATTCTTTGCCCATTTTTAATGGATTTATCTTTTTATTATTTATGTCTAAGTGTTCTTTATATGTTCCAGATATAAGTTCTTTATCAGATATGTGGTTTGAAAACATTTCCTTTCATTTTATGGGTTGTGATGCTACTTTCTTTGTACCCTTTGAAATACAACATCATTTTTTAGTTTTAATTAAGATCAATTTATTTTTTTTTCTTTGTGCTTTTTGGTGTCCTAATTCTTTCCCAAATCAAAAGTCGGGAATTAAAAAACCACCTACTTTGCACTATACAGGGAAATGGTTATATGAAAAAGTGGGTTTTTAACACAGCTGAAAGTGGCTTATTTTGTAAGGATACTGGCAAATGGATAATGCAAATTTTATTTTAGTTGATAATAATGTTGTGACCAGAGGTTAATAAAAACATAAATGTGTATTTCTTCTAGGAGGTATAGTTTAACATTTATTAATTTGATGTTCATCGTGACTTTGGAGACTATAACAACCTATTACCTACCACATTTCAGCCTCCATTATTTCTGCTGAGAAGTCAGCTGTTAATCTTATTGGAGTTCAATTGTAAATGAGTCATTTTTCACTTGCTACTTTCAAGATTTTCTCTTTGTATTTGACTGTCAGCGTTTTTCCTATAAGGTATCTGTTTGTATATCTCTTTGTATTTATCTTTTTTAGAGTTTTTTTTTTTTTGAGCTTCCTGGATGTATAGGTAATTCTTTATAAAATAATTCTTATTTGGGTAATTTACTACCATTATTACTTAAAAAATTATTTTAATTACCCTTTCTTCCTCCTCTCCTTCCACTCCCATTATATAGATATTAATGCTCTTGGTGGTAGTATACATTTCCTTGAGGCACTAATTTTCTTCATTCTTTTTTCTCTCTGTTGTTCGGGGTGAATAATCTCTATCAGTCCACCTTCAACTTCACTAATTATTTGGCCAGTTCATATCTACTCCTGCACCCCTGTAGTAAGTTTTTTAAAATTTCAGTTATTTTATAACACCCAACTCTTAATTTTCAGTTGATTATTATTTTAACCATGCCCTAGAGTATATATTTCTCTACAAATGAATCTAATCAGATTGGAGCTCCTTTGAAGGAATTAATTCTGAGATCTGTGTTAGAGATTTATTCTTGCACCAAGAAAGCTCTTTTCAGCTGTATTATTTCCCAGTTCTCTCCTGCAAATGCAGTAGCTGGCCTACCATCTAGGCTGTATCTTCATGAGATCCGTTCCTTTCATTGCAACCTCCCTGTTCTTGAAAGCCCTCTTAGGTTGAACTTCTCCTGACTCCTAATCTTTTCCAAAAAGAACCAATTTCATTGGCAAAAGAGCTATCTTTTTTGCTACCTATTGCTTGTTCCCAGTTACCTCCACTCTAGTAACTGAGAACTCAGTGGAGAGGCTGGCAAAAGCCTGAGGGCCTTTTACATTGCCTCTCTGGCATGGAACTACTACCTCACAAACCAGGGGGGCAAGGGTTAAACGGGCCCCAGAATTTTCAAATTATCATGCCTAAGGAAGAATCTCCAGTACATTAGTGGGACTAGAATGAAGGAGGGAGCTCCCACATCTTAAATGTACTCACTGACAACTTAGTCTCATCAGCAGGTAGTTGGGACAGAATAAGAAATGCTAAAGTCTTTTTCTTCCTGGGAAGAAAACACTGACTTGGAGCTGTAGGGGACAGGGTCTTCTATATTCTTAACTCCAGTGGTCTGGAGTGGTCTTTGCTTTCCCAAGCTAAAAGTGGGGGTTAGGAGAGAGTAGTCTCTTCAAATACCATAGACTCTTTCCTTTCCTACTGAGATTTCATAGATTTTCTTGAATAAATATTTCTCTCAGTATCATTTCCAGCGGCTTAAAATTTATTTTTTATTTTTTTCTCCAGTATAGTTGATATCAGTGTATATTAGTTTTAGGTGAGCAATATAGTGATTCAACAATTCTGTACATTACTCAGTGCTCATCATAAGTGTACTCTTAATGTCTTTCAACTATTTCACCCATCACTGCACCCACCTCCCCTCTGGTAAACAGCAGTGTGTTCTCTATAATTAAGAGTCTGTTCTTTTGGTTTGTCTCTATTTGCATTGTTTATTTGGTTTTGTTTCTTACATTCTACATTTGAGTGAAATCATGGTATTTGTCTTTTTCTGATCTATTTCACTTAGCATTTACTCTCTAGAGCCATCTGTATGCAACAGCAAATGGCAAGATTTCAATCTTTTTTTAAACTGAGTAATACCCCATTGTGTGTGTGTATGTGTGTGTTCATTTTCTTTGGGAAATACGCAGTAGTGGAATTACTGAATCATGTGGTATTTCTATTCTTTGCAATTTTTTTCAGAAAACTTCATAGTGTTTACCAAAGTGGTTGCACCGATTTACAATCCCACCAACAGATGAGGGTTCCTTTTTCTCCACAACCTCACCAAACTTGTTATTTCTTGTATTTTTCACTCTAGCCATTCTAACAGGTATGAGGTAATATCTCATTGTGGTTTTGATTTGTATTTCCCTGGTATTAGTGATGTTGAGCATCTTTTCATGTGTCTGTTAGCTATCTATATGTCGTCTTTGGAGAAATGTCTGTTCATTTCTTCTGCCCATTTTTAATTAAATTATTTGTGGTGTTTTGGTGTTGAATTATGTAAGTTCTTCATATATTTTGGATAATAATCCTTTATTGGATAAGTCATTTGCAAATATCTCCTCCTATTCAATAGGTTGCCTTAGTTTTTTTTATTGTTTCCTTTGCTGTGCAGAAGATTTTTCATTTGATGTAGTCCCAATAATTTATTTTTGTTTCTGTTTTCCTTGCCTCAGGAGATATATCCAGAAAAGATGTTGCTACCACGAATGTCAGAGACATTACTGCCTATGTTCTCTTTTAGGATTTTCATGTTTTAGGTCTCAAGTTTGGGTCCTTAATCCAATTTGAATTTATTTTTGTGTATGGTGTAAGAAAATGGTCCAGTTTTATTCTTTTGCATGTGGCTGTCCAATTTTCTCAATACCATTTGTTGAAGAGATTGTCTTTTTCCCATTGTATATTCTTGCCTACTTTGTCAAAGATTAATTGACCATAAAATGGTGGGTTTATATTTGGTCTCTCTAATCTGTTCTATCGATTTTTGTGTTTGTACCATATCATTTTGATTACTACAGCTTGGTACTACATCTTGAAATCTGGGATTGTGATACTTCCAGGTTCGTTCTTCTTTTTCAAGACTGCATTGGCTATTCATGGTCTCTTATGATTCCATAAAAATTTTAGGATGATTCTAGCTCTGTGAAAATGCTGTCAGTATTTTGATAGGGATTGCATTAAATGTATATATTGCTTTGGGTGGTATGGGCATTTTAATCAATGAGCATAGAATACTTTTCCATTTGTATCATCTTGAATTTCTTTCTTCAGTGTTTTATAGTTTTCAGAATATAGGTCTTTCACCTCCTTGGTTAAGTTTATTCCTAGGTATTTTATTTTTGGTGCAACCGTAAATGTGATTACTTAATTTCTCTTTTTGCTACTTATTAGTAGATAAAAATGTAACAGATTTCTGTATATTGATTTTTGTATCCTGTAATCTTACTAAATTTATTGATTAGTTTTAGAAGTTCCTTGGAGGATTCTTTAGGGTTTTCTATATATAGTATTATGCCATCTGCAGAGTAAGTTTTACTTCTTCCTTACCAATGTGGATGCCTTTTTTTCTTTTTGTTGTCTGATTGCTATGGCTAGGACTTCCAGTACTATGTTGAATAAAAGTGGTGAGAGTGGACATCCTTGTCTTATTACTGACCTTAGGGGAAAATCTCTCAGTTTTTCCCCATTAAGGATGACATTAGCTGTGGATTTTTCATATATGGCCTTTATTATTTTTAAGTATGTTCCATCTAAGCTTCCTCTGTTGAGAGTTTTTATCATGAATGGTTGTTATACTTTATCAAATGCTTATTTCTGTAACTTTTGAAATGATCATATGGTTCTTATCCTTTCTCTTATTGATGTGATGTATCAGGTTGATTGCTTTGTGAATACTGAACCACCCTTGCAATCCAGGAGTAAATTCCACTTGATTGTGGTAAAAAAAAAAAAAAAGTTAAATATATTGTTAGATTCTGTTTGTAGTATTTTGTTGATTTTTGCATCTATGTTCATCAGAGATATTGGCCTGTAGTTCTCTTTTTGTAGTATCTTTATCTGGTTTTGGAATCAGAATAATGATGGCCCCATAGAGTGAATTTGCAAGCATCTCCTCTTCTTCTATTTTTCAGAATAGCTTAAGAAGAATATTAACTCTTCTTCAAATGTTTGGTAGAATTCACCTGTGAATACATCTGGTCCTGGACTTTTGTTTGTTGGGAGTTTTTAGATAATTGATTCAATTTTATTGCTGGTAATCAGTTGGTTCAAATTTCATATTTCTTCTGTTTCAGTATTGAGATGTTATATGTTTCTAGGAATTTATCCATTTCTTCTAGTTTGTTGGCATTTGATTTTTCGTAATATTCTCTTATAATCCTTTGTATTTCTGTGGTATTGGTTGCTATTTTCTTCTTTGATTTGTGATTGTATTAATTTGAGCACTCTATCTCTCACTTTCTTGATGAATCTGGCTCATGTTTAACATTATTTTTTTGCTCTTTTCAAAGAATCAGGTCCTGTTTGTTTATTTTTTTAATCTCTATTGGTTTTTTATTTTTTTTTAGTTTCTACTTTGTTTATTTCTCTCTAACCTTTATTATTCCCTTCCTTCTGTTGGTTTGGGGTTTGTTCTTCATTTTCTAGCTCCTTTAGATGTAAGTTTGGTTGTTTGATATTTTTCTTGCTTTTTATGATAAGGCATGTATGGCTATAAACTTTCCTCTTAGAACATCTTTTGCTGCATCTGGAAGATTTTGGACCATTGTGTTTTCATTTTTATTTGCCTCCATGTATTTCTTTATTACCTCTTTGATTTATTGGTTTACCCATTCACTGTTCAGCAGCATGATACTCAACCTGTATGTATTTGTGCTCTTTCCAATATTTTTCTTGTGGTTGTTTCTAGTTTCATAACATTGTGCCTGGAAAATATGCATGGTATGACTTTAATCTTTTCAAATTTGTTGAGCTGTGTTTTGTGACCTAATACGTGATTTATTCTGGAGAATATTTCATATCCACTTGAAAGGACTGTGTATTGTGTTTTAGGATGGAATGTTCTGAGTATATCTGTTAAATCCTCGTGGTCTAAAGTCATTCGAAGCCATGATTTCCTTGTTGATATTCTGTTTGAATGATCTATCCCTTGATGTAACTGGGGTGTTAAAGTTCCCTACTGTTATTGATTTACTGTTGATGACTTCCTTTATGATTGTTATTAGCTCCTTAATTTATTCGTGTGCTCCCGTGTTGGGTGCATAAATATTTACAATTGTTTTATCTTTTTGTTCCATTTTTAGTTTATATAGTGTCCTTTTTGTCTCTTGTTACAGTCTTCGGTTTAAGTCAAAAAAAAGTTCAAAAAAAGTCAAAGTTCAGTTTTCATGATAAATGCTTTTCCACCCCTTCACTTTTGATATGCATGTGTCATTAGGTCTGAAATGAGTCTCTTGTAGGCAGCATATAGATCAGTCTTTTTTATTCATTCTGTCACCGTATGTCTTTTGATTTAATCCATTTACATTCAAAGTAATTAATGATGAGTATGCACTTATTGCCATTTTGTTACTAGTTTTATGGTTGTTTTTGTACATCTTGTCTGTTCCTTTCTTTTGCTCTCTTCTCTCATGGTTTTCTGGCTTACTAAAGTGATATACTTGGATTCCCTCTCTTTATTACTTGCATATCTATTACTGCTTTCAGATTTTTGGTTACCATTAGGTTTATATATAACATCTTACACATATACCCGTCTATATTAAAGTGATGGTTGCTTAAGTTTGAACTCACTCTATTCCTCCCCCACCCAATGTTTTAGGTATATAGTGCCATACTTTACATGCTTTTATTTTGTTAATCCCTTGACTGATTTTTATAGATAGACTTAATTTTACTGCTTTTGTGCTTCTTACTTTTCTTACTCTTGCTTATGGTCTTTCTTTTCCAAACAACGTCCCCTTTAACATTTCTTGCAGGGCTGGTTTAGTGGTGATGAATCCTTAACATATGTTTGTCTGGGAAACTCTTTTATCTCTTGTATTCTGAATACCTTGCTGGTTTTGGGTTTCTTTCTTTCAGCACATTGAATATATCATGCCACTTTCTTCTGGCCTGCAGTGTTTCTGCTGAAACATCAGCTCATAGCCTTATGTGGTTTCCTTTGATTGTAATTGTTCTCTTTTTTTTTTTTTCTTGCTGCTTTTAAAATTCTCTCTATATCACTATTTTTTGCCATTTTAATTATTATGTGTCTTGGTGTGGACCTCCTTGGATTGTTTTTGTTGAGGGCTCTCTGTGCCTCCTGAATCTGGATTTCTGTTTCTTTCCCCAGATTTGGGGCATTTTCATCTATTATTTCTTCAAAAAAATTTTCTGCCTCCTTTTATCTTTCTTCTCCTTTTAGCATTCCTATAATGTGAATGTTATTACACATGATGGTGTCACTGAATTCCCTAGGTCTATTTTTATTTATTATTATTTTTTTTTCTTTCTGTCCTGTTCAGTTTGATTGCTTTCCATTACTTTGTTCTCCAGGTCATTGATCCATTCTTCTTCCTCTAGTCTACTATATATTCTATTAAATGTATTTTTAATTTCAGTTATTCTTCATCTCTGATTTTTTGTTTTGTTTTTCTTTGTTGAGAATCTCACCAAGGCCCTCCACTGTTTTCTCCGGTCCAGCATCTTTATGACCATTACTTTAAATTCTCTATCAGATATATTACTTATCTCCATTTCTTTTAGCTTTCCTGTTCTTTCAATTGGACATATTTCTCTGTCTCATTTTGTCTAACTCTCTGTGTTTGTTTCTATGTGTTAGGAAAGTCAGCTGTGTCTCTCTTTTGAAAGTAGTGGCCTTATGAAGAGGTCCTGTGGTCCCCTGTGGTGCAATGCCCTCTGTTTACCAGAACCTGTTGCTTCAAGAGTGTATCCTATATATGTTTTATGTACCCTATTCTTGTGGCCACTTTTACCTTCATGTCTTAAATAGCTCTCTTTGCCTGTTTTGGGCAGAGTTTAGTCCCTGTGATATTAGTGGGCCAGCTTGGGGACTGCCTTGGGCTTGAGTCAGACTAGGCATTTGCTAGAGATGGAGTAGCACAGAAATACAGGGTGCTCTTTGTGTTGTCCCAAGAAACTTTTGTTTGTGGGTGGGACCTATAGTCAGACCAAGTCTCTGTCTCCAGCCCATTGCTGGGGCTGCAATTGGACCTGTGTGTGTGTGTGTGTGTGTGTGTGTGTAGTTATCCTTCATTGTGCCTAAGCAGGAGTCACTTTGTAGTGGTGCTGGTACTTGTTGGGGCTGTTTGCACACTGCTAGGCTTGTGTCAAGGCTTTGGATGGGCTATATTGGAGAGGGCAGGTCCACACAATGATGTGGGAGCAGGGCATGCAATGTTAGCAAAGTTTGTGCAGGTTATTGTGGAAGGAGACCTAGAGCTACTTTAGAAAACCCCTGCTTCAGGGCTGGAGATAGCAAGTCAGCAGGAGATGGAGAGCAAACGGGTGGGGAGCACACTGACAACAATGTCTATGTCAGTCTGTTGCAGAACCGTCCTGTGGCCACTAGGACCAAGGCCAACAGGATTGGAGGGGGTGAGTCCACAGAAGAATTGGCGGGGTGGGGTGGGGTGGGGGTGGTATAGGCTGTGCACTGTTAGCAAAGTTTGCTATGGAAGGAGACCTGGAAGTGAGGCCTGGCTGGAGGGTACCTGTCAGCAGGAAGATGCTGGGACAGGATGAGTGTTGGTGCTGCACTGGTTGCCACAGGTTCCATGTATCTAGGCTGGCAGTTTGGAGAGGGAAAGGGTACTTGCCAGCAACTTCGCTCCTAGAGAAATCTCTTAAAGGTCCCTGCCCCTCCAGCACATGGTCTGAGATTTGTAAATAAATCTTTTTCTCACATACCCCAAGCACTTTTCATATTGCTGCTTCTATGCTGTATCTCAGGACTGTTTGTAGTGCTCTCTCTTTAAGGATAAGGACTCAGTCTCCTATCTCCCTCTTGACTCTCCCAGAGTTGAGCCTGCTAATTTTTAAAGCTCGAGGTGTTAAGCCCAGCTGATTATAAAATTAGGCCACTATTTGGGGATTCATTTTCCCTGTGTGGGTTTTCCACACTTGAGTTGCTTGATGTGAGGGTCTACTTCTCTCCCTTCTCTGCACCTGTGATGTCCCTCCTTCCCACGGATAGTCTAATGAGTTCATTTAGTTCTGTAACACATCTCTATCCTTCCTACACTCTTCTATGTGGCCTCTTCTCTACATTTAGCTGTGGAGAGTCTGCCCTACCAGTCTTGCCATTTTGTAAGTTGTCTACACTAATGTGGTGGTTACCTAGTTGTATCCATGAAACAAGGTGATCTTAGGATCTTACTAGTCTATGATCTTCCCCAGAAGTCTGGAGGCTTGAAATTTTTATAAATAAACTCTCTTTAGTTTTATTGGGCTGTAGATCAGCAGAGTTCAATACACTGAGGTGCTGATTTTCTATCAAGAATCTTTTCTGATGCACTTTTTTTTTTTTAGGATTTTATTTATTTGAGAGAGAGAGGGAGAGCATGAGCAGATTGAGGGGCAGAGGGACAAGAAGACTCCCCACTGAGCAGGAAGTACCATGTGGGGCTTGATCCTAGGACCCTAAGATCATGACCTGAGCTGAAGTCAGATGCTTGACTGAGCCAGCGAGTGCCCCTGATGTACTTTTCTAAATTAGAGCCCTTTGTGATACTATCTCATGTATTCCTGTTCAATTTTCTTCCTATATATTGTCATTATGGCATAATTATAAACATTTACAATAATGTTTTAATGTTAGCCTTCTCAGTCAACCCTGGCTTCTTGATGTCAGAGACTGTATTTTATTCCACAACTCTATCACCATTGACTAGTACTTGGCTACTCAAACACTTAGTGAATAACTGAATACAGTTAATAGGGTGACTAAACTGTTGGTTACAAGAACCTGTGTGTGTATAGAATAAGGGATAGTAGTGATTTTAAAATGAGTCCAAGCCTGCAAACCTGTTAGATAGGGTAGATAGCAACCCTACTGAGTTAAATAGAGAATATTGAACACAGATCATATTAGTGGTGAACTTCTTTAAGTATGAATACTGAATTTTGCATTATAGTTAGGCTTTTTGTAGAGGGGGGAAAAGTTCTTATTCATAAGAGACCAGAATGAGACACCAGTTTTCAGAAGACCCTGGTTGGGACAATCAAAGTCATTTTTGTGGCCCTACCCTAAGAGAGTCTTCCCTAGATAAAGGGCCCTCATGCATTGAAATCTCTTGGCTTACACAGCCCCTATGCCATTGGGACATTCATAGAGCTGCGTCATTTGGTTTGGTCAGAGGATAGGAGCCAAGGGACAGATGTTGGAACTCTGGATAAGAACTGGAACTGGAAGACAGGAATGATGTCTAAATTTAGGACACAAACCAAAGGACCAGGAGTAGGTTAAAATAAGAATGTGGCTAAGAATGTCAACAATTTGGAGCACCTGGGTGGCTCAGTTGGTTAAGTGTCTGACTCTTGGTTTCAGTTCAGGTCATGATCTCAATGTTGTGAGATCAAGCCTGCATCAGGCTCCATACTCAGGACAGAGTCTGCTGGAGATCTTGAGATTCTTTCCATCTCCCTCCCTCTGCTCCTACCCCATTCATGCTCCCTCTCTCTAAAATAAATAAGATCTTTTTTTTTTAATGTCAATTTCTGAATATAAGCCTGGAAAAGCAAAATAAGAACCCCATCTTATGTGACCCTAAATCCACTGGGGGCCTGAACAGAACAATAAGGCAGAGTAACGGAGAATTCATTCTCTCTGCCTATCTTTGAGAAGGGACACCAGTCTTCTCCTGCCTTCAGATTTGGATTCAGACTGAGCTTATTTACATCATTGGCTCTCTTGGTCCTCAGTCTTTCAGATCTTTTAGATATTTTAACTTTGACTCTAGAATGGGACTTTATGGGCTCCTAGGTGGCTCAGTTGGTTAAGCATCTGCCATTGGCTCAGGTCATGGTCCTAGGGTCCTGGGATTGAGCCCCCATGTTGGACTTCCTGCTCAGTGTGGAGCCTGCTTCTCCCTCCCCCCACCCTCCCACTAGTGTTCTCTCTCCCTCTCTCTCTTTGAAATAAAATCTTAAAAAAAAAAAAAAGAATAAGACTTTAACCAATAAATATTGATTGTGTCTCCACTACACAAAACATGGTGTTAGGAGCAGAGGGGTCAATAAAATGGACTCTTTCCTCATGTCACTAATAGTCTACAAAGGAAAATGGCCACAAGAAGAAAGTAATCATTTAAGGCATATACCCTCAGTACCTAATGAGGCATTTAGAAGTAAGTGCTATGGAACACAAAGTAGAAATTCTGTATAAAGTAGGAAGCCTATTCATGTATTACTTCAACAAACAATTAGTCACACTTCTCTGGGTTTTGTGCTAGATGCAGCTGATATATTAATGCAAAAGACACATCTGGCTCCAGACTTCTTGGAAATTCCAATCAGCTTATAAAAATAGTAAATATTCAAAAATGCATTTAATGAACAAGTATGCAATTGTGTTGCAAAGTGTAAGCACCTAAGAAAGAAATACTACAAGGATCTAGTTTATTTTAGGATCATGAATGTCCTCTCAGAAGTAATACATTTTAATGTAAAGGATTTGAAGGGACCTGCTGGATGAAGGAGAAAGCTGTGGTATTGAAATAATATATCAGATGAGTTTTCTGGGAAAAAGAAATGCCCAGTGCATAGGAACTAAAGGGAAAATATGCTTGGTTCATTTACATAATAAGAAAAAGGAGCAAAGTGATTGGTATGGGAGTGAGAGAAAGAGGGACTGTGGGAGGGATGGAGGGACAAAGGATGAATATTAGCATCAGGGAAACAAGACAAGTTTGGAGTAGTAAGCGGGAGTTTTGTGAAAGAAACAGGGTTTGAGGTTTGATGCTATACTGAATGGTGTCCCTAATATCATGAGGTTGGGGAAAGTTGACTGACTCTCACCCTCGGGATGAAGGCATTAAATTGTTTTCTCTTGAAACAACTCAAAGCTCAGCAGTAGTCTGTAAGCCAGGAAAATTTTATTCATGAGTTATATTCCACCCATCCTGAGAAAATTTCAAAGAAGCTTCTTGCAAAGGCAGAATATGAAAGAGATTAAATCAAACTGTTTGTCAGAGAAGGTCAGGTATGTGCTTATAAATCTCGAGCTTCCCACATGAAAGAATATTTCAAACCATTTTCCTTCAAGTACTCTTGTTCAGGACAATATTGTTCTTGGTGAAAGAAAGGCCTGTAGGGGTTATAGAAGTTGGTTTGTGCAATATCCAATTTTTCATATCTCATGGAGAACTGTCAGTGAGTTGCTTCAAACTTACTATTTCTAGGCAGCAGTACGCACAAGTAGAAAAAGGAGTTTGCATGGACTAATTTATTATTGTCCGGTGACTTGCCCCCTCCCCCATTCCCTGCATCTCCAGGGAAGACCAAATAGGAATGTCAGCATATGTATCTAGAGAATTTTCCTCTTGGAGCTCTTTGCAACAGACCATTATTCTTTGAGAACCCTGAGAGCACCACAATTGCCCTTGCCCTCCTAGAGGTAACAAGTTTTGCCTCTAATCTTCTTGACTTACTTTTAAAATCTTTTTCTTTTCTTTTTCCAACCACAGTTCATAGGTTTTACAGTAAGAGTATTTTTGCTTTGGAGGGATCTATATCCTGAAGTAGCCTGGGCTTGTTCTGATTAGGGTATTGATAATATCCTTTTTTGAAAATAAGTGAGAACTTACATTTACTGTTTGCTCCTATTAACCATGCAATTAGCTATTTCTAGTTCAGATAAGAGGTTACTTCTGTGAACCCAGGTAAAGAAATCTCTGAGCTGTTAATTTAGTTCTCAGTCTGAGGAAGATGCTATTAATGCATTCATTACAATCACTCCATTCAAATTTTTTCCAGGAAGTTCAAAGCTTTCTATAGTTTCAGAAGTCACTTCAAGTTTGAAAATATGTGCTGTGTTCCAATAGGCAAACTTGCTCTTCAACAATTATCTATACCCAGAATGCATGATATTCCCCTCTCAAAGCCAAGTCACCTAAGTCGCTCGCAAATTCTAAGGGTCAACTTTTAATATAGCTATCCTTTAACTTTTAAATTATCTTCTTCTAGGGAAAGAAGAATAATAGTTATTTGTTCAGCATTTACTTTAGGGAAATTAAGTACTGTATGAAGTACTTTACATGCATTATTAAATTTTATAGCAATTTTATGACATGGGCATTATCACCTCTATGATGTATATTAGGATATTGAAGTTTTTAGAGACTAGTAAACCTTCCCAAGGTCTCTCAGGTAGTGTTTGGTAAAACAAATATTTGAAAGGAGTCCATTGTACCCATGCCATCTAAGCTCTCAGGGCACCCACGGAAAGGCTGGTGATGGATGGGAAATATTTGTGGAGATTTGGAGTTAGGAGGACTGAGTGTAAACTCCTTTTCTCCCATGTACCCAAGTGACCCTGGGCAACGTCTCTTAAACGTGGTTTCCTTTTATGTGAAAGGAAATTTTTCCCTTGTGAGAGTGTAATGCATTAATGTTAACAAGAGTATTGAGCATATCAGGGATCATTGCTTGGCTCTGAATTCTAGAGATACCCAACAGGTCCAACAACAACCCATACTTTCAGTTCCCTTGAGGTCGTTTTGCATTCACGAGAAGTATTTTCTGAATAATTAAATGCCTTTCAAATAATTGAATAATCCTGCTTATCACTCTAGTGGAACAGTTAATTTCCAACACATAGGATGGGTAGGGATGTTTATGTATTGGGAATAATCATCTGGACTATGAAGGAATTCAGAGAGGTTTGAATTGTACTGATAATGCTTTATTTTTATTTCAGTTGAGAGTTAAGTATACACAGATCATTATGTTTTGTTATGGTTTGTTTTTTGCATATTTGAAAAAAAAATGAAGCCAGAGAAAACCAGTTTAACATCTATAGTTTTCAGAAAGAAAGTATTCTTAAGCTCTTCCTCTTCCAGGAGTACACACACACAGGCAGATACCCTCCCTCCCTTGAACTGTGGTCTTTCTCCATATTATTATGTTTAAAGTCACAATAAGTCCTGCCCGGGTTGCCATTTGGAAAAATGAGGTTATTTTTCCTCATGTTATTCGGCATACTGCAGAACACATGAGACAAAATGTAAACAAGAACAAGAGATCAGTTTGTATTTTATTACTGGATTTTCAATACCTAAGATAAGGTCTGTATATAGTAATCATTCACTATATGTGGAACAGCTGGCTTATTTGATAGGGAATGTTAGAATTTCTTAAGCCCATATAACTAAGGATGAGTTCCTCAAATTTTAAACTTAAATATTATAGTCAATTTTGTTTGAATTATGGGGCACCCGAATGGCTCAGTCAGTTAAATGTCTGCCTTCAGCTCAGGTCATGATCCCAGGGGCCTGGGATCAAGCCCCACATCAGGCTCCCAGATCAGCAGAGAGTCTGCTTCTCCCTTTCTCTCTCCCTCTGCCTCTCCCTGTGCTCGCTCGCCCTCAAATAAATAAAATCTTTAAAAATAAATAAATAAATAGTTAATTTTATTTGCGTTAAACAGTAAATATGAGGCATGGCTAGAGATTACTAAGCAACAACAACAATATCATTCACACCAACAATATATTTGCACTTGCTTAGTGTTTACCATATGTCATGTACTATGTTAAGTGATATTACATTTAATCATAACAAGCAGTCAGTCATTGTGATTCCTGCTATTAATAACAAAAATAAGGCAGGCAAGTTTAAATAACTTGCTCAAATTATAAAGCTGGAAAATGACATAGACATAATTTTAATTTAAGCGGTCTATTGTCAGGGCCCCACTCTTAACCCCTATGCACTTCTTCCCAGTCAGAATCCATAACAGTTTCTGTATTTAATCTCTAAACTATATGAGACAAAATCCCAAAAAGAATGTGTGATAACCTTAACTTTTCTCTGGCACTTGTTCCAAGTTAGTAGAATATATTTGTAGATTTCATACCTTTTTCCTTTGGCAGTCTGGTTGTGGACAGGATGTTTAGAATAGTTTGAGAGTCCTTGTTCAGTCTTATTAGCTGTGCTATTGTGGGCAAGATTATTAACCTTTGCAAACTAATTCTCTGATTTGTAAAATGGTAATGATGGTACCCATTTCAAAAGTGTGTATGAGCCTGGCTTACAGAATACACGCAAAGTACTCATCATGGAGCAGAGAAAACAATAGGCACAAAATTAATGTAAGTTATCCTCATCAGGAATTCTTGGGTTTTCTCTAAGTTACTTTTGGAACATTAAGAGAATTTTGACTGTAAATACTGGCTATTTTGTAGACTTTAGATCAAGAGTACCTTCACATTTCTTTGTTCTTCCGAATAAGTGGACAACCAGAATAAATTATGTGATTAAAGAGGTTGTATATTCCCAACTGAACAGTTGAACATATGGTCTGATGAAGAACATTTCTTAATTATACTTAAAACTAAAAGCTTATTAAACATTAAAAAGTAAATTGAGTTGTATTTCTACGGAATTTCCCTTGTTCAGAAAAACAAATCACACAAAATCATGGCTATCTGAAAATTCAGTCAACATATAGGGGTAGATTTTTGTTCTTAACTCAATTCTCCATGTGAAATATATTCCTCTTTGTGGTAAATAGATTTATCAATATCCATTTGAGGCAGGACTTACTTCCTAGCTGTTAGAAGTAGGGTCTGCACCAGCGGTACAGTGCCATATCCCCTGTGATCCTGCTTTTCCAAGGCAACAGCATTAGGTCACTCAGTGGTGCAGGGTTACAGAGGTTTGGCTGATCAGGATACTCTGATGGGGAATATTCGCTCCAGAGCTCCCTACCAGGTTGGCTAAGTCTTTCATTTCCACTTTTTCCTCTGCCCAATCCTGTTTCTCTTCTCCCCCCCCCCCAAAAGATATTAATCCCTGACCAAATTCTTTCACTTCAGCCACAATCTCAGTTTTCCCCTTCCCTGCCACTGGGTGACCCAAACTGCTTCAGATAGCAAGGAAAGTGCAGTTGTCTGAGAACACAGGCAATATGATGGAGTTTTGGAGCTGGATCACTCAATTCTGTACTGGCAGTGAGGACCCTTTCATGGCAATGTGGAGCACAGGTGATTGTTAATTTGTTGAACTTTCACTAATGACGAATTGTAAGGTTGTACTGGTGCAGGGGATGCACTAGCAAGTGTAATGCATTAGACATTTTAGGCTATGGAGGAAGTAGTAGCTGTCAGGATAACAAGATTGAATGGTTACTTGTTAAATGCCATCAATGACCGGAAGAAAGGAAATGAACAGCTTAAATAGATAGTTGAAAATCAGATGAGAAAGCCAAATGGCCTCTTGTTTGCATACCAAGAAGCTCTCTTCCTGCAGAAGCAAGGCTGAGAAAGTCAAAGATTGGGCCTCATCTCTAGTAGTCTGAGTGGGGACAACCCCACTCAAGAAGGTTAAAAGCCAAATCAAGGGAGAGCTGTTATGCCAAAATCAGTACATCGGATGGGAAAACCTGGAACCGTGATGTATGAGATAGTGGCATATGGATGGAAGTTCCCAAATATTTTACATATCCAGGTTCCTTGGAACCTTTAAACTCTCCGAAGTAGCCTGGCCCTCGTGTGTGTATGTGTGTGTGTGTGTGTGTGTGTGTATATATATATACATACATATATATACATATACACACATATATATAATATTTTAAAAAACTGTTCCTTGTGTTTCATTAGATAATGCAAAGGACTATATTCCTCAAAAATCAAACAAAACAAAAAAACAGGTACTCTCCTCAAGCTATGTATTTGGTAAACATATGCTGAGAAAAGATTCCCAACATTAAAAAAAAATAAATAATAATCTATTTTTAAAAACTTAAATTTTCTGAAATATTGCAAGGACAGTACAAATAATTCCTATATATCACATATAGTTTCCCTTATTATAATTTTACATTATATGGTACATTTAATACAATTGTTGATAAAATATAATTATTATTTTAATTTTTAGATTTTAATTCCAGTATAGTTAACATACAGTGTTATATTCATTTCAGGTGTACAATAGAGTAATTCAACAATTCCATACATTACTCAGTGCTCCTCAAGATAAGTGTCCTCTTAATCCCCTTTACCGATTTCATCCACCCCCCCCCACCACCACCCCTCTGGTAACCATCCGTTTGTGTCTATAGTTAAGAGTCTATTTCTGGGTGTCTCATATTTTTTCCTTTGTTCATTTGTATCTTAAATTCTATGAGTGAAATCATATGGTATTTTTCTTTCTATGACTTATTTCACTTAGCATTATACTCTCTTGTTCCATTCATGTTGTTGCAAATGGCAAGATTTCATTCATGACTAATATTCCATTGTGTGTGTGCTATATATATACTTATATAGCATTCTATCAATGGATACTTGGGCTACTTCCATAATTTGGCTATTGTAAATAATGCTGCAATAAACATAGGGGTACATGTATCCCTTTTATTAGTGTTTTTGTATTCTTTGGGTAAATACCCACTAGTGTGATTGCTGGATTGTAAGGTAGTTTTAGTTTTAATTTTTGAAGGAAATTCCATACTGTCTTCCACAGTGGCTGCACAGTTTGCATTCCCCCCAATAGTGCATGAGGGGTCCCCCTTTCTTCACATCCTCACCAATATTTGCTGTTTATGATTTTGATTTTAATCATTCTGAAAGGTGTGAGGTGAAATCTCATGGTGGTATCGACTGGCACTTCCCCGATGATAAGTGATGTTGAGCAACTTTCCCTGGGTCTGTTGGCCATCTCTATATGTCTCCTTTGGAGAAATATCTGTTCATATCTTCTGCCCACTTTTTAAATTGGATTATTCGGTTTTATGGTGTTGAGTTGTATAAGGTCTTTATATGTCTTGCATACTAACCCTTTATCAGATACGTCATTTTCAAATACCTTCTTTCATTCACCAGTTTGTCTTTTAGTTTTGTTGTTTCCTTTGCTGTGCAAAAGATTTTTCTTTCGATGTAGTCCTAATAGTTTATTTTTGCTTCTGTTTGCCCTGCCTCAGGAGATATATCAGGAAGAATGTTGCTATGGTTGATGTCAGAGACATTACTGCCTGTGTTCTCATCTAGGATTTTTATGGTTTCAGGTCTCACATTTAGGTCCTTAATCCATTTTGAGTTTATTTTTGTGTGTGGTGTAAGAAAGTGGTGCAGTTTCATTCTTTTGCATGTAGCTGGTCCAGTTTTCCTAACACCATTTGTTTAAGAGACAGTATTTTCCCCATTGCATATTATAGCTCACTTTGTCGAAGATTAATTCACCATATAATTGTGGGTTATTTCTGGGGCTTATACTCTGTTCTATTGATATGTGTGTTTATTTTTGTGTCAGTACTGTACTGCTTTGATTACTACAGCTTTGTAATATAACTTGAAGCCCCGAATTGTGATAACCTCTAGTTTTGTTTTTTGTTTGTTTGTTTGTTTTTGTTCCTTTTTCAGGATTGCTCTAGCTATTCAGGGTCTTTTGTGATTTTATAAAAATTTTAGGATTGTTTGTTCTGGCTCTATAAAATTTCTGTTGGTGTTTTGACAGGAATTGCATTAACTGTGTAGATTGCTTTGGGTAATAGAGGCATTTTAACAATATTGGTTCTTCCAGTCCATGGGCATGGAATGTCTTTCTATTTGTGTCATCTTTAATTTCTTTCAGCAATGTTTTATATTATTCAGAGTACAGGTCTTTAACTTCTTTGATTAGGTGTATTCCTAGGTATCTTAAAGGTTTTGGTGTGATTGTAAATGGGATCACTTTCTAAATTTCTCTATCTGCCACTTCATTTTGTATCCTGTGAGTTTACTGAAATCATTTATCAGTTCTAGTACTTTCTTAGTGGAGACTTTTGAGTTTTTTTTATATATAGTTACATGTCATCTGCAAATAGTGAAGGTTTTACTTCTTCCTTACCAATTTGAAGGCCTTTTATTTCTTTTTGTTGTCTGATTACTGTGGCTGGGACTTCCAGCACTATGTTGAAGAACAGTGGTGAGAGTGGACATCCTTGTCTTATCATTGACCTTCAGGGAAAACTCTTAGTTTTTCACCATTGAGTATGATGTTGTTTTGGGGCTTTCATATATAGCCTTTATGATGTTAATGTATATTCCCTCTAAACTTACTTTATTGAGGATTTTTATTATGAATGGATGCTATACTTTGTCAAGTGCTTTTTCGATGTCTATAGAAATGCTTATGTGGTTTTTATCCTTTCTCTTACTGATGTGATATATCATGTTGATTGATTTGTGAATACTGACCCACCTTGAATCTCAGGGATATATTGCACTTGATCATGGTAAATGACTTTTTTAATGTATTGTTGGATTTGGTTTGCTAGTATTTTGTTGAGGATTTTTGCATCTATTTTTCATCAAAGATATTGACAGTTTTCTTTTTTTATAGTGTCATTACTGGTTTTGGAATCAGGTGATGTTGGCCTCATAGAATGAATTTGGAAGTATTCCTTTTTTTTTTTTTTTAACTGTTTGAGAAGAATAGGTATTAACTCTCCTTAAATGTTTGGTAGAATTCACGTGTGAAGCTATCTGGTCCTGGACTTTTGGGAATTTTTGGATTACTGATTGAATTCCGTTGCTGGTTATAGGTCTATTTAAATATTCTATTTCATCCCAATGTTTTTGGGCCATTGTGTTTTCATTTTCATTTGTCTCCCTGTATTTTCTGTTTTTTTCTTTGTTTAGTAGCATGTTATTTTACCTCCATGTATTTGTGTTCCTTCCAGATTTTTCTTATGGTTGATTTCTAGTTACGTATTGTGGTCAGAAAAGATTAATGGTATAACTTCAATCTTTTTGATATTATTGATACTTGTTTTGTGAACTAATATGTGATCTACTTTGGAAAATGTTCTGTGTGCACTTGACAAGAATGTATATTCTGCTGTTTCAGGATGGAATACTGTGAGTATATCTGTTAAATCTATCTGATCCAGTGTGTTGTTTAAAACAATAGTTTCCTAGTTTACTTTCTGTTTAGATGATCTGTCCATTGATGTAAGCAGGGTGTTAAAGTCCCCTACTATTATTTTATTACTTCCTTTATATTTGTTATTAGCTACTTTACGTATTTGGGTGCTCCTATGTTGGGTGCATAATTATTTACAATTGTTATGTCTTATTATCGTATTCTTCTCTGTTTTAAAGTTGGTTTTGTTGTGGTGTCTGGGTGGCTCAGTCTGTTAAGCATCCAACTCTTGGTTTTGGCTCAGGTCATAATCTCAGGGTCTTGAGATCAAGCCCTGAATCAGGCTCCAACTCAGTGTGGAGTATGCTTCTCCCTCTGTACAATAAATAAATAAAATTTTAAATAATTAAAAAATATAAAGTCAATTTTGTCTGATATAAATAATGCTACTCCAGCTTTCTTTGACATTCATTTGCATGACATGTGTTTCTCCCTCACCTCACTTTCAATCTGCATGTGTCTTTAGGTCTGAAGATCATTTCTTGTAGTTAGCATATAGATAGAATGATGGAATGGATAAAAAAAATAAGACCGCTATCTTTTGATTGGAGCATTTAAGTCCTTTTCCTTTCAAAGTATTTATAGGTATGTATTTATTGCCATTTTAAAATTTATTGCCATTTTGTTATATGTTTATTTTTATGGATTTTCTCTGTTCCTTTCTTCCCTTGCTCTCTTTTCTCACCGTAAATTGGCTTTCTTTAGTGATATATTTGGATTCCTTTCTCTTTATTTTTTGCATATCTATTACTGGTTTCTGATCTGTCATTACCATTAGGTTTGTGTATAATATCTGCATATAGCAGTCTATATCTTCAGTTGATAGTCACTTAAATTTGAACCTATTCTTTACTACTCTCCCCTTAACATTTTAGGTATATGGTGTCATACTTTACTTCATTTTATTTTGTGAATCCTTTAATAGATTTTTACAGATATACTTGTTTTTACTATTTTTGTGATTCCTACTTTTCTTACTCCTGCTTATGGTCTTCCCTATCCTCTTAGAGTCTACTGTAACATTTCTTGTAGTGATGGATTAGTGACCATGAACTTTGGTTTGTCTGGGAAACTCACTCTCCTTCTATTCTGAATGATAGCCTCGCTGGATAGCGTATTCTTGGATGCACATTTTTTTTTCTTTCAGCACTTTGCAGGCCAGAAGAGAATGGCATGATATACTCAAAGTTTCTGTTGAAAAATCTGATAGCCTTATGGGGTTTCCCTTTGTATGTAACTATTTTCTTTTCTCTTGCAGCTTTTAAAAGTCTTTCCTTATCACTGCCTTTTACCATTTTCATTACTCTGTATCTTGATGTAGACCTTCTTGCGTCGATTTTTTTTGGGGGGGGGGGATTTCTGTGCTTCCTGAATCTGAATTTGTTTCCTTCTCAGATTCAGGAATTTTTCAGTTGTTTTTTTTTTTTTCAAATGCGTTTTCTGCCCACTTTCCTCTTCTTCTGGAATCCCTATAATGCAAACGTTATTACACTTGATGGAGTTAGTGAGTTCCCTAAGTCTATTTTGCATATTTTTTTTTTATCCTCTCACCTGTTCAGCTTGATTACTTTCCATTACTCTGCCCTCCAGGTCCCTGATTCATTCTTCTGCTTCTTCTAGCCTGCCATTTACTTCAGCTAGTGTATTTTTATTATTTTTTATTTTATATATTTTTTGCACATCTATGACATTTATTTCAATAATGAGAATTGGTACAAATGACATCTCCAATGAGGAACAATCCAGCTAGTGTATGTTTAATTTCAGTTATTGTGTTCTTCATCTCTGATTATCTGCATTAAGGGTTGCACTGATTTCACGTCCAGTGAGTATCTTTATGATCATATTCTCTATTGGGTGTATCACTTATCTCTACTTCCTTTAGGTCTCTTGCTGTGATTTTTGTCCAGTTCTTTCATTTGGGACATATTCATCTCCCCTCATTTTGTCTAAATCTTTGTATTAGGGAAATTGGCTACATATCTTGCTTTTCAAAGTATTAGGCAGGCATGCACTTCTAACAAGGTGGTGTTGGTCCTCTTCTACAGGGGATGCACAGCCACTGGAGAGACTGAGGCTGGCTGGGGCCACTCCACAAAGCACATGTGGGCAAAGGGTGCAGTTTTAACAAGGTACGTGTGTCCTCTACAAGAGATGACAAGCTGCTGCTGGTGGGACCAAGGCCCTGCAGAGCATGCAGTTGGGAGATGCAGTGTTGTTGAGGTTTGTGCTGGTTCTGGGGGAAGGGACCCACAGTGATGGAACTGAGGCAGGCCCAGCTGGAGTGGATGGGGTAGGTTTAAGCAAGTTAGGTAGTGAATGCTGGTGTTGAGCTGGTTCCTGCAGGTGGCCATGTGTTTATGCTGGCAGTGGGAGATGGCTTCTGCCAGGTCCTTTGTTCCTGGAGAAATCCCTTAGTAAGCTCCAAGATCAATAAATAACTCTTCCTTCCATATGCCCTGGGTGTTTTTCAAATGGCTGCTTCTATTCTCTACCTCCATAGGCTGTTTGTCATTCTGTCTCTTTACAGGAAAGAGCAGGGACTCTGCTTCTGTAGTCCTTCCAACTCTTCCAAAGCCAAGCCCACTGATTCGTTAAGTCCTTCTAGTTGTATGCACTCACAAAATTCAGCTCCTTTGATTTTTAAAGCCAAATGCTGTGAGATTTATCTTCCCCAGACAGCCTCCCCAATGTGATAGTCTGTTTCTCACCCCATCTACCTCCCTCACTCTGGTGGTCAGACCCAGAAAGTATACCTTCCCACCATATATCTGCCCTTCCTACCCTCTTCTATGTAGCTTCTCTACGTTTAGTTGTAGAGTATCTTCTGCCAGTACACTGATGCAAGTGTTATCTAGTTGTATCTATGGGATGAGGTAAGTTTAGGGTCCTCCTCCTCTGCCATCTTCCCTGGAAGTCCTTGATACATTATTATTAACTGAAGTCCATACTTTATTCAGGCTCCTTTAGTTTTTCCCCAGTGTCATCCTTCTGTTCTAGGATTCTATCCAAGATACCAAATTACATTTGGTCATCTTGTCTCCTTAGGTTCCTGTTGTCTCCAACAGTTTCTCAGACTTTTCTTGTTGTTAATTATTTTGGCAGTTTCAAGGAGTACTGATCATGTGTTTTATGGAATGTCTTTTAATTAGGAGTTGTCTGGTTTTCTTATTATTATACAGGAGTTATGGGTTTAGAGGAAGAAGACCAGAGGTAAAGTGCTATTTTCACCATATCACAGCAAGGGTACATACTATTAAATTGATTTATGACTGATAATGTTGAACGTGACAACCTGGCTACAGTAGTATTTGTGAGGTTTCTCCACTAAAGCTATGCTTTCTCACCCCCTTTTGTATATTGTAACCTTTGGAGGAAAGTCATTATGCACAAAGAGTGGAATGTTATGCTCTGCCTCCTTTAGGGCAGAGTAGCCACGTAAATTATTTGGAATTCTTATGCATGGAAAATGTGTTCAACATTTATTTATTCAATTACTTATTTATATTACTACGGACATTTCATTGTATACTTCGGGTTGTAATCTAATATTCTTTACATATTCAAATTAGTTGAACTTTGGTCAGGGGAAACTCTTTCAATTGACTTCTGTATCCCTATGTCCATCATTTTGTGTATGTGTACCTGCACACATCTATGTTTTGTGCACTCTAATTTCTGGTGCTACAAGGAGATTTAGGCTCATCCTGTATAGATCCTGCCCCAGTCTCCAAATGAGATATTCATCTATTTCTCCAAGGAGCACTGTTTCCTTTCATTAAGAACAATTAAATTTTAAGATCTGGGAGCTAGTTGTGCTCATTACTAATGGAGTGTCAGTGCTTCTATCCGCTGACAGAATGAGGAAATATGTGTGCATGTTAAACTATGTAAATGCACATATCTATAAATATTTCTAGATGTAAACATCTGTTTCATCACCACACTGATGTTCTAGGCTCGCCTTGTATCTGTTGGAATACCTCCTATGCCAACAGTGAGAACCCTGGCTCCCAGTATCTGTGATTCCTTTACTTAATTGTTCAATTCCAGTGCTTATGCACATGCATAGTGGCTTCAGAACTGCTAACCCACACCCCTGTGAGAAACACCTTTATCAACTAGCATACAATACTTATGTACAATTAGTTTGACAGATTTTGGTCATCTTAAAAATTATGTGGGTCAGCACCCTTTTCTCCCACACACTTCAGAACACACACTTGTAAAACAGATTGTTTTTTTCATATTCTGCATTTCATCCTGGAAGTCCTCAAATCCCTAAGTTATTTATTAATTTGCATCATTAATCATCCTTATTTGTACTATAAGGTTCATTTATTCCTCCTCCAACACTTCCTTTTTTTACACAGACCTATCAGTTCACCCTGAAAATCTTTTTTATAGAGCAGACTTCTGGCCATGAATTCTCTTAGATGCTATTTGTCTGAATCCATCTTTGTTTCTCCTCTACTTTTTAAGGATAATTTCACTGGATATAAATATTTCACTCCTCTCTCACCTAAGGTATTTCCCCCCTCATCTGAATTCTTTCAAGTTTTTTTTCTCTTTGTCCTCGGTTTTCTATAATTTGAGTATGATAAGCTCAGGCATCATTTTTTGTTTATTCCTCTATTCAATTTTGGAATGTTCTCAGTCATTATTACTTTAAATATTCCTCCTGCTGGTCGTTTTTTCTTTCCTCTCCGATATTCCAATTCCAATTACACCTTTTGAAATGTTCTATAGTTCTTGAATGTTCTCTTCTTTTTTTTTCTTTCAGTTTGGGAAATTTCTATCAAACTACCTTCAAGCTCAATTATTATTTTCCTGGCTGTGTCTAGACTACTGTCAAGCCCATCAAAGGCATACTTCATGTCTGTTACAGGTTTTTTCCGTCTCATATTCTTTTGCATGTTATTTTTCCATGAAAACATGTACTGGGTTGAAAAGTCATATCTACTCACAACCCCTAAATGTGACCTTATTTGGAAATAGAGCCTTTGCATATATAATCAAGTTAAGACAATAAGACAAGGTCATACTGGATTAAACAGGCCCTGAATTCATTATGACTGGTGTCCTTATAGAGAAATTTGGACAAAGATTCAGATACACAGAATACCATGTGGCAATAAAGGAAGAGGTTTCAATTATGTTGCCACAAACCAGGAACATCAAAGATTGCTCACAAGTCCTAGAAACAAGGAGAGAGATAGGCATGGAACAGATTCTCTGAACCCCCAAGAAGGAATCACCTTGCCAACACCTTTATTTTATACTTCTGGCATCCAGAACTGTTTGTTAAAACAACAATGTATTTTCTAAGCCACTTAGTTTGTGGTAATTTGTCATAGCAACCCTAGGAATCTAAAAGCCTTATCATGTTAATCACAGTCATATTATTTTTTTGTCTCATAATTCCAACATTTGTGCCATATCTGGGTCTGGTTTTGATGCTTGCTTTGTCCCTTTAGACTGTGTTTCTTCTTATCTTCATCATGTCTTGTAATTTTTTGTTGTTGAAAGCCAAATATGTTGGATTTGGTAATAGGCATTGAGGTAATAGATCTTTTATGTGAGGATTTATGCTAACTTGGCTAAGAGTTGGGCTGTGTTAAATGTCTGCTGAAGTTGTGGATGCCAGAAACTTCAAAATCCTTTAGCGTCTTTTGTTTATCTCCCCTCTTGACTTTGTGCCTCTCTAAGGAATCTACATCTTGCCTTTCAGTTGTAATCCACTATTATATTAGAGCCCTCTTGATGTAGTGTTAAGTTGTAGAGTAGAGTAGGGAAAGCATTCTATATTTTTATGATTAAATCTCATTCTTTACTGTGCCTGTGTCTCTGGTCTGTGATATACATACTTTTCTATTGGCATGTCTTTTTTTCCTCCTTAGGGGAGACAGGAAAGTTAAAAGTGCTGGAAAGAGATATATGTCCTTTGCCCCAGTGGAATAAGAAAGTCCTTTACCCCAGATAGTAGGCCTTTATTATGGAAAATTTGGGGGGCATATTTCACAATGATTACTCCTCCCTACCCCTGTCAGAGCCAAAAGGGATCTTTTTGAATCATCACCATGCGAAGTTGGTGGAATTCTATAGGTAAAACCCACAAAAATGTGAGAGCTCCTGTAAGTATACAGCCCCCAAGAGTTTCTTACTTTCGACCTAAACTAAAGAAGTCATCATACCTACCACTGAAGTGTCCATACAAGTTTATAGCCTCATAGGTGTCTGCTCCAAGTTTGCAGAAAACAAATCTGAGCTGTGACTTTCTGGATTTGCCTTTTCCTTTAGCTTTTGGGGTGGCAGTTTCCCCTATAATTTCTATTCTTTGATGAGTCCAAGAAAAGTAATTGGATTTCAGTTTGTTCAATTTTGTCTTGTTATATCCACAGGAGAAATGACTTCCAAGCTATGTAAGTGTCAGGGCTTTAAGGACTATTGGACAAAGGATGTGATTTAACATTGCTACCCAGAGACATGAAACATCAACATGCCCACCTTGTTAAAGTAGGGGCATCTGGGATTCAGATAATGACATCCTGGTCAAAGTTCAGCAATCCACAGTGAGGTTACTATGAACCCCAACAACAGAACACACTTTTATCAGAGAATAGATCCAAAGTCCCACTGATGGTTGCTTGTACACTCTGGACTTTTTATGTTTAGGAATTAGGAGTCACCATATGAATAAGAGAATTGACTTTCATCACCCAGAGAAAACAAAGCTATTATTATGTAGTGAGTTTAGGAATAGATATGTTTGAGGCCCAGATGATCCATTTTATTATAAGCATTTCCTTATCTAATCAAGATGATAAATAAACAGGTATGGCAACCCAAGCCTTAGAAGAACATAATGACTGGGTCTTCAGACCCCTGAGAATTGAAGGTCTGGGTCACATTAGCAGGTAAGCTCACAAATACCATTAGAATAATGTAGAGAATGGAGAAAATGAAAATCAGTTGCACTCCAGAGATGAGATGCACTAGTAGGGGCTCTGCTTCAGTCCTACTAAAATTTGTTTAGGTTTCCCCAGGAAGAGAGATCCATCAGAATTCTGAAGTATCTGCTTCCCAGGCCTATAAAAGTTACAGCACAGAGATTCAGAATCTAGATTCCCATCAAATGAGAGAACTCTTGCCCCAGCTACTGCACCTTTAGGAATTGCTTTAGTGCCAAAGTGCTACCTAACCTAAGGTCTTGTCCTTCCTGGAGAGCCTGTGTCTAGTGACTCTGATATCAAGGTCCAGCCCATTTGGCCTGCTATCAGATGCTCTGATGGGATGCTCCAGCACTCATTGTCAGATGACCGAGTCTTTATCAGGCGTGAATCCCAGTTCGACTTCTCTCTTGGCTTCAAAGTTTTCTTCTTCCTTTCACAGATGTCTATTCCTAACAAAAACCATCTTACCATCTGCTTCCAAAGATTTCAACCTATGACAAGCTCAAACTCTCTATTTTTTTTTCTAAAATGAATGGTGAATACTTCATTACCCACCATCATTGCTCCCTATTTTATTTTTCTGGATCAGTAGTTCCAAAATGTGTGTTCATGTTCATGACCCATATTGTCCCATTACAAACATTTGGTTCTTTAAAAATTATTTATTAGCCACTGCATTTATTGTAGCTGTTTCTGCAGCCATAGAGAGCAATTTGAAGAGCCCAGTAGCTCTTCTAGAATCAAAATATGGGATTGTTGTTAAAAGCTGTCTTTGGAGTTGGCAGAACATGATTCAAATCATGACTCTACCACTTTGATTGAATCCCTGTTCCCTCAAGCAAGTTACAATTTTTTAAGCCTATCTTCATTTGTAATTTCAGGATAACAAAACTTCCTAGGGTTAAAATGAGTTAACATGTAAAGAACCTAGCACATAACCTGACAACGAAGTATGCAATAAAAATTATCATTCTTATCAGCGATCCCTCTCTGTATCTAACTAAATAGAATTAGTCAAGCTTTTTTACATTTCTATTTTCCTATTGTGTGGACCAACTATAGCTTAATTACATTTTTGTAAATAAAGTTTTTTTTCTTTTTTTGCTGATGGATTGTTATGTGGGTTTTTTTCTTTTTTTTGATCAACAACACTGCAGTGAACATCTCTGTGCATATCTTTCATTCTGAACACTTGTCCAATTATTATTTAGAATATATATGCTTAAAACTACAATTTTTAGTTCAAAGATACTGTGTCACCAACCTAAGAAATACAAAAATAAAGCCTGTTTCCTATTTAAAATTTTGAAGGAAATAAACTCTGACTTCAAAATGACCTTGGTATGGACATTCCACAGCTTAGTGAGAAATACTGGTATCTTCAGAAAATGGCTTTTGGGTTCAGCCTGGCAGCATTAAGGTGCTGTAGCTTCTAGGCCTGATTCCGGACTCATGCATTTCAGCTGCCGGCCAGGGCTACTCTTGGGGCAAGCTGCACTTGGCTACTGCCTTACTCTAGGACACTGAGGGATAAACAGGTCTGAATGAATGTTTGTTAACCTGGTCCTAAATGGGGTGTGATACAGGAAAACATTGACAACATGGTTTACGTGATACCTGTGGGAATAAAGTGTCAGGACTTTTAAATCCGTGCCGCCTTTAGCGTTAAGCACTGTTAAGTGCCTTCTCTGATTTTTACCTATTGATAGTGAGTATCTGGGAATTACCTGCATTATGTTTGTTTTCAAATTAACTACATTATCCAAGGTTGATACTGTAGATCCACCAGAAGATTGGCACTTGTCTGATCTAAGCCTGTCTTAGGTCTTCTCCTAAGAGGGCCCCAAACACCAGTAAGTCTAATACAGGCTGGATCCTACAGCAAATAGAGTTGACTTTAATGCCATCAGCCCACTCGGTTACAACCACTCTATTTTTAATACTATGGAGATAGGACAGACCCCTTAAAATGAAGTCCTGGTACACCTTTGTTTTAAATGTTATACTATGAACTTTATACTTCAAGTTTCCAATCACCTTGCAAGTTAAGTCCTATTTTTAGAGTTAAAATATTTATTAGTACACTAGCTGGGGAAAACCACTGAGACTCAAATGCTACTATGGAGATAGGACAGACCCCTTAAAATGAAGTCCTGGTACACCTTTACTATGTATATTTTAAATGTTATACTATGAACTTTATACTTCAAGTTTCCAATCACCTTGCAAGTTAAGTCCTATTTTTAGAGTTAAAATATTTATTAGTACACTAGCTGGGGAAAACCACTGAGACTCAAATGCTAGTTTCAGTTTATGAATGTACCTATTTTCTTGAGTCTCAGTTTTCTCATGCATAGAATAAAAAGTTTAGACTTGATGTTTCCTTCAGGATGACAGTCTAGGGTTCTATGACTTACTTACCTGAAAATATCCACTAGAAGCTTCCAACGGAGAATTTTTCTCAAATCTCAAAAGATGCCTCATTGACATTTTTCTCTTTCAAATTCTGGACATCTACAAACAAGTACTCAAAGTGCCTGTTTTATATGCCTCACATATAACATGAACAGGATTTTAGAAACTTCTGCCAAATTGCCTTACCAGTTCTAAACTATACTGAAAGGTGGATTTAGTTTTCCATCAACCTTATCCAGCTAGACCATGAGAAGCTTTATGCTGTATCTAGTGAAATTTCCAGCATTGCTGCTTCATACCTAGAAATTTTTAAGATACCCAGATACCTCTGATGAAGTTTAGTTATTAGAGAAACCTTTTTATGTCCGTGTTCTATTCTGTACCCCCCCCCCAACTCCCAAAACACATGTCCAGGATTCTCTTTATTCACTTTTGAAAACTAAAGGGTAAGGCTAATGGGATTTGTCATTTTATACTATTTGTTTCTTTCAGTTAATTGATTGTAACAAGACTGTGGTAGATACCCTATCCTTGAGTTTTTGCAATCTCCTATATACACTGGAAATGTATATGCTGTTCCTGCTCTCCCAGGTCTTTAAGTGACCTTTTCCCCCTCAACTTAATCTATAGCAAATGGACCTAAAGGAAAACAATGGAGGGCTTCTAGTAAACAGTAGGTTCATCTATTTTCTGTTTTTGACACAGTTGTGGAATAACATGACATAGTGGCCGCCATCTGGTGACCATAAGGGCACAAGTTTGAGGATGGAGACAACATACTAAAAAAATGGTGAGTAGAAAGACAGAAGCCCTGGCCACTGATGATATCACATCTCTGCCTAATGGATACTCCCTGGAACCCCACACACATGCTGGGTGAGATGATAAATACACTTTTTAAAGTCAGTTTTATTTTGTGTATTCTTTTAATTGAAGCAAAATGTTTCTAGTTCTATTTCTCAAATTCACTGGAGACGTCCTAAGCCTTCACGTTCCCCCAACTTGCTATAGTTTAGTTTGCTGTTGCAAAAGAAGATTGATGCCATAGGGGCCATGGGATAGAGACATAAGACTCCTATATGTAGAAAACACAGTTGAGCAATCAAAAGTTTATACAATGTTTCGTGGCATTGAAAACATAAATTAAGCTTTTCTATATTCTTTGAGTAAAAATGAGAAAAAAATATGGCTGATTACAATAGGATATTTCAGAAGAACAACTAAAAATCCACACATCACTCCGCTTATATTGTGGATGGTCTTCCAGATGGATTGTGAATAATTTAATTTAGATATGCCAAGCTCTAGGAAGCATAACTTTTTTACCTGACCATATTCACCAATAGAGCAGTTTAGGGAAAATTCATGAAAACGTCTTTAAACTGTGTCCTTAAGGCTTGATTTTTAAACTACTTTCCTACTAACTAAAATATTGTAGCTATCTTGTTTTTAATTCAGGCACCTAAATATAAATTTATTACTATTTTCCACAAGGTTTTTTGGTTAAAAAATAGTATGGCATAAATTGGTATTTGAAAACTTCATGACTGAACAAATGAAACTAGAATTTAACACTTCTTTGTAAAAGGGAGTTAGTGATTAATAACAATATTGTTTTTCCTTAAAAATATGTAGTCACAGGGAAGCAGAAAACCAGTTGATTATTTTGCTCAGATACCACCACTTCCCATTTGCTGGAATGCTCATCTTTCTACTGGCTTTTATTGCTTACTTGCCTTCTTAGGGATACAAGAGTTGGGATGCAAATATCAAAGTTTAACTCTCTCCTCATAGATTGATCTGCTTCATATCTGAAGCTAAAACAGACCTTGACAAAACCTTCCTTTCAAAAAAAATAAGATACATAATATAGAACATGAAATGTGTGCATCAAGTAAATATTTTAAGTAATTTTTTAAAAGAGATAATCATCTCTCCTTTACTGGAGAAAATTAAATCTAAATGCTGAAGTTATTTGGCAGTTTTTCAGAAGTTACTCAAATAGTTGGAGTATTTATTTTTTCCCCTCAGAATGGGATATATTGGATTTTAGTGCATGTTTCATAGGATGTTTTAGATAGTATTTATTTTAATGTTGTCACCTGCATTTTGGTGTGCTAAAGGGTTTTTTGTTTTGTTATGTATTTGACAGAGACAGCTAGTGAGAGAGGAAGAAGCAGGCTCCCAGCGGAGGAGCCTGATGCGGGGCTCCAGAATGCCAGGATCACGCCCTGAGCTGAAGGCAGACGCTTAACAACTGAGCCACCCAGGCGCCCCTAAAGGGTTCTTTTTATAGAAACTTAAGCCAAGGCATTTAGTTCAACACACCTTCAGGTATTATTTGTTGTGTTTATGTGAACTAGTACCTTTCTCTGTCCACTCAAAATAATAGCACCAAAGCTCAGGTTTAAGATCAGCAATGTCGCTGAACAAGACATCCCTCACATCTATCAACCAAATAATCTGATAGTCATCCATGGACAAAGTACCTTTGTGAGAGCAGGTAGGAGACTGTGAAACCTCAGCAAAGTCCAAGGCTGAGAAAGCAGGGTGCACCAGGTGGCTGACTCATGGACCATAGTCCTAGCTACAGACCTGGAACACAGATTTGCATCCCTTAGGCCACAGCTAGAGCTGTTTGGCTTTGTCCTGTCACCAATACCACATGTCAAGAGACCTGGGAGCAGTCACACCCATCTGTATACTAGGCATACAGAACTAAGTCCCAGCTATAGACCCTGAAGTGGCCTATGAACTGGCTCCATCCCCTCTTGGCCATGTCTGGGAGACACTAAAAGCCAGCCCACTAAATTCAGTTAGACTATGGATTCTGATAAGAATCTACCTACAACTGGGCCCAACCTGTCCTAGCTGCAGTCTGCTAATAGGACTGCCAGCACAGGGACCAGAAGACAATAAACCCATCGGAGATCTTAAGAGTCCTATATGAGGTTCCAGTTACTTCACAGCCATAGTCACAACCAACAGTCCTGCAGGTCTAAGGACCCAGAGGGAGACACTTCTATTTGTTTAACTCTGGAGATCCTAAGCAGCCCTATACTAGGTTCCTAGTCCCATCACAGCCAGAGTCGACCAGGAGACCCAACAGAGACACATTGGTCTACACTCCAAGAGATCTTGAGAAGTCCCTACACTCAGTTCTAGTCCCTGCCACCATAGGGACCCAGCTAAAGGCACTCAAGTCTATGCTGAAGGAGATTCACAAAATACCTTTATATGTGGCTCCAGCCCCTTCCCCAATAGTCAGAGAGCAGTCTAGTCAGACTGGGGAACTGGCAAGAGACATGCTCACCTGTGCCTCCAGAACCAGGTCTGAAGATTTCAAACCTGACCAGGGACTCTCAAACAATCCTTTTACTTGGTTCCAGTCCCTCTCAACCATGGTCCTGGGCCAGTCCTTCCCACACATCTATACAACTGGAATAGGCCACTGTCTGAGAACCAAGCTGTGGACCCTTTTCCCAATACCACCCTAATGAACTAGAAACAGTCCCATTTCCCCAGGACCAGACAGTATCCACATCCTTCCACTCTCAATAACATGGATGATCTTTGAAGGCACTCTGGAAAGTCAGAAAAAGAAATACTATATGATCTCATTTATAGGTGGAATCTTAAGGGGGAAAAAAAAAAGCTGAACTTGTAGAAATGGAGACTAGAATAGTGGTTGCCAGGGTCTGGGACAAGCAGGAAGAGAATAGGGAGATGTTGGTCAAAGAGCACAAACTTCCACTTATATTTAACAGGGTGGCTATAGTTAACAATACAGTTGCTAGGACAGCAGATCTAAAGTATTCTCACCAAGTTGTAATTATTGAAACACTGAATTTGTTAACCTTATTTTGGTAATCATTTAGCAATATAGATATACAATGTTACATGCCAATTATATATCAATAAATCTGGAAAAATGTGATTTATATTTTTAAAATGACCATATCGCATTCACAGTAAACAAACAGCCACCATTTACTTAGGGTCCACTATGTGATAAAAGCTTTGAATGAATTATCTCTAATCTTCACAACAAATCCTTAGGATAGCTGTTATTATCTCTATTTTACAGTTGGGAAAAGAAGGTCCAGAAAGATTAAGTAACTTGATGAAGATACCATCTTCAGGTGATGGTGAGCTGGGATTAACCTCCAGGCTTTTTTTTTTTTTTAATTACACACTAGGCTCTTAAACACTCTATGCTACTGGACACATGTACATACACGTGAGAACTCAGACACAAAGAAAATTCATGCTAAGTGCATGGAGGAAGGAAGAAGAAATGAACTATATATATACATACATATATATATAAACAAACTGGTGAGGGCAGAAGTCTATGGTGGAAATATATTTTTCAACCCAAAACCTGCGAAGCATCTGTTTGTTAAACTATCAAAAAGGATAACTTTGAGTAACACAATAAATTTCCCACGGCCAGGTAAAGATATATATTAAGAAACAAACAAAACGTCCAGTAAGAACAGAACCTGAGTGTTGATCCTCTTAAAATTTGGTGAAAGAATATCCATTTAGCTAATAATTTTAAAGAATGCTTTTTCATTGGCTATATGTTCTATTGTTCATAATTTGCATAAGTCCCTATTTCCATAGTCAATTTTGGACGGACCCATAGTATGCTTATTACTGGATATTCAAAACTCGAACATTTTTATGTTACCCTAAAGAAAGAAATATCTTCACGTTGGTTTAGAAAATATAAAAGTGAACATGACTATTGATTCAAATACAACCTAGAAAAGTGTTTAATACATAACAGTAGCTTAATATTTGCTGAAATAGTCAATGCATATCAATGTCAGTATGTTAACCTATGTTTATAACATATGCAGAATATTATTTACTAAGGTTCAGTGGGCATGGGTAAAACATCAATATCAATGTGAAATATTATTGAAACATATTGACAAATAATGTTTTATAAGAATGGAGTAAAAAATAGTCTTACATTTGAGTCTGATGTGGGAAACAAAGGCAAAAGAAAAATTAAATTTCCTTACTACCTATAGCCCACTGACAAGTCCTTAAAACAGGAAGAGTGACATTCCTCTTGGAACTCAGCTACCTCAATGTTAATACTTTGCTAAGGGTAAAAGGCAATCTTAGCCCAACCTCCAGGATCCTGTAAGCCTACTTTAACATATAAAAATTTCTTTGGAAACATTCCTTTATCTCGACTCCCCAAGATACATGTTGACAAACATCCCCTAATACTATGACCCACTGCTATACATCTGAAGGGTCTCATGACTAAGGTTTCATTACACAGTGATAAATGACCTTTTCCCAACAATAGCTAGACCCCTTCAAGGTTCTGGAAACCTTGCTTTCAAAATTCTTAGAGACTTATGTTATCCCTAGCCTCCTCTCGAGAGTATAAAATCAACTACTCCTCATGACCCCAGCGCACTCTTTCTGCCCATGGGTTCCCTGTGCTTTACTAAAACCACCTTTTTGCACCAAAGATGTCTCAAGAATTCTTTCTTAGCCATTGGTTCCAAAACCTAACATCTTTCCTACATCAAGTCTTTCACTAAAATGATTTTTACCGATCAACATTGACATTTTTCTCAGTGGAAACACAGTAGGAATAACTATTAGTAGGAATAACTATTAGCATCTATTACCCAAGGAGGATTTAAAGGAGGGCAGAGTAATGTTTCTCTCTACTTGAGTTCCTTTTCAGAATATTTTCTAGAACCTAATATACCATCTTCCAAAATTAATGGATATTTTTAGTAGCCTAAAGGTCTCTAAAATAAACATAAATGAATTTTATAAGACACTGGGATTTTAACAACACTGATAAACAACCACTTCCTTTGTTCTTTTGAGAGAGATTCAGAAATAATCCTATTTCAGTAGCTACTACTCTGGTTTTTATGTAATAAAATTAGTCTTGTTTTGGAAAACCATGAAGTGGATAATAGGAAATAAGGTTAAGTCTGATTCTAAAATAAGAGCATTGTTGCCTACCTGATAAAATAGTGAAAGTAAATGCTGAGCTCCTTTAATAAATTATTCATCTAGTGCCTACTTATAATAATGTTTTTAGAAAAAAGGAGTGGGTGGACATTAAAGCTTGAGTCAGCAGCTTGGTTAAAGAATAAAATTACCTTGCTTCAGAATGCAATTTCTCCACCTAGGTAGTTATAGTGCAAATGAAAGTTTTCCCATTTTAAAATGTTTTCTTTTTCAGTTATAAAATATGTTAAAATGTTCTAAAAGCCAGCATATTTGTATTTATAATTCCAAGATCACCAGTTTTCTTACTGGATGAACTGAAAGATGTTAAGAAAACAGTCTATATTATTTAGCATAGCTTAATTAGCAGCTCTTTATTGAGTACCTTTGCTATATGCAAAGACTTGTGTGTCCCCAGGGGGCAGTTAACCTAGGAGGAAAAGGGAACACAGATCTTAAAAGGTAACTAATAGTCCCAGAGAGTATGAACTAAAACCCAAAGGGGAGGTGTAGTTATCCTCCAGGATTTACAAGAGAAAAATTCCCCAATTTATGCTCTGGGGTAGAAGACCTTTACCCCAAATCTTGTTATAGGCAAGGAAAAAAAAATTCCCCTTGCTTTTGCATTTTTATTGGAGTCCACTTCTCAGCCCTCCACCCTTGTTGGTACAACTCCTCAGTGATTGAGAGGAAATGGAAGTGGATTAACCAACTCTACAGTGCCAGTATATTTGCCCTACAATATCTAATGTGTTTTCTTGCATCCAAGTAAGGAAAATTGTTATTGAAAAACTCAAAACTTTTATCTTAGGACATTTACAAATACCATTTACTTTTTCATTATATAGATGTCATAGCTGACAAATTGTACTTGCTCTAATTGGGTATTTTTCTCATTTAAATATTATGCTATTATAATTAGCTTTCTAGTTTTTCAAAGACTAAAAATCTATTTTGGCTTTTGGTTTATTTTCTTTAGAGTTTCATAACAGTATTTTGTGTTTGTAATGGAACTTTTAAACTGCAAATAAATAAAGATACCCAGAGCCTAAGAAAATAGGCTTGGGAATCAGGTCAATGTTCAAATCCTTAATATACTATGTATTGTCTTGATATTTAATTTCCAAACACCATGCTCCTGATGTTTCTTATATAAAAGGAACTAAAAGACTTTTGTCATGTCACTCCTTTTATTGTTGTCCTTATGGATCTGGATTCAAAGGACATTTCAGTCAATTTGACAAAAATACAGCTAAGTATTTATTTACATATTTTTTCTACCTCTTAAACTGTCTTCTAACTTTCAGTTGAATATTCCCAGTTGCCCAGAGTCGTTATGATTTGGTTTGAAGTGATGGGGTTCAGAGCTGACAGCCAAGAAATAATTCTTGAGATGTCTTTGGTGCAAAAAGGTGGTTTTATGAAAGCACTGGGACAAGATCCATTGGCAGAAAGAGTGGCACTGGGCTTGTGAGAAATAGCTGATTATATACTTTGGAGTTGGGGGAGGTAAAGACAAAGGGAAGTTTCCAAAATGACTTTCATAAGCTAAAGAAGACTCACAGGATCCTGAAAGCCTAGCTATTGTCAAGTTAAGGTTTTTTTTTCCCTCTAGCAAAGCATTAACATTAAGACAGTTGGGAGTTTCCTGGAGAATGTTGTACTCCACCTACCTCAAGTATTTGTCAAAGGGCTGCAGGCTATAAGGAAATTTAATTTTATCTACATTTCCTTCTTGCCTTTGATCTCCACATCAGTTATATGTTCCCAAAAGGTATAGAAAAACATGAACTGAAGTTCACTTCTCTCAACACTGAAGATATGGAGTATCTGTGCTTACTAACCAAGTCCCTCACAGGGTATAGTATCAGAAATCTGTTTTATTGCCTTCCCTTTTCCCTCCATGCCTCCTTCCTATTTCTCCTTTCTGTACTCTCTGTGGGTTTTGATGTATGATAGAGCCCCTACTTTCACTCTCCCTTTGAATTTGAATACCAATAGGTATCTGAGGGCACAGAGAAAACAGACACTGCAGGGTTTCTTTCATTGTCTTGGAGATATATGTATATATGTTATATACATATATGTGTATATATATACAAATATATATATATATATACACACACACACACACAAATGATCTCAGGAATGACCAAACAGCTAAGAAGTTTTAGCAAATGTGGCTTTGATAGAGGAGGTTTAACAGATGGAAAAGTATAGATCAAGACAGTCATAGAAATTCCCTAGTTCGATTAAACTGCAGACAAGTTTCTTCTTGATTGTAGGCCCCTCCCCTCTTTTCTTAGAACATTTACTTTAGAAAAGTTGCAATTTATTTACATGCCCCGTGTGAAAAGTATATAAATCACCTTTAAAGCTTCTTGCCAGTTTAAGGAACCAGGGAATGTCTTTATCAAGGACCTGTGAGTCATTCCTTATTAAATAATTATCAAGAAAGATAACACTCCTATCTCCCATTTGCTATGGTAGGGTAGGTGCCAAATTTACTGGGCCTCTTGCTCAAAGCTGTGAAACTACTTCCTGTCTTAAAGATATGAGTAAATTAGCTTTTCCTTTGGGTAAAGTCAAGTCAAACACAGGTCGCCTATGATCCCTTTACCTAGTTCTTAAACACTCCAGAAGGGTTCAAGATGTCAGTGTACAAAGACCCTGAACTCATTCCTCTGCCATGGACAGCAAAATGAATGAATGAATAAAATTCTAAATATTGAATAATTTTCCTCTGAAAAGGACCTAAAAACTAAATGAATATCTCCTTCATAACAAAAGAGTCAAATGGAGAAAGGGTAGGTGAGGGAGACACAGCCTTGCATCCTACTTCATATGCGGTGATCCCACAATTACAAAAAAAAAAAGTAAAAAAAAAATCAGTGAAACTTTCCCTCAAGGAGTAAAGTGATTGCATACCACATCAGTCATTCCAACCGTGAGGGTATGTGCTAGAAAGATAAGTCCAAAATATCTCATTTTGAAAATCAATTGAGATTAAGCCCAGGAAAATCATAGAACTCTCTTAAAGGGCTTGTGCACAAACCCACTCACCCTGAGATCCAGTGCAAAAGCAGCAGATTGAAAAGTAACTAGACCATAAGCAAAGGAGGATCTACTTACTAATTATAAGCAGCTATCAGAGGGGCAGGAACCCGCAGGGACTTTATCTGGGGACAGAAATGCTGGCAGGTGCCCTGTTTGGTGACTTCCCTTTAGCCTGCTAGCAGTAGAGAAAGTGTTCTCCCCACCCCCAGCCCTAACTGGGCTGGATGAGTGTCCCACTTCCTACCCACCCATTGGGGCACTCAAACCACAATAGGGGCAGAAGAGCAGCCAGAGTGCTGACAGGCACCCAGCCATGCCAACCTTGGATAGAGACATAGGCAAGCAGCTGGAAATCTGCTCTCATCACATAGTGTCTGAGCCACAACCAGACCAGGCAAGTAGGCCAAGCCCCACCCTCTCTATATAGCAGCTGCAACCCTATCACAACCAACAGGCACACGCAACCCACAAGAGATATCTGGCTCTGGTGGTCAGGGGAAATTTCACTTCTGAGCTGCACAGAACAGATCCAACACCTGCCCACTTCCCTTCAAGCCTGAGGGAAGTAACCATTTCACCTAATACATACAGAAAAACATAAACAAGCACAGAGACACAAAATGAGAAGACAAGAGGAAATTGTCACAAATGAAAGAACAGGACAAGGCCATGGCCTGAGATCTAAGTAACATTCCTGACAGAGGATTTAAAGTAATGATCACAAAGACACTGGACTTGTGAAAAGAATAGAAGACATCACTAAGACCATTAACACAGAGAAAAGGAATAACAGAGATAAACAAAGTGAGAAACATGCATGATGGAAAGAACAGCAGGCTAGAAGAAGCAGAGGAGCAAACTAACGTCCTAGAAGACAGAGTAATGGAAAGCAATGAAGCTAAACAAAACAAAAGAGAGAAAAAAAGGGAACTCTGTGGTTCCATCAAATGTAGTAACATTATAGGAGTCCCACAAGAAGGAGAGAAAGTAAAGGAGCAGAAAATTTATTTGAAGAAATAATAGATGAAAATTTCCCTAATCTGGTGGAGGAAACAGATATCCAGACAAGAGGCACAAAGAACCCCCAACAAAATCAACAAAAGCAGATCCACATCAAGACATATTGTAATTAAAATGGCAAAATATAATGACAGAAAAAATTGTAAAAGCAGCAAGACAAAAGAAGACAGTTACATACAAGGAAGCCCCATAAGGCTACCAGGGGATTTTTCAGCAGAAACTTCCCAAGCCAGAGGGAGTCACATTATATATTCAAAGAGCTGAATGGGAAAAATCTGTAACAAAGAATGCTCTATCTAGCAGGCTATCATTCATAGTAGAAGGAGACTTAAAGAATCTCCCAAACAAAAACTAAAAGAGTTCATTACCACTAAACCATCCCTGTAACAAATATCAAAGGGGATTCCTTGAGTAGAAATATTAGTCAAAGGACTCACAAAATAAAAGAGTATAAAATATGATACCATATACCTAAAGTATGGGAAGGGGAGGAGAAAAGAAAGGTTCAAATTTTAACAACAATTGAGTATAGATTTCTATATGAAGTGGGGTTTATATGCAAAACTAATGGTAACCACAAAGCAAAAATGACTAAAATATGCAAAGAATAAAGAAAGTATCCAAATATACCACTAAAAATCAGCAAGCCATGACAGAAAGACAAGAAAGGGTCAGAGAAAATCTTCAGATATGACCAAAAAACAGGTAATAAAATGACAATACATATCAATAATTACTTTGAATATAAATGACTACATACTCCAATTAAAAGACATTAGTTGGCAGAATAAAAAATATGACCCATCTACATGCTGCCTCCAAGAGGCTTATTTTAGACCTAATGACACCAGCAGACTGAAAATGAGGGGATACACAAATATTTATCATGCACATGGATGTAAATAAAAGCCAGAATAGCATTACTTATATCAGACAAAACTGACTTTAAAACAAAGACTGTAATAGAGAAAAAGAAGGATACATTTAATCATTGAGGGTACAATCCAACAAGAAGAAAGAACAATTGTAAGTATTTATCCACCCAACATGAGAGAACCTAAATACATAAAATAGTTATGAACAAAAAATAAAGGAACTAATTGATGCAATAAGAGTAGGGGAGTTTAACGCCCCCATTTATATCAATAGAGAGATCATCTAAACAGAAAATCAATAAGGAAACAATGGCTTTGAATGACACACTGGAACAGATTGATTTATTAGATATATTCAGAATATTACATCCTAAAACAGCAGAATATACATTCTTTTCAAGTGCACACAGAACATTCTCCAAAACAGATCACATATTAGGTCACAAAACAAGCCTCAATAAAATCAAAAAGATAGAAGTCATTCAATGCATCTTTTCTGACCACAATGCTGTGAAACTAGAAGTCAATCATAAGAAAAAATCTGGAAAGAGCACAAATACATACAGGTTAAATAACATGCTACCACGCAATGGGTCAAGCAGAAAATAAAAGAAGAAATAAAGAAAAATACATGAAAACACAACAGTTCAGAAATTTTGGGATGTAGCAAAAGCAGTTTTATGAGGGAAGTTTGCAGCAGTACAGGCCTACCTCAGGAAATAAGAAAAATCTCAAACACCCTAACCTTACACATAAGGAACCTAGAAAAAGAAAAAACCTAAAACCAGAAGAAAAAAGGAAATAAAGCAGAAGTAAATGATACAGAAATTAAAAGACAAAGAAAACACAATGGAACAGATCAATAGAATCAGGAGCTGGTTATTTGAAAAAAATCAGTAAAATTGATAAAACTCTAGCCAGAGTTATCAAGAAAGAAAGAAAGGATTCAAATAAAATCACAAATGACAAAGGAGAAATAACAACTAACACCACAGAAATACAAACAATTGTAAGGGAATATTATGGAAAAGTATATACCAACAAATCAGACAACCTAGAAGAAATAAATTAATTCCTGGAAACATACAAGCTACCAAAACTGGAAGAGGAAGAAATAGAAAATTTAACCTACTGATAACCAGAAAATAAATTCAATCAGTCACCCAAAAATGCCCAAGAAACAAAAATCCAGGACAAGATGTCTTCACAGGCAAATTCTACCAAACATTTAAAGAACAATATCTATTCTTCTCGAACTACTCCAAAAAATAGAAAAGGAAGGAAAACTAAATTCATTCTATGAGGCCAGCATTACCCTGATACCAAAACTAGGTAAAGGCACCACTAAAAAAGAAAACTAGAGGCCCATATCCCTGTTGAACACAGAAGCAAAAATCCTCAACAAAATACTAGTAAACTAAATCCAAAAATACATAAAAAAAAATCACTCACCACAATCAAGTGGGATTTATTCCTGGGTTGCAAGGGTGGTTCAATATTTGCAAATCAATCAACCTGGTACATCAGATCATCATGAGAAAGGATAAGAAACATGATCATTTCAATAGATATAGAAAAAGCATTTGACAAAGTACAACATCCATTCATGATAAAAACCCCCAACAAAGTAAGTTTAGAGGGAATATACCTCAACATAATAAAGGCCATTTATGAAAACCCACAGCTAATGACATCCTTAATGGGGAAAAACAGAGCTTTTCCCCTAAGGTCAATAATAATAAGACAAGGATGTCTATTCTTACCACTTTTATTCAACATAGTACTGGAAGTCCTGGCCACAACAATCAGACAACAAAAAGAAATAAAAGGCATTGAAATTGGTAAGGAAGAAGTAAAAATTTCACTATTTGCAGGTGACTATATATAGAAAACCCAAAAGACTCCACTAAAAAACTGCTAGAACTGATAAATGAATTCAGTAGTCACGGGAATTAAAAAAAAAAAAAATCAATGTTTAGAAATTCGTTGCATTTCTATACACTAATAATGAAGCAACAGAAAGAGAAATTAAGAAAACAATCACATTTACAATCACACCAAAAAATAATAAAATACCTAGGAATAAACCTAACTAAAGAGGTGAAAGACCTGAGCTTGATAAACTATAAAAGCCGTTAAAGACAACACAAAGAAATGAAAAGATATTCTATGCTCATGAACTGGAAGAATAAATATTGTTAAAATTTCTATACCACCCAAAGTAATCTACACATTTAATGTAATCTCTATCAAAATGCCAATAGCATTGTCCACCAAGGTAGAACAATCAATCCTAAAATTTGTATGGAACCACAAAAGACCTCGAATAGCCATAGCAATCTTGAAAAAGAAGAGCAAATCTGGGGGCATCACAATTCTGGACTTCAAGTTATATTATATAGTCCTCGTAATCAAAACAGTATGGGACTGGCACAAAAATAAAGACATAGATCAATGGAAAGAAGAGAAAACTCAGAAATGAACCCTCAATTATATGGTCAATTAATCTTCAACAAAGCAGGCAAGAATATCCAATGGTAAAAAGATTATCTTTCAACAACAGGTGTTGGAAAAAGTGAACAACTTGAAAAATAATGAAACTGGACTGTTCCTTACACCATACACAAAAATAAATTCAAAATGGATTAAAGACCTAAATGTGAGACCTGAAACCATAAAAATTCTAGAAGGGCACAGGCTGTAATTTCTCTGACATCAGCTATGGCACCTCCCCCCCCCCCCCCCAAGATGTTTCCAGAGGCAAGGAAAACAAATGAAAAAAACCTATTGGGACTACATCAAAATAAAAAACAGCTGCATGGCAAAGGAAACAAAACTAAAAAACAATCTATAGGAATGGGAGGAGATATTTGCAAATGACATATCTGATACTTAGTATCCAAAATATATAAAGAACATATAAAACTTAAAACCCAAACCCAACTATTCCAACTAAAAATGGGCAGAAAACATGATCAGATATTTCTCCAAAGAAGACCTACAGATGGCCAGCAGACACATGAAAAATTTGCTCATCATCACTCACTACTCAGGGAGATGCAAGTCGAAACTACAAAGCAATATCACCTCACACCTGTCAGAATGACTAAAATCAATAAGCAAAAAACAACAGTATTGGTGAGGATGTGGAGAAAAGGGAATCCTCAAGCATTGTTGGTAGGAATGCAAACCGGTGCAGCCACTGTGGAAAACAGTATGGAGATTCCTCAAAAAGTTAAAAATAGAACTACCCTATGATCCAACAATCAAAGTAAAGGGTATTTGCCCAAATACCAAAACATTAATTCAAAGGGACCCATGAACCCCTATGTTTACAGCAGCATTATGTATAATAGCCAAGATATGGAAGCAGCCCAAGTGTCCATCCATTTTTGAATGGATAAAGATGTAGATATATACAATGGAATATTAGTCATAAAAAAAATGAGATCCTGTCATTTGCAGCAACGTGGATGGACCTAGAGGGTATAATACTAAGTAAAATTAGTCAAAGAAAGACAAATGCCGTATGATTTCATTCATATGTGGAATTTAAGAAATAAAAAACACACAAATAACAACAACCAAAAGACACTTAAATACAGAAAACAAACTGGTGGTTGCCAGAGGGGAAGTAGATGGGGGATGGGTGAAATAAAGGGGATTAAAAAAACTTTCAGTTTTTAAATAAATAAGTCATGGGGATGAAAAGTATAGCATAGAGAATATAGTCGATAAATTGTAATAACATTGGTGACAGATGGTGACTCACTTATCATGGTGAACACTGAGTGATGAATAGAATTGTTCAATCATTAGGTTGTATAACTGAAACTAACATAACACTGCATATTAATTATACTTCAATAAAATAAAAAGAAAATAAGGAAAATTTGGCCTTAAATTACACATAATACTAGATGGACTTAATACAGACATGTAGAAAATTTCATCCAAAAGCAGCAAAATACCTATCTCTTTCAAGTGCGCATGCAACATTCTTCAGGATAGATCACATGTTAGGCCACAAAACAAGTCAATAAATTTAAGAATATTGAAATCCTATCAAGCATCTTTTCTGACCATGATGGTATGAAACTAGAGATCAGTTACAAAAAGGAAAATGAAGGGAAAAAATGTTGATACTGAACAACATGGTATTATACAACCAATGGTCAACAAATCAAAGAAGTCAAAAAAATACCTTGAGAAAAATAAAGTAGAAATACAACATTCCAAAATCTTTGGGACACAGCAAATGCAGTCCTAAGACGGAAGTTTATAGCAACAGGCCTACCTCAAGAAACAAGAAAAACCTCAGTCTAACGTTACACCTAAAGGAAATAGAAAAGAATAAAGCCCAAAATTGGTAGAAGGAAGGGAATAGTAAAGATCAAAATGGAAACAAATGAGAGACTTAAAAAAAAATTTACCTTTAGCCAAACTCCTCAAGAAAAAAAGAGAGCCGAAATAAAATCAGAAATGAAAGAGGAGAAATTACAACCAAGACCACAAGATATACAAAGGATAAGAGGATACTATAAACCTTCAAAATAATTTATATAGAACACTATAAACACTAATTTATAAACAAATTAGACAACATAGAAGAAATGGATACATTCCTAGAAACATACAATCTTCCAAGACTGAATCATGAAAAAATAGAAAATCTGAATAGACCAATTAGTAATGAAATTGACATTGAATCAGTAATTAGGGGGAAAAAAACCACAAAAACTCAAAAGTCCAGATGACTTCACAGGTAAAAATCTACCAAACATTTAAAGAAGAGTTAATATGTACCCTCCTCAAATTATTGTTAAAAAAAAAAAAAAAAAACAAAGAAGGAACACTTCCAAAGTCATTTATGAGGCCAGCATTACCCTGATGCCAAAACCAGATGACACTGAAGAAAAAAAAAAGTGAGAATAAAGGCCAATATCCCTGATGAACTTAGACACAAAAATCCTCAACAAAATATTAGCAGACCAAATCCAACAATAAATCAGAAGTATCACACACAATGTCCAAGTGGGATTTATTACAAGGGTGCAACGATGTCTTAACACCCACAAATCAATCACGATACACCATATTAACTAAATAAAGGCTGGAAATCATATCTCAATAGATGCAGAAAAGAGCATTTGACAAACTGTAACATTCATTCATGATAAAAACTTTCAACAAAGTGGATTTAGAGGGACTCTAAAGCCATATATGAAAAACCCACAACTAACATAATACTCAATAGTATACGGCTGAAAGCTTTTCCTCCAACAGGTTCAGGAGAAAAGATGGCTACTTTCACTTTTATTCAACATAGTATTGGAAGTCCTAGCCACAGCAATTACACACAAAAAAAGAAATAAAAGGCATCACAATTGAAAAGGAAGAAACGAAACTATCACTATTTACAGATGACATAATACTATATACAGAAAACCTTAAATACTATACCAAAAACAAAATAGAACAGAACTAATCAAATTCAGTAAAGTTGCAGGAAAATTAATATACAGATAGTTTATTATTAGTGTATAGAAATGAAACAGCTATCAGAAAGAGAGCTAAAAAACAATGCCAGTTACAATTGCATCACAAAAGATATTTCTTCATCTTCACTCATTTTGGGGTCTTAAATATGTGCATGCTGTATCACTGATCAAAGGTTACCAGTATCTGAAATTTGACTATATTCGCCGTACACTTTCTATGCCTGCTCCATCTTTCCTTTAGTGTGAAAAATTTTAGGGAGTAATAATGTGGTCAGAAGAGAGTAAGCCAAAAAAAAAAAAAAATGAAGGAAGATAAAGACCAAACATGCTTAATCCTCAGGCAGTATACCTAAACCCAGGATAACAGCTCTGCACGTGGTGGTTCTAGAGGGTAATTGAATTGTGGCTTATTGCAAAGCACTTTGGAGCTCTGTAGACCTAATTTTAAATCCTACCTCAGCTATCTAGTAACTGTGCAAAACTGAGCAAGTAAATTTTCTCTCTCTGGATCCCAATTTCTTTACCTGAAAATTAGGTTTATAGGAATACCGCTCTGAGAGCTTTATAGGAAAATTTGAGCATTAGCTAAGAACTTTCACTTTCAATGTTAACTAATGCATCAACAAAAGCAACACAAATAGTAGCTCCATTTTCTTTCCTTTATTCTTAATCTGCAAAGTCATAAAGAAAAGTCATATTGACTGTTTAGTCTCCACATCAGATATACCCAGTGAGGTACAGTGATGGCTGGTCTGGAACAGGAGTATAGGTGCTCTGTGTTTATGAAACAGGTTTTATCTATGAGAAAGAACCTACCTGGGAATTTTCACTCTATAAATCCCAGACTCATTATCCATAATGCTGAGCTAAACAGCCTTGACCAATCAACATTAGTGTCATCTTGGCTTCAGGAGTAGAGGGAGTGCTTTGCTTCCACAGTCTAACCACAGTGCACTTGGTCCTGTGCCAGGTGCTCTATTTAAAGTTCCCCAAACCCCAATGATTCTGAACATGAATACATGCATTGAGCTGCCATAATCACTAATGACTAAAGGTAAATAAGAGGAAATGAGAGTGTTAAAGATATCTGACCCAATTTTGGATCCTGGCCAGATGTTCAAGGAGTGCCAACTGCTTTCGACACAGGTCACACCTGCTTAATTAACAGTAATAAGAGCTTTTGGAAGATCACAGGGAAATTAGTTACAGATAAATGAACTAGCAATTCTGTCACAACCAGAAAAGGGACAGGATGGTATTTAATAACATGATCACAAGTGGAATTACAGGTTAATGACCTTGCATTTTATAATTTAATGGGGCACACACAGTACCAGGCTGAAAGTAAATGGATTGTCAAATACAAATGTATACACTGGCATTTTATAAATAAATAATTATAGCACTAATTGCAATTAAATTGCTGTATTTTACTATGGTCTAGTAATTAAGTCACGAGTGGCTTACGGCCTGGTTCTTGCCTGAACTGGCAACAAATAAAACTATTTGATTCAGCAAAAGCAGTTCTGAATATACTCTCAAACTTTTATACAGGAATGGAGGCATATGAGATCCCAACTACCCCAATTTATAAAAATTAGGATTGTTTCTTCCCCCCACCTCTTGCCTTCTTGATGACTATTTACAAAGGAAAACAATACCACAGTGAATTGGATAAGCCCCAACCCCTTTTGCATCTCAAGAAATGCTATAAATCCTTAGTCTTCTTCTGAAATGAATTTTCCTCCTAAAGATGATCTAAGAGCTCCTCTAAGATTATCTAATTTCACCATCCAGTACTCAAGAATTAGTACTGGATGGATAACACCTTTGTCAGAAATGCCACAGCAATTGTGAGCTCTGGTTGTGTGTCATGGGATTCCTTTGGATCACTTGCCCCACTCTGTGCTCCCATTATAACATGTTAGCCATGCTATAGCATTATTTTCCCCACATTTCAGTCATCCATTCATGTGTCTACTTATGTGGTTTCCTGAGGACAGGACCATGATCTTATTTATTTTAGTGTCTTCCAACTGTGAGAGTTTCTGTAGATACAGACATGTAAATTAAAACCCTGCCCTCAAATTAAATACAGTACATTTGCTAAAAACTATATCCACATAAAGATAAAATCACTTTTTGTAGACACTACATTGAAAACCACGTGAGCATTACAATCTTCACCATGATGACATAAGTACTATTATTATCCCTACTTTATATATGAGGAAACTGAGGTACAAGGAGATTAGGAAACTCCCAAGATTTCTCTCCTAGAAAATGACAGAGTCAGGTTTCTGTCTCAGGCCAAATGGCTCCAGAGCCTGCACACTTAATTACCACAATATGTAACTTGAGAAATACTATAGACTTAAAGGAGATAAAGGTTACTGGTCTTTATGCATTAGGGAAACTGAAGATACTGTCAGAGCAGAAGTCAACAATATCTTAAAGGGTGAGAGGAATCAGATGGAAAAAGAAAAATTGATGAGTGTCCTGAATAAAGAAAGTCAGGACAGGGGCAAAAGTGAACATGGTGTGGCTAGAGCAAAGGATTCAGGTGGAACATATGAAAAATAACATCTACAGAGTTGAAATGGGGAGGACTTTGCTATTCATGGTAATGAAACCTTCAGATATTCCTGGCATCTGATATTTGTAGCCAGAGACCTCTGGTCACCCAACACATCTATAAGTGAGATTTCCTGACTAACCAGCCATTGAAGCAAAAACATTTTATTTCTCCCAAAGCTTGTCATATGACCGTTCAAGTAAGGTCCAAACAACAGCAGCAAATAGATAAACTCTGCCTTCTCTTTTTATGCCCAGCCATACACAGTAAGTCTCCAAAGGCCAGACTGGCAGACACTGGAAGCTGCTTACTTTCTTCTTTACAAGATTTCACTGGTGCTTGACATGTCAATGCCCCACTCATACGGTTGAGGCCCCAAGCCTTGGATAAACAAGGAAGGGAAATGTTTAAGCAGTCACCTCATTTGTCAGTGTTATTGTCTATCTACATTGGCCCAAAATGTTGGGAACAAAAGTTGTTTCATGCATCACTAATTAACAAGATATTTTATTAAATTAAGGTAGTGAGTGACAGGGATGCTTTTGGACCTATCAGTCAGGAGTGAGGTTCTGCTTGAAGAAAACAAGATGGACCCTGTCTTGTAGGTTACCAGTTAAGTTGCTGTCTCTGCAAGGACTGGATTTCTGGATTAGTCTACGATCAGATCAGATTCTGCCTTGCTGATACAGGCTTTCATCTAATGCAATCCCAATCCTTTATGCTCAGCCTGATTCATTGAGAACAGCTCCCTACAGAGTAGGCCCTGACCTTCAGGAAGGCTCTGGGCAAATTTCTCTTAGAGTCAATTTCTTGAGAAAAAAAAAAAGTCAGAGAAAGAGTTCTGTAGAGATGATTGAAGATGGGGTTACTTGGGAATCATAGCTACAGGAATATTTTTAACTACTTCAGATTAATGTTACCACCAATTATACTAACGATAATAGCAAAGTTATTATATTGACAATTATTACCATCTTTTTAAATCGTAACAATCTCTAGAAGAGAACTAGAGCTATTAGGACTCTTGCCATGCTTTGGAACTGTTAGTCCTCCTTCCTAAGTTGATTATCAGAGGACAAGCAGTTTGACCTCAAAGTGGTTGGAAAGTATTTGAGAGGAACTTTAGCTACCTGGTACATATGCACCTAATGGAAGCTTCCCCCTACCTCTAGCTTCTGCAGAGTGATGATTGTAACATATATCCCCTCTTGGCTCACTCCATTACCTTAATTATATGAGGGATAGATAATCTGAGTTAGGGTGGACTATCCATAAACTGACTATTTCTTGGTTTGGAAAGTTGAGCAAAGGCAATGGGACTCCCAGGTTGGGAATTTGAATCAGGACACAAAAGAGAATTTCAGATGGTGCAGTTTTACAGTCCTGTGATTTTGAGGTTGTAGCTACTATTACTGTCTGATAATGGACACAGAGATATGAAGGAGTAGAATCTAGGAAAAAGCAAATGAGAAGAAATAGAGTGGAAAGAGATCTACTGACAGAAGACAAAAATTGGTGAGATTAAGAGAGCACCACATAGTAAAACTGTTCTTCTAGAGATTTCCTTCCTCATCCTCCTGAGTTCTTGCGTGTAGCTCTTCTCAGATTGTCCTGAGAACTCTTTGTAGACATACAATGGCTTTGACCAGTTTTATCTGAACTTGTCTTCCTTGTCACCAAAGTAGACCTAACTTGAAGAGAAACCCTATGTTCACTTAGCAAGCAAAAAGCTAGAGAAGCCAACTAAACACAAAGGTGATTTCCCTAAATTTTTACTTTATACTGGTTGATGCTGTGAGAATGATCCAGAGAAACTATAAGGAAAAGTATCTGTAACATCTCGGAGATTCATGAGGAAGCCATTTTGAATCTAGCTACACTCAGGAAAGACACAGTGCATCTTCCTCTACACTGACTGACTGTGTTATCCTGGGCTAGCTAGGTCACTTCTCTGACACTTTGTTTTCATAAATGTGAAATGGAGATAGGAATATCCAGATAGACTAAATACGATAGTATCTATACAGCTTCCAATATAATTCTTGTCAGGAAGTAGAAAAATTTAGCCCCTCTCATTGGACAATTTGTGGAATGTGGACTGAATTTTAGTCTCCGTATTCTCCCTTAGCAATGTGCTCTTGTGTATGATACAACTGCATGAGAGTCCTGAATATGTGATATTTAGTAGATGGTATTTTTCGTCAGGCTGTTGCGAGTGACGTGTAACAGGAAAACAACATAGGTCCATTTAAGGAAGTTCAAACTAACATTTCCCCTAGAGAATATATATATATATGAGTTGAAATGAAAATTTAAAAAAAAGAATCATAAAGGATTTCAGCTAGCTAGAAAAACCAATACAGTTTAGTGAGTTGTCAAAAGAACCAATCACAACTCATTGGTTATAACAGAAAGTGGTTTGTACTTACCTATTTTAATTTTTTTTAACCTGATAACTGACCAAATTCACCCTAAGTACCAAATCAGAAGTAGGTTGACATGGAAAGAAAACATATCCCATACTTTCAAAAGATAAGTCACCAGTCAAGAAACAGTTGATCTCTGTATGATGTAGAGGACACAATTCAAAATGACATTAAATGGGAGGAAAAGGCTTGTCTAATTTTATGAACCTGAAGGATAAATTTTGCTGACAGATTTATGGGCTATAACCAACTGAAGTCCTTCTGTTGAAATGCTCACTTGTTTCCTTTGAAGACAGGAAAATCAGTTAATCTTAAGGCCCTTCAGATGATCTTTCCTTAGGATTTGATGAACTTTAAATCTGAGAGGAATTTATTCAATCTGACTTAAAGCTACAGATGGTAGTGGTCTGAGGACTTGAGTGGTAGCAGCTCTAAAAGTGACACAGACCTTCCCAAATGGTGTTTTACATGGAGGACAGAAAGCCTGAAATAATTAATACGGTCCCAATTAGAAATGGGACGGAGGTAGTATTTGCAATCCCTGATCCCCTTTGAGGGGTCCACCTCATAAAATTGCTAAGCAACTCAAACTTCAGAACACTGTGACAACTGCTTAGTTACCCTGTGTTCTTTTCACAGTTTTTAGGAGAGGTAGAAATAAAAGAACTCAGAACCATATAATTCTCATCCTCAAAGCAAGGGAATATGACAGGTAAAAAGAGTACCTTAAGTAAACACTGAAAATTGGTTAAAAAGTACCATCTGAAAGACAATTCAGAAGAAATGCTTTTATATCCAGGGTTGGCAGGTCTCAAATCTGTGTTTAAAAGTTTCAGAGTTAGCAAGTTCCAGAAAAAAAACTTCAATTTAGTATTGACAGTAATGGGGTGAAAAAAAGAACTTTTTTAAAGTTCCACTAAACAGTTACCTTAGTCTTATTCTCTCTTCCTCTTTGTAATTTTTCTACTTCAAACTTCTAAAAAAAATGTTTAGGCACAATAAAGAAAAATAGGAATAAGATTCTTATGACATAAGTCTGAAAAGGTTTAGCAAATTGCCTGACACTAAGCTCTCAACAAAATGTTCCTCCCTTCTTCCTCACATAGGGCATCTTGTATCCTCTCTTTGCGAGTTTCCTACTGAGTCAGGTAGAAGGGAAATGGCTAACTGCCCAAAGACAGGGCAGTGGATTCTTGAAGTCTCTGATAGAAACCTCTTCCCTCAATATGAAAGGGCAACATTATCATCTGGGTAGTAAGGAGAAATCGCAGCTAACTCTCTCTCAGGACCAGTCTTACGTACAGGCAGGGAGTGGTGCCTGCAACTGATGATTGCACATGTTCTGCACCAGGCAAAAGGTAGTGATTATCTAGAACTAAACAGTACACTAATTTTTACTCCAAGGGACAAGGTACTTTTCTGAAATAAATAAATAAATACACATATACACACTCACATATGTAATTAAAATGGAATGAAAGTATCTACTATGGTAAGGCTGAGATAAGGAATAAATTAGATGATGATGGGAAAATATTAGTGTAGTTGTTAGCACTTAAGTATATATTAAGTGAGAAAATACTTAGTTATTAACATCTCCACGTGAATCAGTATCCCAGGTCCGTTTGCTGTACGAGAGGAGGTTTCTGGGGAAACGGGAGCCCACTGATGAAGAAAGAGAACACTGGATACATGAAAAAGAGGCAGGGATTCCCAGGTACAAACTGCTAAATTTTGTAGATTTCTACAAGTCACCAAAAATGTAGCATTCTTTAAAATAATAATAAAATTAGCCATTTGGCATACATTCATTCTCCTATTCTCTCAAATGTGTGCTGAAATGAAAATATTGCAAAGTCCACTGTAGTGCTCAGAATATGGGGTACCGGGAGCTACATGATGGATAAGAGAAATTTCCAAACTGGAAAGAATAAAGATAAAAGCTCTAGCATCATTCTTGATAGGGAAAAAAACTAAGGAAAAGAAACAGGAAGACTGAGAGAAAGCATCTAGTCCTGAGGGCAATTCTCTGGCATTTAGCTCTGAGCATCAAGGCAATCAGAATGTACTGAGAGCTTGTAAACAGCCCATGTATGTTTCTGTTTTCAAATACCTGCCTACAGTTCTCCAGGCTATGAGACTTTAGAGATTCTAGGAAGTGAAATAGTGGTAGGACTTCCAGAGCTTGGAGTCACACTGCCTGAGTTTGAACACTGCACTGAACCTTTATCAGCACTGTGACCTGGAGAGACACTCAACCTCTTTAAGCTCCAGCTTCTTTCTCTTAGAGAGAAACAAGTAATACTGTTCACATAGTAGGACATGAGGATTTTAATGGGATGGTGCATATTAAATCCTAAGCCAAGGACTGGACATATGATAAGCACAAAATTAAACTTTTTTTAACTTTAATAGTTATATAATTTATTATTATAATTATTTCATCAACCTTACCTGACCTCATTAAGCAACATGTAGAGATATTGTAAATAGCCATATATTGGAGAATACTAAAAGAGTGCCTTTAGTGTAAACCAGACTCTATCCTTATTAGCCCAGCTAAACCTTCAGGTTTAGTCAGGTTAACAGAGCCCCAGTGCCTCAAAAACAAACAGCAACAACAACAAAATCTAAGTCTAATAAAAGATACAGAGATTTTAAAAATAAGAAATACTTATTTGCATCCAGAAATATGTATTCCCCATTGTTTTGCCACATACACCCCTAAACCCGTCAAAGGAACATCTCCAAATAGAATCCCCCCTGTACTGATCCAAAGAATAAACAGAAATCCTTTTCAGTATCAGGAGAAAAAAAAAGATTCCAGAGTATGTAAAATTAAACATCCCTTTCCTAGACATTCAATCAGCCATTTCTCCAAGAATCTCTGTTTTCTTTCAGTGAGGAGTGTTACTTCAAGGTCAAAATATGGTTGATTGGAATGCATATTGCTACTGAGTTGTTCATTCCTTTAGATATTTTTAGTGGATAAAATGAGGAGAGATACATACATGCATGCATTAATAAAGAGATAGTGACAAATTTATATTGAAACTTTCAAATTCAAAACTATAAATGATCAATAGGTCCTTTATACCAATCCATATTTTCCCCTTTTCTTCCGCTTTCAGAGTTCCCTCTTCTGTTATTTTTGTTTTAAAAAAAGTCGGGGAGGGGGATTGTTTTCCAGAATGTCCTTAATCTGTTCACCTCTCTACCTGTATTCTGGACCTTTTCTTTCTTTGTTTATATTGTGCCTAACCTGCCCAATTTGGGGTCCAACACTTTCCTCTTCTTTGTGGGGCCCTGTACTGGGAGTCTGTTGTATTGATTTTGAGGAGGCTACAGGCATGCCCCTCAGCTTTGGTCAATACTGGAGAGGGCGACGCCCTTCCCAGTTTTAGCTGCTATTCCTAAATAGACTTTCTGTTCTTTCCAGTCAATACCTGTTGGGTATTTTAGGGTGCTCCTAGTTTCATGTTAGTATTAATGGCAGTTCTGATGTCTCTTTCTTCATACACAGACACCAGTGGATGTTTATGATTACTAATCATATATTGTGTTTGTAATTAGCTCTTGTATTTTGGAGTTTGTGGGGTAACTTCACCATCTGGTTTGGTGGTATATGTTAATGGGTTTTGGTTTTGCTATCTAGCTTTTCTGTCTAGTTTACGTGAAGATCCAGAGAGATTGAAAAATGTCATTTCCACATTTCCAGAATCCTTATCATTAAAGTCTCCAGCCAATCTCCCTTTTAAATTATTGTTTTAATAAACTTATTTTAGAGTAGTTTGCAATTTACAGAAGATTTGTAAAACAGTTCAAAGAGTTCCCAAATAAGCCCTTTAAAAAACTGATCTTTAGTCTTCAGTTTGATGAGCTTGGATAATTGTAGATAAAATGTATAATTGTATACCACCCAAATTATGTGGTTTACATCTTGTTAGCACTGTCTCTCTTGCTGGCACATTGTCCCTTGCCTTCTCCCTTACTCACTCGATGAAACATGTTGCCATACTGTGAAGTGTTCTATGGAGAGGTCCACAAGGCCTCTGGCCAACATCTCCTGAAAAACTAAATCCTGCCAACTAAGAAGGAGATCCTTCACAGTTAAGCCTTGAACTGACTATAGCTTTCTGAAACAAAACAAAACAAAAACTAGAGCTCAAGGACTCAGCTAAGCCACACTTAGATTCTTGACCCATAGAAAATATGGAATGACATTTTTGTTTTAAGCCTCTATTTTTTGGGGCAATTTGTTATGCAGGCAATAAATAACTAACACATGGAGCCAACTCTGCTAACAGCTCAGGATACAGTAGTAATTGCCATGGTCCCTGCTTTCATGGCACTCATGTTCAGGGCTCCTGGTGATTCTATAGGAACCCATGGCCCAGGGCTCCCCAATTTTCTTCTGTGAATGAAGTCTCTCTCTCTCTCTCTCTCTCACACACACACACACACACACACACACACAGCTAAATAAGAGGATAAAGCATCCTCTCACCAAAAGCTTGCATTTTTCAAATAGGCTGGGAGAAAAGTTTCTACATGCACTCACTGCCTGTTTGACATCCCCTTCCTGGTTAATATTCATAGAAACTTGCAGGAATCCCTGTTAATACCCAGATTGGAAATCTCAGAGCCAAGTGCTGTAGCCTTGGGGCCTGATTTGCATCCATGAATATGCAGCAGCACGAGCCCCTTGCTTAGGATTTCTGCCCTTTGTTGGGTGTCAGTATTGTATGTACAGCTGTGAATTTTCCCTTCCTGAACTGAATGTCCAACTCAGGAAATAAAGTCAGAGCTGGAGAGCAGCAGATAGCAGCCATTCTTCCACTTTTTTACTGCAAAAGATCATATTGGCCTCACCAATCCCTAACTTGTTTCCACTTCTAAATTCTGGAAAAGGTGATGTGACTTTGAAGCTTCCTCCAGCCCTAACGTTTGAGTGATAGTGAGTAAACTATTTAACCATAGTCAACAGCTCTGCTAATTTACTCGGAATCAATACTAAAACACAAATAAACAAAAATAAGCAAACAGTGAAATATATGATTATCTTTAAATGACAAATCACTCCTTTCCAGATATTAAAGAGAGATGAAGTTTAATATTTGGTATTTTCAAGTATTATTTTCATTTGATAATATTATCATGTAGATAAGAATCCTTTGAAGTGAACTAAGAAGAATGTTTAGGGCTCCTTTTGCTTTTTTGTGAGAAAGACTCCTCTCATTTCTTAGAAAAGTACTAGTCAAAATGCATCTACTGGAATCACTACCATCTTTTTCATTATCACTATTTTCTTCTTCTTGGATTCCTTCGATGGGAGTGCATGATCTTTAGAATGTAACAAGTGCCTCCTTGGAGAAAAAAGTAGGACTTGGGGACCCAGCCTGGATTTGGTGCTGGCTGAGCTTCATCACCAGGAAATGAGGTATAATTTCTTCCCAGGGCCTTGTTCTCAAAGTGTCACTGTGTGGGCCACTTTGCCAGCAAGCTGAGAAGGTCAATTGGGCATTACGTCTCAGTTCTGTGAGATGCTCAGAACTAAATTTACAGTCAATGGGACATTGCTTTAAAAATGTCAAAGGACATTGAAAAAGACAGTATGCCATTTGGTAAACAGGAGGATCATTGTTACCAGACTCAATGAGAGAAGACTCAATCTAAAAATGGTCTGAAAAAGGGAAACTTCTTTCTCAGAGTACTCAGTGTTCACAAATGTTATCTTAAATTTAGTTACCTGCCCCAGGAGAACATTTGTTATTATCCTTATTTCACAAAGAAAGTGAGGCTCAGAAGTGTTAAATGACTTCCTAAGGTTATGAAGGCAGTAAGTTGAAGATGCAGAGCACAAATCCCTATCTGTTGGATTTTCAATTATGGGCTCTTCCCATCCCACTCTGGTGGCAGAAGAGATGTGCATCTTGGCCTTGGCTCTGTCTCTAACTGGACATCAGCATGACCTTGAGCCATACATCCTGTTTGGTTTCTTCTGTAATGTGGGTAAATGAGTTATTTTTTTCAGGTTTTTGTTTTGTTTTAATTTAAGTAAACTGCACCCAACATGGGGCTTCAACTCACAATCTGAGATCAAGAGTCACACACTCAACTGACTGAGCCAGGCACCCCAAGTAAATGAGTTGTTTAAAGTAGAAAACTCCTGGGGTCTCTTCAGGTAATGAGGTCCTCTCCCTGTGTCCCAAAAGGGTAATGTGGCCCAACAGAAGGATGGAAACTGCAACTGCAGTAGGGGAAGATGGAATAATTGCAAAGGGAATAATTCCAGTTTTCTTTATAAGAGCCTTTCACTCCAGAAAGAACAATGCAGAAGCTCCCAGAAGCGTCCTCCAAACTTGGCTGGCTTACATTTGGCTTTAGACATCTTCAGGCATCAGAAACGTGATGCCTGCTTTAAGTGTGTGTGGGATGGGGAGGGGGCTGGTCTCTTTAGGCATCATGTGATTGACAAGCCCATTCCCCTGGATGGTTAAAAGACTCTAGTTCTGTTCTTAGAGCTATAATTAGTAGCATCACAGCATCACTTCTGACTTGCTTAGACAAGCAATTCTAACACTGCTGGTGCTCAATTTCTTCACCTTCACAGGGGCATGGCACCTGTGTCCTCATTTGGATTTCATGAAATTAAATGGTAAAAATCTGATATAAAACTACTTTGAAGGGATAATATGATCTGGAACATGACTACAACTAGAAGAGGAGATACTTACAATATAAGGAAGCTAAGAAGATGTCAATGACATTTATTTTAATAATTTATGTCTTTTCAATATTAATATTCTGTGTATTTTTTAAATGCAAACATATACACCCCATGGAATACATACTATAATAAATGTATCTACATTTAATAGTGCTTCTCAAATTTTGCCACAAAATACCTGATTAAGAAACACCTATGGAGGGATGCTTGGGTGGCTCAGTCAGTTAAGTGTCCAACACTTGATTTCAGCTCAGGTCATGATCTCAGGGTCTTGAGATCAAGGCCTGCATTGGGCTCCATGATAAGTGTGGAACCTGCTAAGAGTCTCTCTCTCTCTCCCCCTCTGCCTCCCCTCCACTTTCTCCCTCTCTCTCTCTCAAAAAAAAAAAAAGTTAATTAAAAAAAGAAAGAAACACCTATGGAATTAATTTTTAAATCAGAATCTTGGGTCCCACCTCAAACTTATTGAATTAGAATCAAAATTTCATGGTATGGAGTTCATAGAAAACTGCTTTTTCAACCCATTTCCCCAATATTTGATTATTAGTTCTCCAAACCACATTGTGAGAAATGCTACACTATCTCCTAATCTATATATTGAAATTGCCAGCTGTAACTAGGTATTTTCGGTGTTTCCACTTATGCTGGGTCCTTAGAAAAGCTCTGAAATATGTCATGTGAGGGTTAGGAGATGCTGCCCTTGTGTTGAAATACAGGTTTGTCAGAAGCAGATTACAGAGATGGTGGTAGTAATTGGCATTCAATGAGCTTCCAGACACTACCACAGAGGTAGATGTGGTAGAGAATGATAAACTAATTCAGAATGCCTATGGGTTCTCTTTCTCCTCTGGTTTTCAAGAAGTGCAAAGCTGTTTCTTCATCTGAAAATGAAGCTCGAAATGAATCTTAAAAAAATAAAAATTTTAAAACAAAGCCTCAAGTAAGATCAATTCTCCTCCCCATCCTCATGTTCATTTCTAACAAATAAAATGCCCCCTTCCATTTTCTGCTGCAACAAGCATCACAGAGGCAAAGAATAATCTGAATGCATCTGCTGAGTTTCTAATACTTTCCTCAATGTGCTTTCTTGGGCTTAACTCAAGGTATGCAAAGGAAGAGTAATAGTTCCATGTATAACAGGAGCAGGAGTCAAGCTAAGTTAATCAAAGAATACCAATAACTGGCCTAGTAAAGCCTTCTTCATTACTTTGTCTGCAGAACCAGGGCTAGCCCCATAGGTGAGACCTGAACATTTGGTTTGGAACAGTCTCCAGAACATCAGATCTTCTCCAAAAGCAGTAAGGAAATACAGTTACTAAGAACAAAGACTCTAGAATCATACTTTCTAGAACTGATGCCCTCCTTGACCAACGATTTGCTATTTGGGTGACCATGGACAAGTAAGCTTTGTTTCCTCCTCTGTAATAGAGCCTTTATAAATTGTAATTTGGATGATTTTAATAGGAACAGTGGTTAACAACACTTATTAATTAGTTTAGTTGAAATAAAGGAAGATGGTGACACCTTTGTGAATTTCAAAGAAGCATGTGTCTTTTTTCCAGGATTAGCTGTCTTAAACCAAAGGTTTAAATGAAGAAGTTATGGGTCCTTCATCCAATTACAGAATATCTCAACCTGAACATTTTATTTTTTTTCAAATATATCTAGTAAAGTATATGTCACACATATGAAAATTCCCTAAATGTGATTGGACACTAACTGCAGACTCAAGGCTTATACAGAGAGAATATACAATTTGCATCAAGTCCTGTGTTAAGACATGCTAACCTAGGGCAAAAAAATGCTTCCTTGACATTAACTCATTTAATTTGTATGAACATCTTTTGGGTAGATATCACTACCCATTTTTATAGGTGAGAAAATGAGGTTTAGAGAGAGAAAATAAAGTCCCCAGTCATTTTCCTAATGGGGTCAAATTTATTTCACCATCACAATATACTTTACTAAACATGAGAACAGGCACACACATACCTCCAAAGGGTAGCAGTTGAGAGAAAAGGAAGGCAAACACCTACCAAGTGCTGTCTGCAGATGGTAAATGAGAAGTGATAGCTGAATTATTTTTTGGCAATGCTAAATGATGGTGTCTTCCTCTTCTCAATACCACTACTGAACAGACAAAGGGAAATTCTTTGATGATGAATTCAGTGCAGGTGCCTGCTGAGCTCTGGGCACTGACATTGGCTTGTCTGCTCTCTTGATCTAGAAGGACTAGGCATGGAGGAGGGTCCATCATGATAATGACATCAAGGTTAAGTAAGCACATCCCATTTCACTGCTGGCAGATACTCACTGGAGGTGTGAGTTTGGTTGTGTGAGAACAATTGGCTTTCCCTGATAGTGAGGGAACACAAATTAGATTCTCCTGAAGAGGTTTGAAAGGATTAATGCCTTTAAGCCAGGCCACAGTATGCATGCATGAACACACTCCTCACCTTCTTTCTACTAAGATTTTGTGTTCATCTGTGAATCAGAGCCTGGCCTCATAAACAACTCGAGCCCCTGCTTGATATGTTTTACTCACTAGTGTTTTATAAATAATATTTGCCAAGTTAGTACATTCCGATAGCTAAGGGAGAAAAGTAAAGCAAAAGGTCTTGGTCCTCTGTCTATCCTTTATCCACTCAGTTTATGTTTTTCTCCATAGTTGAACCACTGCTGTTACTTTTTCGGTACCCTTTGTAAAAGGCAGCATATACCATAATATTATGCACCTTATTCTTTCATGTAACTGTCTTAGAGAATATTTTTCAGTACGTGAAGAGTTTTTTTTTTAACAAAATGTCTTACAAAATGCTTATTGTAACATTTAGATAAACCATAATTTATTTAACAAGATAAAAATATTGACTATTTTTAGTCTTTGGGTATTACCAACAATGCTACAGTTAATAACCTTGCACACTATCATTTAGGTAGGAGAAAATCATGAGTAAAGAATAGATGCATCTGTTATTTGTAAAAATATTGACAATATCTTTTCAAATGGAAAAATAATCAAAATTAGGAAATACATCCACAAGAGGTCATCTAGATAGAGTATACTATCTAGCATAAATATACTCTATTGTTAAGAGAAAAAATATTTTCAAGGTTTTTTTCCTTAGAAATGGAGACAATTCTAAGAAACTAGAACTGTATAATTAAATTGTATAATCAGCTTAATTTACCCAGAACCTGGCCATCATGAATTCCCTACCCAGACAACTTCAAACATCCCTTATAGACTCAGGTCTGGAATTCAAGACAATTTGCTAACAGGGTGACATTTCCACTGCTCTTCTGTACAAATACATGCTCTGTGTAAAACATGGGGGTTAGATTCCATGTTCCCTCAAGCCCCAGTGGGAGCTAAATTCTGGGAGTTAGCAATATTTCAACCAAAGTATAATACCCAAAGCATATTGGTCTCATGAGAAGTTAAATGATTTTTCTAGAGTTCTAGACTATGAACATTACCCCTGTTCCCTGATACTACTTATTCTATTTTTCTCTTCTCTTCAATCATCCCAACAGCTGTTGAACACTTTACTTACTAAGGCCCCATGATGTCAAGAATGAATCAAGTTTTCACTTGTCCTCACTTGTGTTAGGAACCTCATACTTGTCCCAAAGTTCCTATCTATTGATGAAATTCAGAGTCTATCAAAAAGCTTCTATAAAATTGGCCAATAATATTAGATATTTGTTTTAACTTTGAATGCACTTCCTGACATATTTTGTGAATTTCCAGAAGCTAAATCAGGAACATAGTCTTCACAGAATAGAACTTTTGTGTCAAAAACACAACTTAGGAGGGGGTTTTTCCACACTATTTTCTATTCTTTTGTGGTGTGTGTGTGTTTGTTTTGGTGAGGGGTTATTTTTGTTGAACTTACTTCTTCTGACAAATTTTTTTGCCTTTAACCATAAAACATTTTGTGTCACCCATGGCCAATTAAATTCCTTGATATAGTAAAGCACACACACACACACACAACATTAAATCTTCTAAATATCATAGAGGGTTTTTTTTCCCTCTATTTACTTATGTTCTTATTTTAGCTATGTCAGCTCTCACTAACTTGATCATTAGTTTCAGACCATTACGACACATTACTAGAACAATAATGTATTTACCGTGTTTAATGCTTTATTTTCTGAAGAACTGAGGCATCTTCTAGTATATACTCTGTAAAGAACTTTCTTTAAAAACTTCTGTACTTCAGATATTCCAAATAAAAATTGCCATAGTAGTTTTTTATTTTCATTTTTCCTAGATACACAAATTTGAGATGACAGTATCTACTCCGCTCAAATACTCTTTAAAGTGTTCCATTGTTAGTTGACCTCCATAGTTTCAAATAAAAGGTCAGGGATTTTTAAGTCATTGTTCATTTAAGGAGTCATTTTTTTAAAAAATTAAATTATGTTAGTCACCATACAGTACATCCCTGGTTTCTGATGTAAAGTTCAATGATTCATTGGTTGCGTATAATACCCAGTGCACCATGCAATATGTGCCCTCCTTACTACCCATCATCAGTCTATCCCATTCCCCAATCCACCTCCCCTCTGAAGCCCTCAGTTTGTTTCTCAGAGTCCATAGTCTCTCATACTTCATTCCCCCTTCCGATTACCCGCCCTTTACTAATCCCTTTCGTCCCCTACCGATCTTCCTACTTCTTATGTTCCAAAGATGAGAGAAATCATATGATAATTGTCTTTCTCTGCTTGACTTATTTCACTTAGCATTATCTCCTCCAGTGCCATCCATGTTGCAGCAAATGTTGAGAATTCATTCTTTCTGATAGCTGAGTAATAGTCCATTGTATATATGGACCACAACTTCTTAATCCAGTCATCTCTTGAAGGGCATCTCGGTTCCTTCCACGATTTAGCTATTGTGGACAATGCTGCTATGAACATTGGGGTGCATATGGCCCTTCTCTTCACTACGTCTGTATCTTTGGGGTAAATACCAAGTAGTGCAATGGCTGGGCCATAGGGTAGCTCAATTTTTAACTTTTTAAGGGACCTCCACACTGTTTTCCAGAGTGGCTGTACCAACTTGCATTCCCACCAACAATGTAGGAGGGATCCCCTTTCTCCACATCCTCTCCAGCAATTGCTGTTTCTTGCCTTGTCAATTTTTGCCATTCTAACTGGCGTAAGGTGGTATCTTAGTGTGGTTTTGATTTGAATTTCCCGAATGGCTAATGATTTTGAACATGTTTTCATGTATCTGTTAGCCATTTGTATGTCATCATTGGAAAAGTGTCTGTTCATATCTTCTGCCCATTTTATGATTTGTTTATTTGTTTCTTGCGTATTGAGTTTGAGAAGTTCTTTGTAGATCTTGGATACCAGTCTTTTATCTGTAGCATCATTTGCAAGTATATTCTCCCATTCCGTGTGCTGCCTCTTAGTTTTTTTGAATGTTTCCTTGGCTGTGCAGAAGCTTTTTATCTTGATGAAGTCCCACAAGTTCATTTTATCTTTTGTTTCTCTTGCCTTTGGAGATGTGTCATGAAACAGGTTGCTTTGGCCGATGTCGTAGAGGTTGCTGCCTATGTTCTCCTCTAGGATTTTGATGGATTACTGTCTCACATCGAGGTCTTTCATCCATTTGGAGTTTATCTTTGTGTATGGTGTGAGAGAGTAGTCAAGTTTCATTCTTTTGCATGTAGCTGTCCAATTTTCCCAGCACCATTTATTGAAGAGACTGTCTTTTTTCCACCGGATGTTTTTTCCTGCTTTATCAAAGATTAGTTGCCGAAAGAGCCGAGGGTCCATTTCTGGGTTCTCTATTCTGTTCCAAGGTCTATGTGTCTGTTTTTGTGCCAGTATCATGCTGTCTTTGTGATCACAGCTTTGTAGTATAGCTTGAAATCTGGCATTGTGATGCCCCCAGCTTTGTTTTTCCTTTTCAACAGTTCCTTGGCGATTTGGGGCCTATTGTGGTTCCATACAAATTTAAGGACTATTTGTTCCAGTTCCTTGAAAAATGTCCTAGGTATTTTGTCGGGATAGCATTGAAAGTGTAGATTGCTCTGGGTAGCATGGACATTTTAATTATGTTAATTCTTCTGATCCATGAGCATGGAATATTTTTCCATCTTTTTGTGTCTTCCTCAATGTCTTTCAAGAGTGATTTATAGTTTCTAGAATATAAATCCTCTATGTCCCTCGTTAATTCCAAGGTAACGTATGGTTTTTGGTGCTATTGTAAATGGGATGGATTCCCTAATTTCTCTTTCTTCAGTCTCATTATTCGTGTATAGAAATGCAACTGATTTCTGAGCATTGATTTTGTATCGCACCACATTACTGAATTGCTCTATAACTTCTAATACTTTGGGCGTGGATTCTTTTGGGCTTTCCATATAGAGTATCATGTCATCTGCGAAGAGAGACAGTTTGACTTCTTCTTTGCCGATTTGGATACCTTTTATCCCTTTTTGTTGTCTGATTACTGTTGCAAGGACTTCTAGTATTATGTTGAACAATAGTGGCGAGAGTGGGCATCCTTGTCGTGTTCCTGATCTTAAGGGAAAGGCTTCTAGCTTTTCCCCATTGAGAATGATATTTGCTGTAGGCTTTTCATACATGGTTTTTATGAGACTGAGGAATGTACCCTCTATCCCTACACTCTGAAGGGTTTTAATCAGGAAAGGATGCTGTATTTTGTCAAATGCTTTTTGGGCATCAATTGAGAGGATCATATGGTTCCTGAGTCTTTTCTTGTTGATATGATGTATCACGCTGATTGATTTGCGAATATTGAACCACGCTTGCATCCCAGGTATGAATCCCACTTGATCGTGATGGATAATCCTTTTAATGTACTGTTGGATTCTATTAGCAAGTATCTTGTTGAGGATTTTGGCGTCCATATTCATTAGGGAAATCGGTCTGTAATTCTCCTTTTTGAGGGGGTCTTTGCCTGGTTTGGGGATCAAGGTAATATTGGCCTCATAGAATGAGTTTGGTAGCTTTCCTTCTGTTTCTATTTTTTGAAATAGCTTTAGGAGAATAGGTATTATTTCTTCTTTGAATGTTTGGTAGAATTCCCCAGGAAAACCGTCCGGGCCTGGAGTTTTGTTATTTGGAAGGTTGTTTATCACTGACTCAATTTCTTCATAATTAATTGGCCTGTTTAAGGAATCAATTTCTTCCGGTTTCAATCTTGGTAGTTTATAGGTTTCCAGGAAGGATTCCATCTCTTCCAGATTGCTTAGTTTATTGGCATATAGCTGTTGATAAAAATTTCTAATAATCCTTCCAATTTCAATGGTGTTCGTCGTGACCTCTCCTTTTTCATTCATAATTTTAATAATCTGGGTCCTTTCTCTTTTCTTTTGGATAAGTCTTGCCAGTGGTCTGTCAATTTTATTGATTCTCTCAAAGAACCAGCTTCTAGTCCTGTTGATCTGCTCTACTGTACTTCTGGTTTCTGCTTGATTGATTTCAGCTCTAATTTTGGTCAACTGCTTCCTCGTGCGTGGATTAGGCCTGTCCCTCTGTTGCTGTTCCAGCTTCTTGAGGTGAGAATATAAAAACTGCATTTTAGATTTTTCTATTCTTTTGAGTGAGGCTTGGATGGCTATGTATTTCCCCCTTAGGACTGCCTTTGCAGTATCCCATAGGTTTTGGACTGTTGTATTTTCATTCTCATTGGTCTCCATAAATTGTTTAATTTGATTTTTGATTTCCTGGTTTATCGAGTCATTCCTGAGCAGGATGGTTCTTAGTCTCCAAGTGTTTGAGTTTCTTCCAAATTTTTCCTTGTGGTTGAGTTCCAATTTCAGAGCGTTGTGGTCTGAGAATATGCAGGGGATAATTTCAATCTTTTGGTATCGGTTGAGACCTGTTTTGTGTCCCAGAACATGGTCTATTCTTGAGAATGTTCCATGGGCATTAGAATAGAATGAGTATTCTTTGGTTCTGGGGTGTAGTGTTCTATATATATCTATGAGGTCCAACTCGTCGAGTATGGCATTCAAAGCCTTTGATTCTTTGCTTAGTTTTTGCCAGGGTGTTCTGTCTATTTCTGAGAGTGGAGTGTTGAGGTCCCCTACTATTAATGTATTTTTATTTATATGTCTCTTTATTCTGGTTAAGAGTTGGCTTGTGTATCTTGCTGCTCCCCTGTTGGGGGCATATATATTTATAATTGTCATATCCACTTGTTGAATACTTCCCTTAAGAATAATATAGTGCCCTTCTGCATCTCTAACTATAGTCTGTAGTTTAAAATCCAATTTATCTGATATGAGAATTGCTACCCCAGCTTTCTTTTGAGGTCCATTTGCGTGAAAGATGGTACTCCATCCCCTTACTCTCAGTCTGAATGCATCTTTGGGTTCGAAATGAGTCTCTTGTAGACAGCAAATGGATGGGTCATTTCTTTTTATCCAATCTGCAACCCTGTGGCGTTTTATGGGATGGTTCAAACCATTTACATTAAGACTGATTACTGAGAGATATGATTTTAATGTTGCCATGTTGCCAGTAAAGTCTTTGTTTGTATTGGCTGTGACTTTCTGTTCTGTATCACTCTTGGGGCCTTTTTACTTTTATAGAACCCCCCGTAATATCTCCTGTAGGGCTGGTTTCGTGGTTACAAAATTGGTTAGTGACTGGCGATTCTGAAATGTCTTTATTTCTCCATCAATTCTGAATGACAGCCTTGCTGGATAAAGGATCCTTGGCTGCATGTTTTTCTCTGAAAGAGCTTTAAATATGCTCCCCCAACCCTTTCTCTCATTCCAGGTCTGTGTAGACAGGTCTGACGTAATTCTGATGCTTTTGCCTTGGTACGTGAGAAATTTCTTTGCCCTGGCCGCTTTCAATACTGTATCCTTGCATCTAATATTTGCGAATTGCACTATGACGTGACGTGGCGTAGGTTTGTCGTGGTTGAGCTTGGGAGGGGTCCTCTCTGCCTCTTGGACACGAATGTTTGTTTCCCTTGCTAGATTAGGGAAGTTTTCAGCTACAATTTGTTCAAATATCTCTTCTAGACCTCTGTTTTTCTCCACCCCCTCGGGGATGCCGATGATTCTAACATTGGATCGTTTCATTGAGTCAGTAATCTCCCGTAACCTACATTCGTGGGCGTGGATTTTTTTAAGACCATCTTCTATTTTCATTTTTTCCTCTATTAACCCATCCTCCAATTCACTAACCCGTTCCTCTGCTTCTGCGACCCTGGCCGTCAGAGCCTCTAGTTTTGCCTGCATTTGGCTCATAGAATTTTTAATTTCTGTCAGATTCGCTCTCATTTCTGTCCTTAGGGATTCTATATTCTCAGTAACCTTTTCGTTAATAGTTTTTTCAATTCTACTCATCATTTTGACCATCGTTACTCTGAATTCCATTTCTGATAATTTGGTTACATCCATATCCATTATTTCTGTGGCAGAGGCCACAGAATCACTGTCTTTTCTTTGCTGGGGGGGGCTTCTCCTTCTTGTCATTCTGATGAAGAGAGGTTGCGGGGTTTCCAGAGCCCAAATTATTGACTGGGTCCCAGGCCGTGCCCCTTGTTTTATAGGGATCTTAGGGATGTGGGCTTCTTCTTTAAAGATTTTATTTATTTATTTATGTGGCAGCCAACCAGCGAGAGAGGGAACAGAAGCAGGGGAGTGGGAGAGGAAGAAGCAGGCTCCCAGCGGAGGAGCCCGATGAGGGACTCCTTTCCGGAACGCCGGGATCACGCCCTAAGCCGAAGGCAGGCGCTCAATGACTGCGCCACCCAGGCGCCCGGGTTGTGGGCTTCTTGATTTTTCAGCCTGCCTTCTGTGTTCTGGGGGAGGGGCCTGCCGCGCCAATACTCAGGCAACCCTGTTTGGGTAGAGTCTCCGTGTCCCCTGCGAGGGAGGATGGGGATGGGCACTCTCTGAGCCGGTATTTCCAGGCTTTTGTTCTCTGGCGGCTTTCCCTGGAGGTTTTCTGTTGCTCTTTTTAGGAACTCTGTTTCTATCAGTGCTCTCAACCCTGCAGCATCCTGGGATGTGCGCCCCACACCCGGCATCCCAGCCCTCACTTCCAGGGCTGGCGCATCTCTGTCCTTTGTGTTTTAATACCCCCAGCTGCCAGCAGCCCCTGCACACTCCCGGAGCTCCTGGTGTCAGTCTGGTTCCAGTGAGCGCACCGGAGTTCCATGAGAAGTCTGGTGGCGCATGCTCCCCAGCTCACGGTCCCACCCACGGTTCTCTCGTGGGTGCCGTCCGTGAGTTCGCCCGCTTCCCCGTGCAGGTGGCTACCGCTTCCTGGTGCCCGAACGTGGTGGCTCCCTCCCCCTTCCATTTATCTTCTGATATCTGCGCGGTTTCACGGCTCCCCGCTTCGTACCTCAATACTCAGCGCTGGAGATGTTCATTTGTAGAGATCCAGATGCATCTTCCTGCGTCTCAGGCTGATTCCGTGAATGTTCAGGCTGTTCTGGTACCTATCCAGCTCGGCTCAGGGGACCAGCTGAAAAAGGGGTCCCCTACTCCTCCGCCATTTTAACTCCCTCTCTAAGGAGTCATTTTTATCTGGCTGGTTTTGAGACTTTCTTTTTGTGTTTGTTTTTCAACAGATCAACTATCATGTTTGGATTTCACTAAACATTTAAATTTGTGAATTTGTGTTTCTTCAATTTATGAAGTTTTCAGCCAATATTTCTTCAAATCTATTTTCTTTTTCTTTTCTTTCACCCCTATTCCTCTAGGATTCAAATCACATATATGTTACTCAATTGGATATTTTCTTATAGGACTGTAAGTCTTTGACTTTTTTGATATTTTTTATCCTTCTATGTTCTTTTGACTGGATAATTTCTATTTATTTGCATTCCAGGTATTTGACTCTCCTTTTTTATGTCTTTTCTAAAATTAGTCTCATCCTGTATGATTTTAATTTCATGTTATTAATTTTTAAATTCATTTTACTAGGTTCTTTTTAGTTCCTTTTTGCTGATTGTCCCTTTATTTACTCTTTATTACACAAATATTATCTTTAATTTCACTGAGTATATTTATAAAAAATATATAAAACCTTTGCTAGCTAATTTCAACATCTCTATCATCTCAGGGTCACTCTCTGCTGAGTGTCTTTTCTCTTGAGAAGGGGGCACATTTTCCTCTTCACATGTGGGGCCATTTTGTTTTATATCATACACATTGTGAAGATTGTAGGTGTGTTTATTCTTTTATATGTCTTTGAGTAGTGTGTGTTTGTGTGTGTGTAATAGGCAATAAACTGGTTGGACTGACCCTCACAGTGTCCTTTGAGCATCTGAAATCTCCAATCAGTTATTTTATCCTTAGCTGGGCTTTTTTCTACACATCTGTATCTTTCTGCATTAGAAATTTAGGGAGTAATCTTTGTTCTTTCATTTCTCTGACTCTTGTCTCTGGGATTCTCCCTTCACTTTCCAATACCTATGAAGTAGGGTTACCCCAAACTCTTTCTCTACATTTTCCGACCAGAAAAAGTTGTTTGTTTTTTTTAACCTGAAGCTTTACCTGCTCTCCATTACACTATTTTTGACCTACCCTTAGGTTAAGAGACAAATAAAAAAAATTAGAAACTCACTACCTGCTGACATTTTCACTCAAGTGTTACTCTCCTTTATAACCTGACTTGTTGGGGTTCATCTTCCTGTGTGTGTGTGTATATGTATATGTCTATATGTGTGTGTGTGTATTTGGGGGGGGGGTCCAGAGTTTATAGTTATCTTCAGGAGGTTCAGTCCAGTTGAAGCTTACTGAACCACACCAGAAAAAAAAAATTCTCAATTTTCTAAATATATTTTCACTTGTATATTTTCAAATGTAAAATGATGAACCTCAGACAACTTGGCAAAATGTAAATTGTACCTGTCTTGCTCTCTGACTGGGGTAGACTTGAGAGCTCTAGATCTATTTTTTAAGAGACAGCTCAGATGCCACCTATAAGTCAAAGGACTCTGGAATACCTCATTTTCACAGGAAGGGTATTTCGCTTGTGGCAAATAAAAATAAATGAATTTGGATTCTCAGTTGCTAAATTAAAATGTCAGCTCTGAAAATAGAGCTCAAAATACCTGAAGATGATTATGATCAATGCTCACCTGAGAATTCATGGGTAAGACAGCACAATAATAAATTTCAGCCTGCAGGAGCAAAGGATAAAGGTTTATAGGTGCTAGACAGAATGTCAAAAGCATCCAAGGCAGCCTTTCAGTCTCTCCTCCTTCCCATCAGAATTAAATATTCCAATTTAAACAAAACTGCTTAGAACTTGATATTGGTCATGTATTCTTAAGATTTATTAAAATTTACATTTATATTATAGATTTAAAAAATATATTAGTGGCTAGGTATTTTCCATAAATCTCCAGAAAGGAAAAAGTAGGGAAGGATTCTTGGTATCTGGGCATGCACTGTGTGTTCTCTTGAAAATCTTATGTACTTGCCTTTCCATACAATTCCCAAAGCATATTCTAGGGTTAATAGTGATGGTGGGGGTCATCTCAAGTTCTTTACTCCTGCCAACAGAAAGAAACATCATGGTCTTCGGCATAATCTTGCCCAGCTATATGATGTATAAAATTAATCAAATTGAAGAACATACAAAATCACTAGTTGCATGCTGGTACTTTAATTCCATAAGAGTATCTGAATCCTGTTTCCATAAGAGGCTACAGAGAGGACTCAGTTTCACTGGAAAACCTTCCTTCCAACACATACATTTCCTTTTTCTCTCCCTTTCTCACTCCCTCCCTTCCATATGAACACGAACATCTAGAAACCTCTTTAAGGTTAAAGAAGTCATCTTTGTATCACAGTTCAGTAATAATGACAAATTCCTGAGTAAGCACTGGTGTAGTTACTTGATAATTTATTTCTCACATGTATTGAAATTCTTAAGTTACAAAGGACTATATCAAGATGAAATCAATTATGTCAGTGATTAAGAATGTGGTTTAAAATTCACTCAACTTTAACTACTCCTGACTCAGATTAAAACCAGAGAGTCATTTGAAAGGAATATTTTAATTTCCATCTAAAAATTCTTAAATGGAAGCATGATGCTGTTACCTTGTCTCATACAGAATCACAACAGCCTCATAATAGACATATGTTTAAATTTAAATACTTACACCATAAAATGCCAATTATTATGGTGAGGAAAAAGGATGCCACTTGAATATACAAATTGACTAACAAAGCACATAACTTTCAAAATAAAAATAGGAAAAATGGGGGCGCCTGGGTGGCACAGTGGTTAAGCGTCTGCCTTCAGCTCAGGGCATGATCCCGGCGTTATGGGATCGAGCCCCACATCAGGCTCCTCTGCTGTGAGCCTGCTTCTTCCTCTCCCACTCCCCCTGCTTGTGTTCCCTCTCTCACTGGCTGTCTCTATCTCTGTCAAATAAATAAATAAAATCTTTAAAAAAAAATAGGAAAAATGGTTGAAAATGCACCATGAACTGAGATTTGTGTTTCACAGAGATTATTATATGAAATAATTATTTTATCCCTAATAAAATCTTCATTTATGATAGCACAAACACCTGAAAATCCTTGGTCTCCTCAAACTGTCTTTACTAAACATAATAAATTTTTACATTTACATTGCCTAGCAATGACAGAAACTCCATTCCTTCTCTAGTGTGGAAAAGAAAAAATTATAGCTATTCCCCCCCCCCCCCCTGTGCCACCTCCCNACGTCTAGCCTATAAATGCCTGCTTGCCCTCTGGGAGAGTCTACATTTCAGAACAGCAATATGGAACATATCTGATAAGGGAAACCACTATAGGATTTTGGAAAAGAAAGGACAATACAATGGGATTTTTTTCCTGAGTTCTCATAGTGACAAACAGGTCTCAGTGGCTATTGCATGGTTTTACCCTTTAGAAACAGCTGGCCAAACCATTCAAGACAATATACTGACCCCTAAGAGTTATATGCAATTAACCAAACCTATTTCTAGGTAGTGACTTTGTGTTGTCAGCCAATAGCACCCACTGTCTATGCTATTGCTCTATTGCTCCCTGGTTTTCTTACTTATGATTTTACACATTCAGAGATCAGCCTATTGTTTTCGATAAGCTTGTTGACTTCTTTATCTTTTGCTTTTTTCATAGCCCTTAGAATGAGTCAGAGACTTTCAAGTGATAGATTCCCTCCTCTTACATGAGTCATGAAGTCATAAAATTAATAAGCAAAGGATACTGAATCAAGATGAGAAACTGAGCCCATGTATCTCACTCATCTCTCCCAAAATGACTTGGTATTTCCAATGAAGAAAACACTAAATATACTGAAAAATAACTTCTATTTCTAGACCAGAAAACAAGGAGTGTTTGAAGGATATACAACAAAAGAAATCAGAATAGGGAAAGGGGAAACTGCAAAGGAAAACTACTCTGGGAGTGATCAAAGGGCCGAGAATCACCAACGTCTGAGGATAGTATCATGAAAGAGAAAAACTTAATGGATGAAAAACAAAATGATTGTCAAAAAGAGACTACAAAGAACAAATTGTCAAGGACATTAGAATATGTAAAATCAATATCATATAAAAGAGGATACTGATTGCATTCAACTAAGTATAAGATCTTATAGTACATAGTTCTGATAATCATGAGAATTAAGAGAATTAATTAATAAAAGCCATAAACATTTAGAAGAAAAAATAAGCCAAAGTCCAAGTTAAGATTGGCTAGTATTCAAAATTTGTATGTTAAAAGGTCACCTGCAAATTAGTCTTAGAGTTGCTAAAAAACCAAAGCAAATAATAAAGTGTTAGCTACAAAAGTTACAGAGTTTGCAACATAATAAACAAGTGATAAGGAAAAATAGTATCAGGTCTCATAGTGGAAGCTGAGAGAAAATCCTCCCATGGTTTTCATAAAAATAACATGCTCATCAATATCCCTACAATAAATATAGTAACTGTATTCATAGAAAGGTTTGTCAGCACACCCCTCAGGTCAAACATTATTTTTCAAAGTATTTATCCTCCCTAATTTCAGGAGGTTTGTGATTCTTGATTTTATGATACTTAGAAGATCCCAGCGGCTTCTCAACTCTACTTACAATTTCATTGTCTCCGAGGTCAGCAATCAAACCCTCCTTTGCCACAGGGTTCCTGTAGAACCCATATAATCCCTTTTAACTGTCACCAGGGATTCCTGATCTGAGATCATGCCACTGAAATAATAACCTTGAAAGTGCCTGCAGTCTCTAATAGGAACTAAGAGTATTTACGTAGAAGAGAGATGACAGAAATGGAAGGAAAGAGACAGGCCAGTATTGCAACAAATTACTATCTAAGATTACTTAGACTATAGAAGGGATTTTTTTAAAAGTTGTGTAGTATGATAAAATGTAACTAAGCTTATTATGATAACTAATTTGCTATCAAATTACACATTTTATTTGCAAATAAAAAATCAGGAAAAGAAAAAAACATAAACCTGCTATGTTTGGTTTGAGTGTTGACAGCTTTTATAAAAAGTAAAATTAAATCATGATAATTTGATCTCATTGCTAGGGAGCTTTTGGATAGTAAAAGGAGAAAAAGTAAAAGATGTAGGCACATTATTATATTAGTTTTAGTCTCAAAAGCTGAGTTTCATAGATACCAGCTTTCCCTGTCCCACCCCCAAAGCCTTATTGACAATAAGAAAATAATTCAAAATTCTGTATCAATTTAATCACTACATGTGGACTCAGCTCCAGTGCATGTTAGAAGTTCAACCAAATTGTCCCTGGACAAAAAAGAGGAAGTCTTGACTGGTCTAGAGAATATAACCAGCCTAATAGGCTGATCTCTGGCCATGGCTAGATTTTAGACCCTGTTATACAGCCAAATCAAACAAACTTTAGTCTGGTCCTGACAGTCAAAGAAATTTAATCCAGAAATAACAGGAGGACCTCATTTGTAAGGCGGAAGAGGCATCCTGAATCTGAATAATCAGTCCAGTTGTAACAAGGCATCAGTCTATAGCTGACAATTCAGGAAGAGAATTCACCTCTGCAGAAGGAGGGGATGGTAAGGACTAGGAAGCATGTCAAAGCCAGCCAAGTACACCAAGATTCAGAGCCAGACTTTGTTTGTCTGGGGGTAAAGAAACCAATATAGATGGAACTGGTCATATAGACCAAACCAACATGGCAGGAAGCTGGAGTTAAGTTGATTGACAGTCTAAAGTCTAGTACACAATAAGCAAAACTAATGCTAGATTTATAGCACTAAGACTCATCCCAGACCTTATGATTTGGTGTGCTGGAAAACTGGTAAATGTCCTGGGCAAGAATGTCTCAGGAAATAGGGCAGGACCTGAAGGTAGGAAGATCTAGTAACTTCAGCTGAGAGGGGACAGTAGAGTAGTGCAGCATGTTATTTTCTATATAGCAGACACCAAGAGCATGATAAGCCTGCAAGTGTTTCAGAGGGGGAAAAATAAAAAGGAGGAGGAGGGCGAGGGCAAGGAAGGGGAGGAGCGAGAGAGGGGGGAGGAGGAGAAGAGGAAGGTGGAGGAGGGGGTGGGGGAGGACACAAAAGAGAAGAAGGAGAGGGAGGAGAAAGAGGAAGGGGAGGAGTCAGGGAGCCAGGGAAGCCTGGGCTTGTCACACTGCCTCTGAGTGAAAGAGAAAAGATTGGGTGGAAATGACCTAGGAAGGTCCAGCAAGGCCATTTGTGAATCCTTGAGCCAAGGTCAGTAGTCAGAGGAGTCCTATGTCTTACAGAAGTAGCTTGCCTTATTATACCTGTTGCATTGTTATGGTCTGGTTGAAGTCTCTAAGAAGTGTGGCTTTGGCACAAACAGGGATGGTTTCAGAGAGCAGCAGCAAGAGACCTCCTCCAATTATGTTCCTTGTAGCGGGGAGCACTCTTTTGGCTGCTCTAGGCTGAAACAACATTTATTTTAATTGTATGTTTTAAGCTTATAGAACAACATCACCTAAGCTTGCCTAACATCTATATAGCAAATTTGAATGGCTATTGGGTAATAGAGATCATATATAATCTCATTCAAAATTAAACAGACACAGAACATTTCCAAGTTCATAAGGAATAGCATAGAGAACATTAGGAGAAGGAATGGAAAAATGAACGGGCGGAAATCAGAGGGGGAGAGGAACCATGAGAGAGTATGAACTCTGGGAAACAAACTGGGGGTTTTAGAGGGGAAGGGGGTGGGGGGATGGGTTAGCCTGGTGATGGGTATTAAGGAGGGCACGTATTGCATGGAGCACTGGTGTTATAAGCAAACAATGAATCATGGAACACTACATCAAAAACTAATCATGTACTGTATGGTGACTAACATAATAAAAAAATTTTTTTTTAAATGCTTGACAAGAAAAAAAAAAAAAGAAAGTTTCCAAGTTCAAATTCACCCAGCTAGGAAGTGAATAGGTTAGTACATTAGATGAAGCAGCCCAACTCAGGAGTCAGTCACTGTACCTAAAAAAAAATGTCCACCTCTACTTGGGTCACCATCTGGATAGAACAAAGAACTGGCTCACGGGTCCAAATGCAGAATCATTCCTATTACTATTCATTATTTCAAATAAGTATATGTCTTAGCTCTTAAGTATTAATAGAGACTCAGTGTGTGTTTCATGAATTGCAGGGATTGTTTTTCCTTTGGGTTCTAGAGCATTTTGGATAAAAAAGAAAAGTAGTCTTAGGTATTGGTGTGCAGTTAGTAACTCAGATCAAAACCAAAGGTTTTTATCACCACCATATGAGACTGTTATTATTTTCTGTTCACCAGCAGAAGAAAGACCAAGGAAGGCAGTAGTAGATAATACCAACCACTTTTAAATCAAGAGATATAACAAAATATGTATTAAATTATGTTTATCTGTTTTGAAATACACCAGGAAATATAAGACTATTGAGCTCAGCATTTAAGATATGATTATGAGCTACAACCACATTCCGTTCAACGTATTGTTCCCAGCAATAGGGACTTTTATTTCATTTTACTATGGGATGTTTTTTGGTATATTCAAACAAATCTGGGATGGATGAATTATTTAGTAAGTGCTGGACAACCAAGCTAGTACCTCCGCACACAAAGCAACTGTGATTTAAATAAATGTATTTTTGATAAATGAGTTCTGCCTGAATGATTTATCAACTTAATGTGGAATTGCCCCACAATTGTGCAGCACTAGGCTGATTTTGTATCTAAACCTTTTATTGCAGGCTGAGAAAATGAAGGCAAAGTATAAGTTATTTCAAATTGGAGGTTAGGAGAGAATTACTTTTGTGTAAGTTGACAAGTAATGGAAAATAAAGATAAAAGCAATAAAGACACTAAAACTCTACTTAAATCTGCATCTGTGGAAATAATCTGTGTCTTTTGAATAAAGTGAAAAAAATCCCATTAGATTTAACTGAGCTTACTTGACTCTAAACCAAAATGTGACTCTCCTATCATCAATGTTTATGTTTAATCAGGTAAGCATTAAGCAGAGTTAAAAAATAAAAAGATCTTTGGTATAGTTTGAATGGGTAGACATGCTATAGGTAAGAAGCATACTGAGCATATCCCTACAATTAGTTTCAGAAAGATAAAACTGCAGGGATTTATAAGCTTTAAGATAACTGATTAGCTCACAGGTCTCTGGGTATATGAAATGATGGAGTTAATTATACCAACTTGGAACCATATCAGAACTTCATCAACATATATTATTACATGATTTTAGCCTATGTCAAAGATAAACATAGCCAGACATTAGTTGAAGTGGTGAAAACAGATTTCATGCAGTAGGGGAAAGAGCTAAGCTTTATTAAATTTGTACAGACATGACTGGGTATTCTAAAGGGGGAACAAAAGAAGGGAACGGAGGACAAGCAGAGACTGAAGGAGAGTCAGGTAAGTGAGAAATTAAAAAGAGTTGTTCAGTGTATGTGTAATTCTGCTAGCTAGCAATTATCAGAGTTAGGATCCTATTCTCCCACTGAGACTAGAAACAGAGACCTTATCCTTCCTGATGATTCTATTTCAAATGAATGGCTTTCAGTTCTTTGAGACACTCCTGAGTTGTAAGAGATACATGTATATCTCAAAGAGACAAAGGAAGTTTTTATAATCATAAGATCTTTCTTAGTAAATGTTCTAAGAAAGTGAGATCAGGGGCCTATGCCAGGTGTTGCCTAGAATAAACAATAGGTTGTCCCAGCAGTGTTGAGGTTTATCAGGCAGGCATTTTAATGGGAGGACACTGTCATACTAGGGACATGAGTTTATGCTGCAAGGAACCATTCTAGCATTTGGCCCTCTCTTAGTAAAGAGGTTTGGACAGAGATATTATATGACATGATGTGCCAAGGGTTTTGAAGTTCACACACAGCTAAGGAAGTAACAGGCACAGGCTTCTTAAGGCAGAACATCAAGATCAGTTTGGAATGCTAAATACATAATGATGCAAAATATAAGACACACATTCATTTACTCATTTAATTAAATATTATGAAAATATCTTGTTTGATACTATGCTAATTACATGGGTTACAGTGATAAATGATAAAGAACTGTTTCATGTACATATTGAATTTTAATCTAATGGGTGAAACTAGTATTAAAGCAATAATGGCACATATAATAAATATTGTGCTTCCAAAAATAGAAACAACTGGAAATTATGTATTTCCCAATGGACGTACATAAGATCAGTTACAATATACTTCTTGCCAAAAACTGAATGTGGATCTGAAAAACACTCTAAAACTAAGCCTCTAAACTTCTCCTAAATATAGGGAAAGATAATATAGGGAAAATGGTAACATGTTAAACACCTCCACGAGGATGCATTCAGCAACATTCAGACTGCAGAAGACTTTACAGGGGAAATAAACTAAATTTATTTAACAATTAATGACAAAAATAGTATAGGGAATCAATATATTAAAAGAGTCTCCATAGATATATGGACATTATCTTGATTCTGATTCAAACAGAGTGGGACATGGTGGGGGCTGAGTACACATTTGATTCTACCAAGAAAATACTGAGTATTCATAATTTTAGATTTAAAAATAATTTCTGTGGTATTTTAAAAGATATCTATAAAAGTGAGTTTCATGCAGATATTTATTAATGAAATGTGATGTCTGGCATTTTTTTCAAAATATTCTGGGATAATTACGGTAATCTCTTCTTGGTTTCAATATGGATGGAAAATATACCATGAAAGAGAGTCATATGCAAAAAAAAAAAAAAAAAAAGCTGAATATATAGGTGGGGATTTAAAAGCCTTACTAAGGATTTTGAGCATACTTATAAAAAATGTGAAGTTACCAAAAAATTTTAAGCAAGGAAGAGACAAAGTTAGATTTAGCTTTGTGAAAGAAAAAAAAAGTCAATCTCTTAAGAATGGATTGGGGGAAGGCACAAATGAAGAGGCCACTGCAACTCTCTACTCAAGAGGTGAGTGATAGAGACAGCAATACTGAATAGATTAAAAGGATACTTACGTGGTAAAATCATCATAATTTGCAGTGTGCTAGATACAGAAAACTGTGTAGAGAGAGATAGCAAGGATAACTCATATGATTCTAATTCACACAATTTAATGTTTGGTATCATTCACCAGACTGTTGGAGAGGGCATGTTTAAGGGGTATTAAGATCAGTTCTGGACTTAAATTTGAGGTCCTTTTGTAACATCCAAGAGGCTAAGTAAATAGTTTTGTGTAACAATCTGTAACTTAGAAAAAGGATTTGGACTGGAAATATGATTTTAAGAGTCTCAAGAATATGAGAAAACATAGAAAAACTAATGAATATGAAGTAGGCCTTGGTTTAAGCTCTGATAAATACCAGACTTTAAGGTCCAAGTAGAGGACTTTTCTTCTAGGGAAGGTCACTAAAGTCATTGAGGATTCAATGTACAGAAAATGTAAAATGGGTAACATAAAACTCTTAATGAAAAAACAAAAAGATGATGATGAAAGAAACATACTAAATGAATTGCAATTTCAGAGAGATCCTTTCAAAGACAACTTAAAATTTCTTGCTGATTTCTTCTCTGAAGCATTTGCTGATCCTATGTATGGAGTGAGACCACCCCCTGTCTGGCCCAAGCAAATATATAATACTGGGTGAACAAGAAACCAGCAAATCTTTGGTTGCCATGTGTGTCTGAGGTGACAATCTAGAATCTCGAGAAACCTGAGTCAACAACCAGTTTCTTCATTCTTCTACTGTGGGTCTGTGCATGGAACACTGTACGACACATTAAAAGTATGTTAAAATCTCCTGTAATCTTACCAAACTTCATAGGAAATTCTCACTATGAAGATGATATCCACTTTTGACATGAATCTAATATTACTACTGGGATATTTACCAGTGTTGAAGCAACAAGATTGTGTGAAAATAAAAGCTAATGTCAAAATGTCAGAAGAGTGTAACTGAAACTCCTTCAATCTTTCAAGAATAAGAAGACTGAGCATCATTAGATTATAAGCCAAAAGGATAGGAAGAATGTATATAAAAAACATTGTCCAGAGATGTACGAAATCTTAGTACAGTTGTGATATATCCCATATTGACTGGGGAGAGATGACCCTCATTTTATCTTAAAAAAAAAAAAAAAAAGAGGGGAGGACTATCTCTGAAAGAAACATCACTGGAGGCTCTACACTTCCGTTATGCATAATGTCTGCTGTAATTTTTTTTAATTTACTAGATATGCAAAGAGGCAGAAAGCATGTGGCATAGAAATGAAGAAAAAAACATACAATAGAAGTAGACTCCCAGATGACCCAGATATTGGTATAAGCATTTGAGGAATATAACTGTGACTACTATGTGAAGAAAATAGAGAATGATTGGAACAAGAGGATAAAAGATGGCAGTTTTCAATAGAGAATCAATATCCATAAAGAATTAAATGAACATTTTAGAAATGAAAAACAATTGGAAAATAAAACTCATTGGCTAGGTTCAATAGAAAATAAAATATCGGATATGTAAAGTTGAAATTAGGTTAAAATTTCCAAATTGAAACACAGAAAGAAAAATAATAATGAAAAAATATATAAGAACGACGGAGAACAAATGAATAAAAACACTACATCAGTATAGATGTTACATAATTGAAAAGATATACAAAGGATAGTATGAAAAGCTTTATGCCAATAAATTTGACACTTTATATAGAGTGGTCAATTTTTAAAAAATATTTATTTATTTGAGAGAGAGAGAAAGAGAGGGAAAACACAGAGGAAGAAGAAGACTC
>NW_024426885.1:20671598-20779142 GCF_017311325.1 Ursus maritimus | reverse complement strand
CTCCACTGAGCAGAGAGCCCGATGCAGAGCTCGATCCCAGGCCCCTGAAATCATGACCTAATCTGAAGGCAGATGCTTAACTGACTGAGCCCCCCAGGTGCCCCTAAAATGGTCAAATTACTTAAGGAACAAAATTTGTCAACATTATGAAGAACTTTTTCAGAAGCGAATACTCTTTGAGGAAACTTAAATTTATAGTTTAAAAACTTAAAACATCAGCAGGAATGACATTAAAAGCAACAACAGCAAAACCAAAAACACCTAAACAAGATGGATTCACAGGACAATTTTTACCAATATTAAAAGAAGAAACAATATCAATTTTACACTTACTCTTTTTAGAATAGAAAAAGAGTACTTCTCAAGCAATCTTCGAGATCAACACACTATTGACTTAAAAATCTGGCAATGTTATGAAAATGGCACTTTAAAGCCAGTATCTTCTATAAATACACATGCAAAAATGTTCAGTTAAACAATACTAATCAACAGTAAGCCATATGGCATTATGATCAAGTAGTTTTTATTCCAGGTATTTAAGATTGTTTTCTCATTTGAAAAATCAACCAGTTTAACTAACTATATCAACAAGATTAAATATAAAATGTATAATCATCATAGAAAAATACAAAAAATTCCTTGTTGAAAATTAGCACTTATTCATGTGAAAATGTTAATAATAGAGAAAACCTACTTCATATGATAAAAGGAAACACAGGAAAGACTTTTTTCTCTATCAAAACACTAAAGGTAATCTTAGAAGCTGTTTAAGTTGCTTAAGAGTTGGTTTCACACATAAAATGATATGTAAAGGATTACAATAAAGAATTATGAGAAATCCTATTGGGAGGAAGGATGAAATAACTCCAAAACATAGACGTTTCATATTCCATGATGAGTGTAGCTGCAAATACACTTCATAAAATAGTTTAAAAGCCCCATAAGAGGGAGGAAGAACAAAATTATATCAGAAAATAATTTTCCAAAGATGGGAGGCATCAATTTTCTCACAACCAGAAAAGGAGATGTGGAATTATCTCCATAATAACAGCTATTAAGTTATTCCAGCATATTATTATTAACAAAAGACATGTATCAGGCAGGAAATATGGCCTCTCCTAAAATTTATTTCAATAAGACATTGACCTAACACTTCTCACATATAATATGGAAGAGACTAGAGTACAGATTACAGTGCTGGTTGCCTAGAGCTCAAGAGAAAAAATAACTTTCTATGACTGGTAATTACTCCAGTCTTCCTGAGGAAAAATCCCAAGTCTAATTTCATTTTTTAATATAATATACATTATTCAAACCATATTTATAAGAGCCTGCTGCCATTTTCATGTCTTTGATTTTGGGGAATTATTTTTTTCAAAAATTTTTGCTGTTGTCTTTCACATTAATTTTGGCAATTAAATATGTTTTGATTTTAAGTTCTGTCTGCCTTAAAGCAGAAAACAGAGGCTTCATTGCCTATGTTTTTCTCCTCAAGGGAAATAACTGCCCAAGTAAATTATGAAAGGGAATAGTTGTTAATTACCATAGACTAGGGAGAGACTAGACATCTCACGTAGCCTGGTTGGTCACCTGTGCCCACCAGAACCAGCATAAAGAATCTTCCTACTGTGGTGGCTGGAATTTGTCATAGAGTTGACTGTCATGGCCTCCCTTTGGGTCTCTCTGCTTTCATTCTTGTTCACTGTAGTCCATTACCCACTTAACAGGTGCAATGAGTTTTTAAAACAAATCGATTGTATTGTAATAGCCAAAAGCTGAAAAAAATCTCAAGTGTCCTTCAAAGCATGAATGGTTAAACAAATGTAGTACATCTATACCATGGAATACTACTTGGAAGTAAAAAAGAATGCACCATTGATAAATGTAGCAACATGGGAGAATTGTGATGAGTAAAAAAAATGCTAATGTAACCAAAATGTTATATACTATATGATTCCATCTTTATAACATTCTTGAAATGACAAAATGATAAAAATGGAGAACAAATTAGTGGTTGACAGGTTTTAAGGAAAAGGTAAAAGTGGAAGGAAAGTGGGTGTGGCTATGAAAGCGCAATATGAGGGATTCTTGTGGTGATGGAAATGTTCTATACCTTTGACTATCTCAAAATCAATATGCTGGTATGGTCTTGCAGGATGTTACCATTGGAAAAATTAGATAAAGTGTGCTTAAGAACTCTGTGTATTATTTCTCACTAATGAATGTGAATATTCAATTACCTCAAAATAAAATGGTTAAATAAAATAACACATTTAAATTTAAATGTAAAATGGAATCATGGGATGAAATATAAAGGCAAAACTACAAAAATATCAACTAAACTTGCCTACGGAGATGTCAAAATCCCTTACTTAAATATATAGGAAGTTATACATATGTTTGATTAAAAGTCATTCCCACAGAAAAATACAATTTTAACTACATGTCATCTGAAGGATGATGTGTCTCTGAAGTTTTTATCCTATGGTACAAAAAGGAGTGGAAGCTCATACAGAAGCTAGAAAACTTTACCTTTCCTGTGTGCCTCTATGAACCCCTTACTACATCGTTATGGAATTGTGAATTAAAGATGGATCGGTAAGAGAGGGAGAGGTTCTAAGGGATTCTTAGCAAAATCCCAAAGCAGGTGGCACTTTACTTTTTTTTAAAGATTTTATTTATTTATTTGACATAGAGAGTGAGAGAAAGAGAGCACAAGCAGGGGGAACAGCAGGCAGAGGGAGAGGGAGAAGCAGACTCCCCGCTGAACAAGGAGCCCAATGCAGGGCTCTATCCTAGGACACCTGGATCATGACCTGAGCTGAAGGCAGACGCTTAACCAACTGAGCCACCCAGGCACCCCAGTAGGTGGCACTCTAATCAGATAATACAAATGCCAGTCAACACTACCATTTCAATGAATTTAATAAGGAAAAAACATCTGGTGGAAAAAAGACAGTCTCTTCAATAAATGGTGCTGGGAAAATTGGACAGCTACATGCAAAAGAATGAAACTTGACCACTCTCTCACACCATACACAAAAATAAACTCCAAATGGATGAAAGACCTCGACGTGAGACAGGAATCCATCAAAATCCTAGAGGAGAACATAGGCAGCAACCTCTACGACATCAGCCAAAGCAACCTGTTTCCTGACACATCTCCAAAGGCAAGAGAAACAAAAGATAAAATGAACTTGTGGGACTTCATCAAGATAAAAAGCTTCTGCACAGCCAAGGAAACAGTCAAAAAAACTAAGAGGCAGCCCACGGAATGGGAGAATATATTTGCAAATGACACTACAGATAAAGGACTGGTATCCAAGATCTACAAAGAACTTCTCAAACTCAATACACAAGAAACAAATAAACAAATCAAAAAATGGGCAGAAGATATGAACAGACACTTTTCCAATGAAGACATACAAATGGCTAACAGACACATGAAAAAATGTTCAAAATCATTAGCCATCAGGGAAATTCAAATCAAAACCACACTAAGATACCACCTTACGCCAGTTAGAATGGCAAAAATAGACAAGGCAAGAAACAACAATTGTTGGAGAGGATGTGGAGAAAGGGGATCCCTCCTACATTGTTGGTGGGAATGGTACAGCCACTCTGGAAAACAGTGTGGAGGTCCCTTAAAAATTGAGCTACCCTATGACCCAGCCATTGCACTACCTGGGTATTTACCCCAAAGATACAGACGTAGTGAAGAGGGGCCATATGCACCAATTCTTAGCAGCATTGTCCACAATAGCCAAATCGTGAAGAAACCAGATGCCTTATACAATGGAATATTACTCAGCTATCAGAAAGAACGAGTTCTCAACATTTGCTGCAACATGGACAGCACTGGAGGAGATAATGCTAAGTGAAATAAGTCAAGCAGAGAAACACAATTATCATATGATTTCTCTCATCTATGGAACATAAGAAGTAGGAAGATTGGTAGGGGGAGAAAGGGATAAAGAAAGGGGGGGTAATCAGAAGGGGGAATGAGGCATGAGAGACTATGGACTATGAGAAACAAACTGAGGGCCTCAGAGGGGAGGGGAGCAAGGGAATGGGATAGACCAGTGATGGGTAGTAAGGAGGGCATGTATTGCATGGTGCACTGGGTGTTATACGCAACTAATGAATCATCGAACTTTACATCGGAAACCGGGGATGTACTGTATGGTGACTAACATAATAAAAAAACATTAAAAAAATAAGGATTATATTTCTACATTGGAAATGTTTCATCTACTCATCAATGTCTCCAAACTACAACAAAAAGTGGTGGTACCATGGGCTGGGATTCCTCAGAGTTCCATTGCCATATAGGATGTGATCCCTTTCGGATTTGTAATAATTGGCCATTTTAAAATGGTCACTTAAGAGGATATAAGCTACATATCTGAATTACAAGTCATGTTGTAGCTATTCAGCTCTCAGAAAATTAATTGCTGCAACTTTAAAAAGAGACTTTTTACCTCAGCACTTTGTTACCCTTAATACTGTCTTAGTTGTGCTCACTTGGGCTACTTTTAAAATTTCTCGGTGTCTCCATAGATCAACGTAACAGAATAGAAAATCCAGAAATGAACCCACAACTCTATGGTCAATTAATCTTCAACAAAGGAGGAAAGAATATCCAATGGAAAAAGTTAATCTCTTCAATAAATGGTGTTGGGGAAACTAGACAGCAACATGCAAAAGAATGAAATTGGACTTTCTTAAACCATAAACAAAATAAATTAAAAATGGATTAAAGACTTAAATGTGAGAACTGAAACCATAAAAATCTTAGAAGAGAACACAGGCACTAACTTCTTGACATAAGCTGTTTCCTGAGGCAAGGGAAACAATGGCAAAAATAAACTATTGGGACTACATTAAAATAAAAAGCTTCTGAAGAGTGAAGGAAACAATCAACAAAACTAAAAGGCAACCTACAGAATGGGAGAAGATAGTTGTCAATGACATATCCAATAAAGGGTTAGTATTCAAAATATATAAAGAACTTAAAACTCAACACCTAAAAAACAAATAATCCAATTAAAAAATGGGTAGAAGACATGAATAGATATTTCTCCAAAGATGATGTACAGATAGCCAACACACACATGAAAAGATGCTCAACATCATTTATGATCAGGGAAATCCAAATCAAAAGTACAGTGAGATATATCTTCTGTCAGAATGCCTAAAATCAACAACATGAGAAACAAAGGTCTTGGTGAGGATGTGGAGAAAGAGGAACCCTCTTTCACTGTTGGAGGTAATGTGAACTGATGCAGCCACTCTGGAAAACAGTATAGAGGTTCCCCCCCAAAGTTAAAAATAACACTACCCTACAATTCAGCAATTACACTACTAGGTTATTCACAGAAAGAATACTAATTCAAAGGGATACATGAACCCTGATGTTTACAGCAGCATTATCTACAATAGCCAAATTACGGAAACAGAAGAAGAGGTGGTGTATATATGCAACCAAATATTACTCAGTCATAAAGAAGAATGAAATCTTTCCATCTGCATTGACATGAATGGAACTAGAGAGTGTTATGCTAAGTGAAATAAGTCAAAGAAAGCCAAATACCATATGATTTCACTCATATGTGGAATTTAAGAAACCAAACAAATGAGCAACGGGGGAAAAAAAGAGAGAAAGGTACATCAAGAAACAGATTCTTAACTATAGAGAACAAACTGATGGTTACCAGAAGGGAGGTGGGGGATGGCTTAAATAGGTGAAAAAATGTTCTCAGTGTCTCAAGCACATTACTTACAAAGTGGAGATAATAGTCACACTTACATCATGGTGGTGTTGTGAATGAAAATAAATGTAAGGCTCTTTAAATATATATATATATATATATTTGAGAGTGAGTGTGAGAGTGGGGGGAGGAGTATAAAGAGAAGGAATCTCAAGCAGATTCCCCACTGAGTGCAGAGCCAACGTGGGGCTCCATCTCATGACCCTGGGACCATGACCTGACCCAAAACCAAGAGTCAGATGCTCAACAGACTAGGCTACCCAGGTGCCCCTACAGGCAAATCTCTTAATGCAGAGCCTGAATGGATAGAAAGTGAAATGTAGATGTTAATGTTCACCATCTTGATCATCACTGATCATCCACATTGGTTTATCATCTTCCTACTATTGATTTTTCTATAGGAGAAGACCTTGATGTAGCCCTAACTTGGTCTTTCCTGAGTGAGTTCCTTCAGCATATACAGCATGTTCCAAAGATGAAGCCAATCTTGACACTTCATCCAAATTGCTGAACCATGGACTGGAGCATGAAATGAAGGACATTGTACATGGATTTGATATAAGGGTACCTAAATGCACTCAAGGTGACTTGGTGTAAAAATCTGATGATTATTAGTACTCAATTTCAACTGGTATTAAATAGTCAAAAACCCTTTGTCAGAAAATGAACTCATTGAAGAAACCAATCTGAAGGGTGATTACTTGAGCTTGAGTTATATTTTAAATGAAACTGGATTATGTTTACTAGTTCTTTTCATTGTCTTGACGTAATACATTCTTGAGAGCCCTGAAATCCAGATTTCCTGTTAAAAAGACTTTCATACCCCATATTTTGCATACTTTAAAACAGCTTTTCCCACATTAATGAAGATCATCTACATGTGTCTTTTCTTTATCATGACATCTAATTGCAGCATCCTCTTTTGGTTTGCATAGTTTATTGGAAAAGATTTGGTTATATCATCTCCATTCTTCCCATTCATTTTCCTGTTCATTGATCCCTATGCTCTAGTTCTCCAGCTCTAGCACAAAGGTAATTATCGGAATAAAAGTCTGGGATGGGTTTCTAATGGATATGCTCCAGAATTTACAATCTCTTTAGTAAATTTAGCTCCCTCTATTCTTTGTAATTTGAGTGTATATATCAATCATATGTCCTCACTTACCTTACTATAAGTGTGAGCATAGTATACAAGCAGGCTGGTGAAGAATGCCCTATAACCAGCCCTCCTTTAACACAGTGTTCTGTTCAAAGAAGACATTAAAGTCATTTGGGGGGAATTGACACAATAGACAAAAACAATTTCACTGAATGACACAAATAATTACTCCAGAATCATTTGTTTAAGGAATCTAATCTCTAAGAGTGCTATGGTTGTTGTTGGATAGGAGACTTCCCTGGAAGGAAAATGGAAAGCAGAAGCAAGATATGCCAGAGACAAAGTCTGATGATACAATCTGAACTTTTGGACCTACATATGCCTGAAGTTAAATCCACCCATTGCCCAATCTAGAAATGTGCCTTCTATTGCCACACACATATCCAGTCAAAATGTGTCAACTATACCTCTGAAATATCTCTTGGCTCTATATTTTTGTCTGTTTTCTCTTCTCATTCCTACTTATCCATTCAGGCTCCTTGACTTCCATCTGGTTATTTAAACAGTCCCAAATTTCCAGTCTTTTCTTCCTCTTCCAAATTCTTTCTCCAAATTCTCATAAATCATCTTTCTATATCACAAAGTATGATTTAGTTATTGATGGTACAGGGTTCCCCATTGCTCACTGAAGTGATTTTTTTAAAGGCTGGGCCTTTATTTGAGCTATGGAAGGAGCAGACTCATTTTTTCTGCTGGATATGAATCCAAGAGAAAATAGCTTTGGGCATGCCTGCCAGCCAATTTGTGACAAAGAGGATACAGTGTTCCAGATATAGTTAACCCAGAGAAAATGTTAACTGAGTTAACACTGTAAAGTGGAGAGGGAGAAAAAAACAGACCCAGAAAACATCTTTTGAGTTCCCGTATCCAGCTGTTCACAAACTCGTCCCAAATACTATGAAAGAGTTGGTCTGAGGAGAGGCTATGGATTCTGATTTTTACAAGCACACAGGTAATTGTCAAATAGGTGTTATACAGATAAATCTTTAGATAATTGTGATAGACCACTGACTGTGACTAACTACTGATTCGTAATTCTCCACCTTTCTGTCTCTTTTGTTAACTAAACATTTCATCTCACATAGAACCAAATTATTCTGAACTGTGAAACTTCTGAACTAAATTCTTTACCATACAATTTACTTGTCCTGTATACCTGAATGTATGCCCGATATTTTGTGTAGTATTTTAAAATGTTATACATGACACATCAGTTCTTGAAAAAGTGAGTTATATGTTATCTTACACAGAGAAGTGAATATAAATTTGTGTCTCCTTTCTCTGAAATGATGACTTAAAATGTGCTAAATTCATTTTAGGTACTAAATTCAAATCAACATGAAAGGTTTTGTTTTCTTAATTTCCTCTTTGAAATTTTTGGTGAATATTTGAATATTTCCATATTCAAAAATACTCAAGAACTCTTTGAAACAATCTTTTCTGTTCTATATGTATTACACTTTAGCTAAAAGTAATACAATCTGACATCAAAGTGTTAATCAAAGAAAAAAAGATGAAAAAAATGTACCAAAAAAGCAGAATTGTACAGCTAAAATGAACTCCCCAGATATGAGCACAAAGAAGACAAGACTCAGTGAATGACAGACTGATTTAGAGAGAGAACAATCTGCGGACCACATGAGTTTTCATATATGGAGGAAATAAGACAAGTTAGAGAAAGAAAGTGGTAAGAGAAATATCTGTGTGAAAGCAAAATCTATAGATAACAAGGTCTGAGCTGTTAACTGGAATGAAAGCCTGAGGTTTAAAAGCTAGGGTTTATCTCCCCCGAATTATAGTTTAACTTCCACTCCTTGGAGGAGGACAGAAAATGGAGTTAGAGCAGGGAATGACAACACACCAGGAGATATGCTGACCCCACAGTATTTCTTTTAATTCTTTTCCTTAATAAGCTATGCTAGCTTTTTTTGCATCTCCGGATCCCCACTTTCCCTCACAGAACTGCACTGTGTGGTTCTTTGGCCACCATATATAAGATGATTAGTTAACCTACTGTGAGTTCAAATCTGAGCCCTGCTTTCCCTTACTGGGATAACCTTGAGTAAATTACTGCACCCCTTTGAGACTTGGTTTCCTCATATGTACAATAGATGTTTTAATAGCATCCTACGTGCAAATTTATCTTGAGGATTAAATTAATGTTACTTAGTGTGCAAACACATGTAAAACCAAGCCTTTCTTGGATTAACTATTCTATTAATATCGGCCATTTATATGAATTGGACATCCTCATATGCTTTTAATTCTTGAAGCTTCAAATTTTAACCTATTATAGTTTTTTACAGGACTTAAAATGCTCTACTTCCTCACCAGGTTCATTACCTTAGGAAATCTTTTTACTCCTTCCTCCTTCTCCTTTTTATTCTCTATTTAGTGATTTCACCTCTATTTATCATGGCTATGTTTTTCCTGACCTTGACTTTAAAAACAGGTATTTCGTTGTTCAGCCCGATATGCCCAGAGAGGAGCTTAACTCTTCAGAGAATTGATTCTACTCATTATCTACATTCTAAAATTAATAAGTATATTGCCTCCCCCCCTCCCAGGAATGACTGCCAAAAAAGCAGTAATGACAAAGATTTGTAACTGCAACATTGCTGTGATGTTCAGACCATTTTGAAGAGATTTAGTTGAGTGAAGAACAGAGCTGCTGAGCTTAGGCAAAAGAGGAAATAGCTTTAAGAAGTCATTGAGACTTCAAGATGTGATTTTGTATGTCTTGGCTAGGTGAATTTTTTCTGGTCTCTGTGAGGTGGGGTAATAACAATAGGTAAACTTTTGGGAGTGTCTCAAGCGAAATCCTACCTAAACTGTTCTAGCAGTCTCAAAACTTGTTTTCTGGAAGAAAGATAGCTTTTTAAAAGACTCTTTTAAAAGACTCCCACAAGGGCCCCTCTTTTCACAGACTTTTCATAACTTTCATCTCCCTAGAACAATAGTTATTCTTTCGATTGGCAAGGCTGACATTTTGATCACTTTATCCCAATCTTGGGACTCCCACTTTTGTTTTTCATTAAGACAGAGGAAAACAGACCCCCAACTTCATACAACAGCTAGTCAGAATCTGACTCCAGAATTGAAGGCATCTCCTAGTAGGATGCCTCTGTGACTCAGCCTAAGATAGGGAGATTCTTAGAACTTTCTCTATTTTCTCAAGATACTTAATACAGTGACAATGAAGAAGAAGCAAGGTGAACTATTCTGAATTACCAAGAAGGATACACGTCAGGTTAGAGAATTAAGAATCAGTTTGGTTGCATCATTTTGTGATTTAAACTGATCCATTCTTCTCTATCATTATTCAATTTAAGCTGCAACTTAACAGGTTTAAAATTTATTAAAATATACTTCTAAGAAGCACTCTCACTGCCATGAATTGGCTTTGAAGTGATGTTTTTTTGCTTCCTTTTGCTTACTGAAGTTCCATGCTTGACAGACAAGATACTGATTAGCAATTTATACTACCCGCAATGCTTGAGCAAAGAGGGATGGTAACAGAACTTAAAGTTAATCAAGGATATCAAATGTCACAGAGTAATGTATGAATAAAGTATTTTTTTATTTTACATATAGAGTTTTAAAATATTTAGCTTATATGTTGTTGGTGCAGTATGAATAAGACACCTACTAATATTTAGTTCTGTACCATACCTGAGAAGATGGATTACAGGGACTAGAGCTTAACTATAGTGCTAATCACTTCAACTTAGCTCTTTGCTCCTTTACTGTATCATAGTAAAAATGAAAAGAATTAGAAGATTTATAGACAAAACTCAGGGTTTTTGTTATTCTTCTGGTACAAAGGCCCAAGTAAATAGAAGGGAAAGTACTATAATGCTAGAGAGCTTAAAAATCCAAAGAATCACAACAGCCTCTTGTTTGAACCACTAACAAGTCACTAACAATTATTAAGTTTTCTGCACTGTGCTGAGGACATTAAAATATCTAAAACTCCATTTTCAGAGAGTGTAAAATCTATAGGGAAAGATAAGCTTATTGTGAAATATTTAGGATTCGGAAGAGGGTGCAATGACATTGGTGGCTGGGATATTTAAAAGTATTTGAAAGGGTTTGTCTACCAAAATTATATTAAGTCAGGTAAGTAAAGTCAAGTCAAAAGTCAAAGTTTGTTCATGTGAAGATACTGCATATTCATGAAGGTACACGTTAAAATGGCAAGTAGTTACAATAAATTTAATGCCAACTCCCAGGTGTCAATACACCTTAATTCTAATTCTTAAGGGTTCTCTGGAAAGGGGTAATTAGTGTGTTAACTGTTATTTAGTGAAAATGAGCATGTGTTGTGCTTGGTACTAGATCAATCTGTGTTAAGTGTAAGGATCCACGGATACTCAACTATCCAACAAGAAAGTCCTATACTTCCATTGCTCTGAACACTTGCCTATGTGAGACACTTCACCAGGAATGCTTCTCACCACCTAACAAAATACTTTTTAATATTTCAATGGCTAGTTCAAATTCTTCTTTATCCAGAAAATTTTCTCAAGTGTTGTATTCTTCATTGTTCATTCACTTTCCTGTGGTCATCTTTCTTCCCCAAACTGAAGAGAGAGAAGGAGCAATGTGTGGTACAGACAATGCTAAATATTCATCAAACCATCTAATTTATCTCCTGGATATACATAAAGACTACAGTGAAACACTCGGTGACTAAGTAAGGCAATATGCCTAATTTTGGTCAGCATAATGTGCATGGAAATAAAATATACTATTTTCAAACTTGGCTTCAAGTTTCAAACCATGCCTCATTGTTCTGTCAGGTCTCCTTTAAAAAAAGTTTTATTTATTTATCCAAGAGAGAGGAAGAGAGGTCACAAGCAAGGGGGAAGGGTAGAGGAAGAAGAAGACTCCCCACTGAGCAGGGAACTCAATTCAGGACTCGATCCCAGGACACTGGGATCATCACCTGAGCTGAAGGCAGATGCTTAATCAGCTGAGCCACCCACCATCCTGTCAGTTCTCCATTTGTCATAGCCATGGAATCTCTGGGCAATGACACAGATAGGGGGAGCCTGGATTCATTAGTTAATAAACGGAGACATGATTCCTAGAAAACACCCAACCAGCAACTTACACACTGGATTTTGAATGAGTGAAAAATAAACTCCTATTGTATAAAGCTACTGAAATTTGTATTTTGTTGTATTTTATGGAAACTAGCATTAATTACTCTGAATATCAAGAAATTATAAAACTTATTGTACATAGGTTTTACACAAGACATATGAGATTCAATAAAGAGAATTTTAATAGAGATTTAAATGGTTATAAGAAATTTCATAAAAAGCATGAAACTTAAAATGGCATAAAGTATTAGTTATGCTTCTGTATTGGAAGAAGAATAGACATGCTAACGAGGATGCATATCATTAACACTGCATGGTGAAGAATTTAATAACATATCATTAAAAATGTAGTTAAAGAAACTAGGTATTTTTAGACTATAGGTGGAAAGATTAGTGAAAAATTAGAGAACATAGCAGCTCTCTGTCTAGCTAGACCTAAGCTATTAATCAGGAATCACAGGAGCTGGGTTTTGGTTTGGTAGAAGATTATTTTCAGTAATCAAAATTGTCTAGGTCCAAGATGACCATACTACTCTAGTCAGTAATGATTTTTCTATATTAGAAGCATTCAAGTGTAGGTCAGCACTGAATTATCAGGGATGTTTTAGAGGGATTTAGGTTGTACTAAATGCTACTGCTGCTACTACTACTACCACCACCACCACCACCATTTTAGAAGCTATTTCGGGGAATGTAATAATATTGAACATAACTTTTATGAGACAAAAACACAGAAAACTCTACTGCCATTTCATCTTCAACTCTCAGTTCCCAGTCAGCTTTGCCCTTTCCCTACAAAAGTTGTAACAGTCATTCACAGTAACGGCAGTAACCTGTACAGATGCATGACTACAGAAGGGAAGAAACAGTTCTCTCAGGAATCTGTAAGTTACTGGTCTGAGGCATCCCATGACCTACCTCCTGGGAGGAAAAATAATACTGTTTATTATATGTATGTGAGTATGTACATACTACTCTTTGGGATAATATTTTCCCCTTTTCAGTTCTTTCAAATTCCACAGTGGTGGTGGGGAGTCTAGTACTACAATACACACACACTTGCTAATGTCTTCTGTATTGGTTACTAAAAGCCACTTGTGAATGAAAACTCATTTTCTTTTTCTGCAGCTCCTCATTTGTAAGCCACTCCAAATCTACCCATGCAATGACCAGTGCCCAGAATTAAGCACTGTAGCTTATTCTCCTTTATTACTGCCTGGTTATTTTCCATTTATCTTCACTTACAAATTCTGACATAGATGTTTGTATTGCACACTTATACCTACGTTTCAACTCTCAAGACTGACCTTTCTCTTTGTTAGAGGGGAAGAAAATACCACAGTCTGAGAGAATGCAGGTCTCCTTGATCTAATAAGCAGGGTTTCATTTCTATTCTTGAGTCCTTTTCCTACTCGACTATTTTATTGTCTCTGCTTACAAAAGATAGATCAATTTCCAAAAACTATAATGTTGCTCTATTTCAAATCTTTCTCTTCTCTTCTGACTTTATTCATTTTTATTTCTCTTATTATTTACAACAAAAGAAATCTCTGACTCTTACTGGAGGCGGCATACTCTGAGGGAGCGATTCATTTTGCTTTTTTGGAGTTTAACTCCATTAATGTCATATTTACACAGCATAGGTTTATCTAAATATATCAGTGTATAATCTTTTAAAGACTCCCTGCTTCTTCTTTCAGGTCTGACTAATCTCAAAATGAACTAAGGAGCATAGGAGGAAAATGTCAATCTTTCCATTTTGACTACAAAATATATATTGAGGAAAGCTACTGCTTGACAATCTATAAAACTTTTTAAATACTAAAAACTGAAAAAAAGCTAATAGGAAGAGCAGTCAGGAGGGCAATAAGTTTATTGGTTATTTGTAAGTTATATATACATTTATGTTGTTAACCCTCTCTGCTATTGCATTGTTACTTTGCCCTAGCCTCTTTTGTCTTTATTGAAGTGAGACTAGTGAAAGATAATGGATTTGAATTTCAAGTTTTTCATCATTCAAAAAAGAAAAAAAAATTGTTTCTTCAGCTACTAATTGCAGTTACATTTCACAGTATAACCATGAACAGAAATCTTACTACCATATATGTATATAAATTTTTCCTACTATGAACATCAAGCTCTTTATGATTTGCCTTAAAAGAGAGTATAGTGATGTTATCATTAGAGTGGGTGGGAATATCTATTACTTAATAGCTCCGTAACTTTGGGAAACCACTTAGCACTTTTAAATCTCAATTTCCATATCTATAAATTTAGAATAATAACGCATTTGCTATGATGATTAAATGAGATTATACATCCTTGGGTTTTTGCAACTTAAAACTCAGGAATTTGTGTCTTCTATAGTAAAGTAATGGGAGCCATCAAAGGATGTTATTCAAGATGGTGATACAAAGAGAGCTTTGCTTCAGGAAAATTGATCTGGCAGTTAGTACAAAGTTAAAATAAAGAGGAAAAAGTTGAGGGATGTGGAGATCATGCATCTAGGGCAGATTCGGTGGCAATGGAAGAACAGATATAAATGTGAGAAGATCGTGAAGGAAAACTTATGGAAATTCATGATTAATGGAGTATGGAGACCCAAAAATTTGAAATTCTTAGTGGGACCACTGGAATAGGTACAATTACTAGACAAAGTTTAAATAAATAATTTTAGGAAATACTAAGTTGACATTAAAAAAAAAAAAAAAAGACAAGAAATGTTGGGGAATTAATCAGAATGACCAAAGTAGGAAGACAAGATAATATCATTAAGCAAGACCTTAAGAGACCAGTGAAAGAAATCAAGCAAAATACAAACTAAAAAAGTGTTTGTGTTCAGGAAGGCAATCAAAATTTTAAAAAGCAATTATCACATTATTCAACCTAAGTCCATTGACAGTCTCAACAGGGTTTTTTTGTGAAATTCATAAACTGATTATAAAATGTTTAGAAATATACAACTCCATGAGCATTTTTTAAAAAGAAAATTAGAGAAAATAAGACCAAATTTGGAAGATTGACATCAAAATGCCCATTAAGGTAAAGTAACCAATTGGGAAAAGAAATCCTTCTCACAAATGGTGCTGAAATAACTGGATATTCATATGGGAAAAAAATAAACCTTGACTACTACTTCACACTATACACAAAAATTAATTTGAGATGGATTATAGGCCTAAATTTAATGGCTTAAACCATAAAGCTTTTAAGAATAAACAAACACAGCAGACCATCTTTATAACTTGTAGGTAGGCAAAGATTTCTTTAAAAGGCCATAGAAAGCAATAATGTAAAAGAAAAGTACTTATTAAAGAAAAAAAGCTGACCAAAAAAGTATTAAGAAAAATGAACAACTTAGGGATATAGAGGAAAATTTCAGAAGAATGTGGTAGAAAAGCAAATTTGCAATTATAGTACAGACTAAATGATAATAGAGTGGTATTCCCAATGATCTGGATAGCACATTCATGCAAATGGAACTCTGTGGGTTCAAAAACCCAGGTGTGAGTGTCTGAGTTAAGGGATTTTCATTTAGGTTGGCATAGCTGAAGCCTACTGTGTCAGTGGGCATGTTTAAAGAAATGAGATAGAATGGGCATGCAGAGCCTATTGACATACAAATAAGTAAGACCTTATGAAGGAGATGAGGATTTTTTTTTGTAGGATTTTAAACAAGTGAGCTACATGATTTTATTAGCATTTTAGAAAGACCATTCTGCAGCAATGTGGAGAGCAATGCTGACTAAAAAGTGTGAGACTGATAGCAGGGAAATCATTTAGAGAGAATTTCAATAATTCATGTGAGGCTTAATAAAGAGCCAAACTAGGCATTTATAGTATGAACAAAGAAAGGGAGGGGATAGATTTTAGAAGGAAATAGAATAAGTAGGAATTTTAGGATTCTTGCCCAGAAGTTGGGGAGGGGCCTAGAGTTACTTTCTGAGCAGAGAATAGTGTTGTTTTCTAAGAATCAGATCAGAAACGTAAAGGCATATTTAGGGACGATTAATGATTTCAGAGTGAAAACAAGCACATAATTAAAATGGCAGCCTGTGGTATTTTAGTTGGTGTGAGTAAATTCAACAGTGGCTCGGGGAGGGGGTGCACAGGGACTACAGGTCAAAGTGGCTCAAAGAGAAGATCCAGTAGAAATAAGGAAGTGGAAACGGTAAAAGACAAGGAGATTTATTGAAGGCATTTCTCTTTCTTTCTTTCTTTCTTTCTTTCTTTCTTTCTTTCTTTCTTTCTTTCTTTCTCTCTTTTAAGGAAAAAGGACAGAAGAGAGGAGGAAAAAAGGACATGGGAGATAAGCTGTATCTCTCCCCTTTAGCATACTCTACTACACTACCATATAGTAAAATAGCTAATCTCTTGCTATTATTTTATTCTAAATATTAAATTTGAAGGTACTTATCTCAGTTAATTTTCATGGGTCAAGGCATAAAACAATTATTTTATATCTACATCACATCCTTAACTCAGTCATCATTTTACAGAGTACTTCATTTGTCAAAGGGAGAGCAGAAAAGAGTGTATTTCCTCTAAAACTTGCAAGGGTGCCAATCTTTTGATAGAAATTAAGTTCAGTCATCTAGTGACATCTTTTAGTAATTCTGTTGTTCAATTTAGAAGATAAATGTTCACCCATGTATGTACAAGCAATGACTGAGCACAGAATCAAATGCTCAATTGGGGAGAACAGATCCTCCGCCATGAGAACTCTCCTGAGCCCTGAATTATGTGTATAATTTTTATAAGAAATCCTAAATAGTGTTCTAAAGAAGGACGAGAACATTTTCATAGTCTGATTAATATAGCCCAAATTAATTCACCAATTTAGATTTTACAGATCAATTTTCATCAACTGTGACAATTAAGATTTGTCTAAGAGATAAGCCATAGGAAATGACAAAGAAAAAACCTTCACCATGAGGAATGATGCTGATATTATTTGCCCCTAATGAGCCACAGGCTATAAAATCAGGATCAACCTTCTTAGATATCTAATGATATAATGATTTCCCCACATTTTCCACTTTCTCACTCAAAATTTTCTTCTTAAATGAGACATTCATTCCTACAATAGTTTATTTGCCAATAGGTTTAAGTGTAAAACAAAAGCTCTTCTAATTTGTAATCCAATTACTTGTGCTTACTAAGCAACTAAAACTTATGGGCTTTATTTCAAGCATTTTATAAACTTAAGCAACTTCACTATAATACTAGAAGAACCAATAAAAATATAATTTTAATAAATTCTTGATTTAGTGATTTTAAAATTCACTGATATGTCGCAAAACAAGGCTTTGTTCTTAGACTGAAACAAAAATATAATTAGCAGTCACTTCAGAAAGTGTGACAATGTTCATGCTTTAAAAACAAAGTAGAGTTTCTTTTAAGAAATAAAGTTTTCTTAATGAAATTCACTTTGACTTTTGACATCTTTTGTAAGTAGGAAAAAATTACTGATGGAAAAGCACAGGGTTGTGTTATCCTAAGCTTAATACTACTCTAAGGAAAATATGCCTGCCTTTGAATATTTGCTCTTACTGTTTCCCTTGACCACACAGATGATGGCAGGATAAAATATGGGGAATTTTATACACTCCCATGAGGCAGGCTCCCACTATTTTTATCTTTTTTGTTAGTATTTATTTCATTTATTCAAAGAGTAAATAAGAGATGATGAAAATAAAGATGAACAAACTAGATTTAAAATTAAGTAACCTCTATTAATGAGATTACCTTTCATTCTAACTTTCATAATGGGAGGACCGGAGAGAAAACAACCATTTACCAACTGAAATGGCAAAAGCCTCTCCAGCAGAGGCAGATGTTCCTCATGTCTCTCCCCACATTGGCCATGAGATGAATCTATAACTAAGAATCAAACACAAGCATTTTGAAGTTTTGTGTGCTTTATTCTTTCTCTTGGAAGAAATATATTTCATGGTCCCTATTATTATTAGGAAAAATCAGGGGTACCTGGGTGGCTCAGTCTATTAAACTTCTGACTAGATTTTGGCTCAGGTCAGGAGGGCAGGGTAGTGAGATGGAGCACCGTGTAGGGCTCTTGCTGGGCATGGAGCCTGCATAAGATTCTCCTTCTCCTTCTGCCCCTTCCCCCCATGTTGGCAAGCATGGGCACGCTCTCTCTCTCTCAAGAAAGAAAGAAAAAAAATAAAGAAGAAAGGAAGGAAGGGAGGGAGGGAGGAGGGAGAAAAAAATTTCCGCTGGGAAACCAATCTATTTAAATGGCAAATTCTGTTGGTCTCTTCTGTGCTAAACACTGAGATAGCTATTTTGTATATTTTATATCAAAGACTCACCATAGGGATGCCTGGGTGGCTCAGTCGTTAAGTGTCTGCCTTCACCTCAGGTCATAACGTTGGGGTCCTGGGATCGAGCCCCACATTGGGCTCCCTGCTCAGTGTGGAACCTGCTTCTCCCTCTCCCTCTACTGCTAACCCCGGCTTGTGCTCTCTCCCTCTCTCTCAAGTAAATAAAATCTTAAAAAAAAAAAAAAAAGACAATAATCCTGTACAAAAGTACATTATTCCCTAATACAGTGAAGGGGAAAAAAATCTTTCACAGATATTAATTTTCTTACTATCATACAATATATAAATGACAAAACAGGACTTGAGAATTCATATAGTTCTAACAGATTCATTTAAATTATAAATCAGTTTTAACCTCGAGGTTGAATAGTTTCATACTCAACTATGCTCTCTACCCCTCCCCCTCTTTGCTCATTGCCTCAATTTATTCTTATTCATTTAAGAATCTACCTAGACCATTGTATTTTAAGATCCATGAAATAATTTAACTGTGTTTGTGTGTATTTTTCTGCACAAGACTATGGGGAAAGGGGCATCACTCAGTGGATCTAGAACTCTACTTATAGCCTGGCCAAATGAAGGTGCTGAGAAAATGGCAGAACTTTACATTCATGTGGTAGATAGGGCTCTCATGTAGACAACCATAGTAGAGTCTTTCAGGGGGACAGAGAGATCACTCACCAGGGGTTTTGAACCTCTACTCGTCTCTCTGGAGATTTCTCTCCTGGTATGACTGAGCTGCCCAGTGTTAAAGACAACACTAGGGGAACCATGGATACTGGATTTTTTACCTTTTCCATGGCCTTCACCAACCTCACTGTTTAGCTGTGCCCCTCTGCCTGCCTTATGTCATTCTCAATGCTTACTGCTCATTGGCCTCCTATATCATAGACGGATGTGCAGTTGTTGATTACCAATTAACTGTGATTATCTCACACCCTTCTGATGCTCCAAAGTCCTCTCTTCCAAATCAGGTAAACTCCTACTTATTCCTCAAGATATTGCTCAACTATATTTTCTATGAAGACTCACAAATGCCATGATTATGGAAATGCTATTTTTCTTCTTTTCTGTGTTTCACTGTACTGGATATAAAGCTCTCTGGTGGCAATTGTTAAATAGTGTACTTTCTTAATTTGTTTATTCTTATTTTGTGGAAATTGGCCAGATCAGAGAGTAGGAATTGATCAAAGAGCAGGACTTAAAGACAGTCATCATTGTCAACTATTCTGCCACTAGAAGCTAAATGTTGCTATTACAAGGAGATTTTAGTCTTCATAGATATTTAAAAGTGCTGATGGATAGAGATGGGAAATTTTCTGAGTTAAACCCTAATTACAACAATCTTCTCCACCCTCTCACTTCACCATTTTTCCCAGTTATCAGTGAGGCTAATGACCAGATAAGGAGTCTTGATGGCCCTCCAAAGTGAAACCCTAAAAAAATCCAGGCAAAGGGAAAGGGAGAATCACTAAATGTTCCCTATCAAAAATGTGTGGCCTAGAACTGAATCTAAGTATTCTATTAACTTTATGGATATTTCATATTTTTAAGTTTCCCCATCCTAATTTAATTGCCTGCCTCAGGGTAACTGGTTAGAGTTATATGGTGTCCCTTTGACAAAGTCAAACTGCAGCTTAGAAGCTGCTGAAATAGATACTGAACAAAGCATGACTGCTAAGTATCTACTAGTCTCTGACTGAAAAAAAATTCATTCAATAATATTGAGTATGGGGCCCTGATAGATGAGACCACAATAATATTATTATGGGGTGCTATTCATTCTTTCCAGGTCAGATTGAGCTTACAATTGTCAAAATAGTGGGCAAAATTACTCTTTCTCTAAATAGGTCTTATATAATGGGAATCCAATTTGTAAAGGCCCTGTTTTAGTTTATATAATGCTATATTAACTATTTTAACCATGAGGGAAATATCATGGGTCAAATTTTGTAAATCAAATGCAAATAACAAATTTTAAATTTAAATTTATTACTCATTAGGTGTGACTGGTCATGCCCAGTTGGGTTATTCTACAGCAATGAGTACTACTACCATGGGAAAATTAGGCAAGAAAATAGTTCTGATGGTTAAGGTGACGCATATCTGTTTTATGTTTGTTAACTCTCCTAGGAGTATAGAAAGTATTTTGTTTAAATTCAATTTAAATTTTGTGATCCCTGGGTATACTAATAACATGAGCAGCAATACTTATTAAGCCACAAAAAATTGCCAGTTGGTGCATTTCAGCATATCAAACTTAATTCAGAACCTAGGTTGCAAAGGATATATATTTCTAATTATCTAATTAGTCTAAACTGTTTTTGTTTTTATCTGATTATTTTCTTATAGTTAGTAAAAACACAGGTTTAGAGCCTATAGGATATTCTAATTATTCTTGAAGAAATTCGAATAGCAAAGAACTTGGAGATATCCTTTAATAAATTTATAGTAGGCTCATGGAACTTAGACACATGTTAAACAACACAAGGACATTTACAAAACAATGGTTCACAACCTTTTTTTTTTAAAGATTTTATTTATTTATTTGACAGAGATAGAGACAGCCAGCGAGAGAGGGAACACAAGCAGGGGGAGTGGGAGAGGAAGAAGCAGGCTCATAGTGGAGGAGCCTGATGTGGGGCTCGATCCCATAACGCCGGGATCACGCCCTGAGCCGAAGGCAGACGCTTAACCGCTGTGCACCCAGGCGCCCCTGGTTCACAACTTCTAAATAATTTTTTAATGTTATCTTTGAAGATCTATTTTATTGCCTTTTTATTCTACTCAAAATTGTAAAGATCTTCAAGGAAGTTTGTGAAAAAATAATCTACATCAGAGACATGTGTTTTCTCAATAATAATGATAATTCATTCTCCTCTTATTTGTGCAGCATGTGACCATTAAAATCAAACTCTTGTTAAAATGATGTTCTACCATTCTTCATCCTACACTTCATCTCACTTACACATAAGAAATTCATGAAAAAAATCTCACCGTACTAGTGACACCCTGGAATGTAATGTGTTATGTAATGTAAACATGCAAAAATTAAATGGGAGTCAACCCCGTGGTATAAACAGATATCCATGAACTCATAAGCAAAGGTAATGCAGGGACTGTTACTATAATGAATAGAACGTATTAGGGTATAATTACCAAAGCAGGAACCTGAACCTTGATGGCTTTTTAATGAAGGGTAAGATGCGTTTATAATTTAGAATTATTTATCTCAAAAGCTCATTAGCAATAACATTCTCTAGTGTAACAAAATTTATCCAAGGAAAAAATGTGGTAGGGCTAGTTAAAGTATAATTCCCAGAGTAGAAATGGCAGGATTCATAATTTTTCACTAAGTTGTTATAGTATTCTTAACCAATATTTTTTCCTACTGATCATTTGCCCTCTTCTTGTGGAGCTCTAAAATGTTACCATTTTGTTGCCTTCCAGAAAAATGAGGGGTTCAGAATAACTGTAATAATAGTTAAGGCCATTTGTTATGTTTCTGTGTTCAGCTAAAAAAAAAAAAAAAACAAAAAACTAGAGGTGTGTCTACCACCCTGAGGATCTCAGAAAATTCATCAGGTAGACTAATAGAACCCTGGGCCTCTTGGTATTGACTTGGTATTGCCCTAAATAAAGTGATACTAGAACTCAAAATTAAGAGTTCTATAATCCAGGACATACTTCCAAAGTAGTGGAATAAGAACCTGTGGAAAAACCTGCTGCTCCATTAAAGCAATTAAGAATACAGGTCAAAATCCCTGGAAGGAAATGCTTGAGAATTATGAAAACTAATACATGCTTGTAAGAATCTGAGATTTTTTTTAAAAAGGCTAATTAAACTAAACACAGCAAATTTGTTGTGTTTGAATTTGTCACATTCCCAATCATTTCTCTTCACTTCTGCAGTAGCATTAAAAACAAATAAACAAATAAAAACCAACAGCCATAAAATTTGGAAGGTGTGGAGAGGTTAAGATGGCAGTGGGATAGGAGGACCCTAGGCTCACTACCTCCCATGAATATAACTAGGTAACTATCAAATCATCCAAAATACAAAAATACCTGAACACAGATGCAAAAATCATCAGCAAAATACTAGCAAACCAAATTTAACAATATGTTAAAAAAATCATTCAATTATGATCAAGTAGGATTTACTTCTGGGTTGCAAGGATGGTTCAACATTCACAAATCAATCAACCTAATACATCACATCAGTAAAAGAAAGGGTAAGAACCACATGATCATTTCAAAAGACACAGGAAAAGGACTTGAGAAAATACAACATCCATTCATGATAAAAACCCTCAAAAAAGTAGGTTTAGAGAGAAGAGACCTCAAAATAATAAAGGTCATCTATGAAAAATCCACAGCTAACATCATCCTTAACAGGGAAAAACTGAGAGCTTTTCCCCTAAGGTCAGAAACAAAACAAAAATGTCCATTCTCACCACTTTTAATCAACATAGTACTAACCTCAGCAATCAGACAACAAAAAGAAATAAAAGGCAAACAAATTGGTAGGGAAGAAGTAAAACTTTCACTATTTCCAGATGACACAATAATATATATAGGAAACCCGAAAGACTCCATCAAAAAACTGCTAGAACCAATAAATGAATTCAGTAAAGTCACGACATACAAAATCAAGTTACAGAAATCTGTTGCATTTCTATACACCAACAATGAAGTAGCAGAAAGAGAAATTAAGAAAACAATCCCATTTACAATTGCACCAAAATAATAAGAGACCTACTAGTAAACCTACCAAAGAGGTAAAAGACCTATACTCTGAAAAATATAAAACGCTGATGAAAGAAATTGAAGATGACACAAAGAAATGGAAAGACATTCCATGCTCATGGATTGGAAGAACAAATATTGTTAAAATGTCTATACTACTCAAAGCCATATATACATTTAATGCAATCCCTATAAAATACCAACAGCATTTTTGACAGTACTAGAACAATCCTAAAATTTGTATGAACCACAAAAGATCCTCAATAGCCAAAGCAATCTTGAAAAAGCAAAGCAAAGCTGGAGGCATCACAATTCTGAACTTCAAGTTATGTTACAAAGTTGCAGTAATCGAAACAGTATGGTACTAGCACAAAAATAGATCAATCGAACATAAGAGAAAACCTAGAACTGAACCCTCAATTATATGGTCAATTAATCTTCAACAAAGCAGGAAAGAATATACAATGAGATAAAGACAGTCTCTTCAACAAATGGTGTTGGGAAAACTGAACAGCTACATGCAAAGGAATCAAACAGGACCACTTTCTTACACCATAAATTCTTACACCACTTTCTTACAAAAATAAATTCAAAATTGATAAAAGACCTAAATGTGAGAACTGAAACCAGGAGCTCTAAGCCAGGGTGGATCCCAGGACCCCAAGATCGTGACCTGAACCAAAACCAAGAGTTGGTTGCCCAACCAACAGGCTCTCTGGAATCACTTTCAAAGTGTGGATGCATTTGGAGCTCATTCGCCAAGCCCATTTCCACCATAATAGGATCTCAGAAATGAGTTCAGGGGTAAAAAGGGCCCATTGCAAAGGGATTACCTGATCTAGCCCCAGTGCCATTTCTGTATTGTTCCCTTCAGCACTTTCTTCAGGGCTTTGTCCAGTTTATTTGAAATTCAAAGTTCACCTTTCCCATTATTTTTAGCTTGGGTATCTATTTCCTAATGGCAGTAATGACTACTCAACCAACATGTTCATCTTCCTTTAAAGATGGAAATAAAAGAGTATTTTTGGTATACTGAGCAAAGAACTGAAATAGCTCACAATTTGTAGGTGGACAGTTGATGTTGTACAACTATTTCTGGGGCCTCAGCTCCCTGAGACAAACATTATTTCAAGGAAATAGAGTGAAGATGAAGGAAACCAGAAAGTGTACTATTTGGGCTATTTAAATGGTGCTGAAGATGCTTTGGAATTACAGACACCTGTACCTCTTCTCTGATTTTCAGGTGTGAAAAATGTGGAGAAAATTACTTCTCTTTTACAGGAGATTGGTTGGATACTTGTCATGTTTTTTCATTTCTTTAAGTAGGCTCCATACCTATAGTGTGGAGTCCAACACAGGGCTTGAACTTACAACCCTGAGATTAAGAGTCAGATGCTTAACCAAATGAGCCACCAAGGTGCCCCAGATACCTGACATGTTTTAAACCAGGTCTTCAAGATGTGGTATCAGCTGGTGGGGGGACTCACTATTTTAAATCTTACCAACTTTTCTAGCTTTATTCATTAGTAATTATATCATAGCAAAACAAAAGCTCAGAAAATGCTGCAGTAAAACATCGAGGCCTAATACAGTACATTTCAGTATTTCTCCATAAAGGCCAGACATGAGCAATACATCTTTTGTGATTGTTTGTTTATATCACTTGATAATTATTTCTTCCACCTCCTGAGAAGAGCCCCTAGGTTCCACAGGTGCCTCCTAATTTCATCCTACTATTTTCCCACAACTCAAGTGAATACTACGATCTATACACGGTGATAGAACCCTACTAACCATAGCACTGTGGCAGACAAGGAAAAGCAAGGTACAGAGAGATGAGAACAAAGATCTGAGCAGCAGTATCAGAAATAGGTGAGTCCTTCTGCACTATAGCTTCAGTATCTTAGATAATATGTTCCATGGGCAGGAACTCCTATTTTAAATAGCTATACTTTAATATTCTAGGAATAAACCATTTAGATAAAGCAAATCCCATATAAATCAATATTACAGTTCAGAGGAGAGAGTTATTAGAAATACTTGGATGACTTATGTGATGAATCAAAATGAATACTTCAATACTTTTATAAAAATAAGGACATTTTTAAGGAAAGGAAGGGATAGTTGATATATTGCATCAAAACTAGTGAAGGCTGACAACCACTGTGAATCTCATATCAAAAGTTTTTTGATAAAAAGACTATTGTGTTTGGCAGCATATCAGACACATATCTCCCCCAAGAGATTAAAAGTTCCTAGATGGCAGGGATTGTATCATTTACATTTGTATCACTGAACCAAACAGAGCGGTTACCACACATGAAGCATTTGGCAAAGGCTACCTGAGTGCATAATATGCTAAATGTTACATAAATCATACACACACACATGTATTTTTTTTCACAGTATCAAAGACTGACCCTCTCTTCAGTGAGATTGTCATAGATAATATAGTGAAAATCTTCACTCATCACTGCCTTCATTCCCTTCTGCTTACAGTTACTAGAGAAACAATATCTGTATACTAGGCTCATTGAACTCGAGTAAAAAAAAAATTAAGTGTGGAAGATTGAGGGGTGAAATGAGTTAATTCAAAGGGGAGGAAAAATGAAACTGGAATAATTGATAATATGTTAGGGTTTAGGTACATATCCTACAAACAATCCAAGCAGATTCCTATTGTGCCTATGTATCGCACATATCCTTAGAGTACCGTCTTTTGAAAAATAACAAAATATTCACCTCAAGGAGATATAATATATGGTGAGAAGTCCCATTCAGATAATTATCACTTGCCTGATTTAATCATTAAATAAAATATTCTGTGCTACAGTATCTATGTTGAAATTCAACCATTTTAAAACCTGATTAACAAACTTCATGCAAGTTAGCAACAGTTCTGGTACTAAAAATTGTGGTGGTTTTTTTACATTTATATAGGATTGGTCTTGAATGGTCTTGAATCCCTCTTTTACAAGGATCTTCTTTGGAAGGTAGATTTTGAGTCTTTTAGGCAGCATGCTTAAGTAACAGCAGATGTTCCTAAGCTGCCGTTTAGGAGACTTATATGTGTAGAGGGAGTACTGGGGGGCCCGAAGAAAGAATAAGACAGAGATAGGACAGCTTTAGGAATACAGGTAACAGCAACAACAAGATAGACGCTTTGGGACATTACCCTCGAAATGCATCAATTGTGACTATTTCCTTATCAACCTACCCAAGATTCAATTTCCTAGGATAGTCAGGAAACCTCAGATGGTTTTTTTTTGTTTTGTTTTGTTTTTCAAATGTACAAAGTTTTTTTTTTTTTTTGGCAATTTAGAAATACATAACTATTTAAACTGAATACCCATTAGTCATTTGTTTTCGTACTATAGTTGATATTACAGTTGACTCTTGATAAACACAGGTTTGAACTGTATAGGTCCACATATACCTGGATTTTTTTTCAATAAATATACTACAATACTATAAATATATTTTCTTTTACAATTTTCTTTTCTTTAGATTATAATAACAGTATATAATACATATGACATATAAATATATGTTAATCAACTGTTTATGTTATTGGGAAGGCTTCTGGTCAACAGTAGGCTATTAGTAGTTAAGTTTTGGGGGAGTCGAAAGTTATTCATGGATGCTTGACTCTGTGGGTGTCAGTATCCCTAATCCCAGTGTTGTTCAAGGGTCAACTGTATAAGAAACTTTTCCATTCAATTAAAACCTAATGACTACCATCAGCTTTTCTGGCTTTTTTTTTTTTTTTTCTGAACAGAATTAGTACATGAATGTATACTCTTGTTATCCTTCTTTAAATGCTTAGAAAAATTATAATATAGTTTACATAAAGCTCTTTAAAAATCTGCTGTCACAGGTTGTCGATGTAAAGGGTAAATGATAATCACACTCTTCTTAGGAAGGTATGCATGGAAGAGGGATTCAATACTAAACAGGTTACATAAACCTAAGAAATCACCACAATTTTAGTACCAGAACTATTGACAACTTGAAGTTTGTCACATTTCAAGATGGTTTGAACTTTAACGTAGCTACCATGGCACAGAATTTTAAATCTAATGACTGAATCAGGTAAATGAGAGTAGTTACGGGTTATATTCCTAAAATGCAGGGACCTGATGTATTGCTTTATTTCAAGTGTGACTAAAAGTATGACTTCATTTAAAGTGTGACAACTCTCATGGCTGGGGGAGGGCAGTGTACCTGGACAGTCTATCCAAGACACTGACCAGAGGAGATCTGTTCTTTAGATGTAATTTTACAAACTCATTATATCAGATAAGAGGCTTTTATTAGATTGGCCTCCAAATTGAACAAACACCCAATAGATGAAGGAAGGGATGCCAGGCAGACAAAGCATCAAATCCACTACATATTGTTGTGGCAGGAAACTACTACCGGCAAACACTTCTATAATAATATTCATATGTAAACAGCACTTTGTGCCAGGTCCTGTTCTAAGACTTACTGATACTAACTCATTGAACACTGACAACAACCCTCATTATCCCTCCTTTACAGTTAAAGACCCTTATGTACAGGGAGCTTAAGGGCTTATCCCAAGTTACACAGCTAAGTAGCTACAGAAACAAAATTTGAACTGATGCCACCTAACTCAAGAGTTTCCACTGTTAACCTCTACTACATACTGCTTCTCAAAAGTGTACTGCCTATGAAATAGAGCAGCCACTCTCGAGCTAAGAGAAGCCATGCAAGGGAAAAAAGGAAAAACACAAAGCTGCTGAGCTATTTAATTATACCACTTTATTGCATTTATTGAAAGAGTTTTTGAACTTTCATTTTATGAATCAGAATCCAATTCATGGCCTCAATTTCAGTAAAGCTTCAAAGATTAAAAAATACTCACTTTCACACATGAAAGTTCGTAACGATTCAGAGCATGTAATTGATGTTTGGAGACGGAGCCTTTCAAAAGTCTACTATCTTTTTCAAAATTCAGGGGCTTCCATGCCTAAATGTTATCAAAATGATACCTTTTGTTACATATTTAAAGATCAGAAGTCCTTCCTTGAAGCAGGTGAGGTCACTAACACCATGTCATTTTAGGTTCCCCATCACAATATTGGATGGAGACACATAATTAGAAGCTTAGCCAAGCATGATGGGCATTTAACAGGTGATGGTACAATGGGATACCACCCCTATGGATGTGAGGGCGAACTGGCTGCAACATCTGTCACCCCTTTGATCGCCAGGGTTGATTCGGCTGATCTGGCTGGCTAGGCGGGTGTCCCCTTCCTCCCTCACCGCTCCATGTGCATCCCTCCCGCAGCTGTGCGCTCGGTCAAAGAGGACGACCTTCCCCGATAGAGGAGGACTGTTCTTCGGTCAAGGGTATAGGAGTAGCTGCGCTCCCCTGCTAGAACCTCCAAACAAGCTCTCAAGGGATACCACCCCTAAGTCTTGTTGCAAACCCACATAGGAAAAGATTTACAGTCTTGGAAGCAACAAAGATAAAGAAGCTTATAAAAAGAATTTAAACAAAGAAAATTCTAGAGCCTGCAAAGATGTAGAGTTCTATTCACCGAGGCCTTATATGTCTCTCTCCCTCTCTCTCTCTCTCTCTCTCTCTCACACACACACACACACACACACACGCAGATAATGCCAAACAAAAGACTTATTGGATTGGCTTCCAAACAAAGCAAATACACAATTAACAGAGTGCATGAAAAAAATTATTTTGCAACTCACCGGTAAACATTAAACACATCAATAGCCTATTAACTCTCATTTGCTATTAGTGAAATTTTGTCATAATATAGGATCTGTGGGTTTTTTTCTTTTTCTTTTTCTTTTTTTATGTTCTCCTGTGTTTTAAACATTATACTCCCAAATGTGGGGCTTTACATGAAATCAAGTGTCACCTTTATGGAGGACAGCACATTATGCTACTGCTGAATTTTAATATCAACCCAAAATGGTTTTTTTTTTCTCAAAGACTGTTCACCATTATAGTCTTTTATAATTACATTTTTCTATCATGATATTTATATTAATGCGCAGAAACTACAGTGGTGAGTTAGAAGATCCACACTTAAATGAACTACTAGAAAGCCCTTTGTGACAAGACACATACCTAAGGTCATTGCCTTAGAAGGTAAAGCTGCTTATCCACACCCACTCATAGGCTATATGGAGAGCAGAGTCAGCAAATGTCAATGCAGAGACAGGTCTAAAAGGGAATTGCAAAGGGGAAGGGACAATAGAGGGAGAGGGATATTGTAATGACAACCTAATTGTAGTACAACTTTAGAGTAAAATTGATTCATTTAAACAGAGAAAGATTTCAAAGCACTGTGAATTATTTCTATGTTGTTATTTCTCTCATGAACACACTTCTCTAGGATGGCGACCAAGAATAGAGCTTATTGGGAGTGGGAGAAACAGGCTTCCAGTTATAGAATGAGTAAGTCCCAGCATGGCATAGGCAATATAGTCAATGATACTGTAGTAGCCTGCATGGTGACATATGCTAGCTACACTTGTGGTGAACATAGCATAATGTATGAAGAATTTGAATCACTATGTCGTACAGCTGAAATTAGTTTAACATGATGTGTCAACTATACTAAGAAAATTTTAAAGAAATATGTATATAACAAAATAGAAAAAAAATACAGAAAAAGAAAAATCACTTGTAAGATTAAAAAAAATAGATCTTGTTTAAACAGGAGAGATAAGACTGTGTAGCAGGTAAAATATTTCATTGACCTGACAAATACCAGAAACACCACCCAACTGCATGTATTTTCAACTCATTGTTCAGAACAAACTTTGACATTATATTTTCCATGTGCCAAATTTCCTGCAAGTAGTCCAGATTATTCACCAGACGCTTTGGGTAAAAGGCTTCAGTAGGTTTCAATTTTAGGAAAGCAGGAGAAAGGAAGAACAGCAATCTTTCTCCAAACTTAAATTCTGTGGTGGTTGTTATTTGGTATCTCTACCTTCAGGATACGGGGATTAGTTCCCTTCTCATTGAGTGTCCACAGAACCTAGAACTTACTTCTAACAAATAGAGCATATTAAGAGAACCTTAGTCAAGTGACAAAAGTTAATACTGACATCACCAGTATTAAGCCATGCTGATATTATGTATTCCCCGATATGATATAACAAATGAGAAGGGCACTTCACTTCTGTGGTATTCTTCCCCCATATAACCTATGTCTAATCAAGAGTAAGTATCAGACAAACCAAATTCAAGGGACACTCTACAAAACACCTGACCACTAATCTTCAACAGTATTGAAACTATAAAAGACAAGAAAAGACTAATAAATTGTCACCAAGTGGAGCAGATAAGGAGACACACACACTAAATACAATGAGACATACTAGTTTGGATCATGGAAAAGAAGAAATACACCAGTGGAAAAACTGGGGAAATCTGAATAGAATTTGTAGCTTAGTTAATAGTCCGATACCAATGTTGATGTCTTAGTTTTGATAAATTTACCATGGCTATGTAAAATGTTAATAAAACAGAAAGCTGGATGAAGGGTGTGAAACAACTCTATATTATCCTTGCAATTATTTTCCCAAACATCTAAAAATATTTCAAAATGATAAAAACATTGTAATGCCAGAAAGTAAAGAATTGATCAGAAACAAAAGAATGAGGGCCTGTGAAAGGATTACTGTATATACATACACACATATATATGAATATACACACAAACGTCACAGTACCCTCCTATCCTTGTTCTTTTTCTTTGCTACGAATGTCTCACCTAAACTGATGAGATGCTGCTATCCATAAAATAGGCAGGACTATCATTCTAAGATGTGTAAAAAAGCTTTATATTTGATACAAACTGGAATATGGTGACAAGACTAAACTTTGGAGTCAAACAAGTTGCTCAGTTTCTATCCAGAGAATAAAATAGAGAATTAAATAGTATAATGTATGAAAAGTGTTGTGTAGCACCTAGAGTGGAATACATCCTCAACCGTATATTAGAGATGCATCACATAGTCACTACATTCCAAGCCACAAGCGAAGTGACTTACATGCATTATCTTCTCTGTTTAGCAGAAAAACCCTGTTGGTGGAAATTAATACTACCCTCAACATTCAGTAGGAAACCAAGATTCTCAGAGGTAACTTGTTTTAAAGTCACACAGCAGGAAAAACAGCAGAACTAGTGACTCTGGGAGCAGACTTGTAATCATAATACTGTATTATGGTCCATACACTATTACCACTGTCTCTCTCTTTCATTTCTCTCTGATGCAAGATGGACCTGCTCTGAGCTGAATTCTGCTCCAAATAGTACAGCATCATGACAAAGAGATTCCAGCACATGATTACAAAGTTATCCACTCTCTTCTATGTACTAAACAACTATTCTCTGCCCTTCTGCTTGTACCCACTTTAAGTGACCAGAAAGATCCTTCTCTCCTATTCTCCAGTTCTTCCATTGTCATCTCCTTGGCCCCTTTAACAAGTGTCACCCCTCTGGCTTTGTTTCATCATTTGACTTTTCCTCTCTCCTATTTGCTACCCTCCCCAATTGCTTCCCTCCCTGTTAATTCCTTCCCTTACTAACAGCTGCCCTCCTCTTCCCTCAATTCCTAACTATAGCAATGCAGGAGAGAAAGCTTTGTTCTAATGAAAGATTCACTGGCATCTCCGTTTCGATTCAAAAAGAAAGAGCTTGATTTCTAAATTCATAACACACAATGCCCCCAAATCTGAAACAAAGGTTTTGAAAAACTATGATGTTACAATGGCCAAAGCAGTGATCACAGATAATGAAATACAAAGGTAGTAAAATATGCAGCCTATGGCATATTTTAGAATGCAAATAACAGGATAGATTAAAGTGCAGTGGAAACATAGAAACACTGTACTACTTATCTTCTGAAACATTTGAATAAATGTTGCTCGGTGAAAAAAAGATTCTTCATAACAAAAACATTGAGAATGCTGCCCAAGTAAGCTGCCTCAACTCTACTGAATTTTCAAAAGTAAATATCAAATAAACAATAAAACAGAGGAGCAGCCCTGGCATACAGTGTAACATCACGCTCTTTTCAAAAGGTATTTCTTATACTTTCAAGCTACAAATGGCACAGAAATGATCAGCACTCTTCTGGGTAGACTGAGCATGGAAAAAAACCTTAAACCCTGGGAAATAAGAGGAAGGGGCCACAGAGCAATAGCTAAATCTGGAGAGTTATTCTTCAGTCTATGGTTTATTAAGCTCTTACTAGGTATCAGGCATGGTTGTACATACATATCTCATTGAATCCTCACAACATTGTAAGACATGACATTTTAAAGACATTGTGCGGATGAAGAAAATGAGGTGCAGACTTAAATAACAAATCCAAGATCAGTATTCATCCAGGGAATGCTACTCATAACCACAATGTAATGCAGTTTCATTCCCACTACAGTGGCTAAAATTTAAAGAAGAAGGACGATTCCAAATATTACTGAGGATGTGGGACAATTAGACTTTTTAAGTTGGGTGGTTTCTTATAAGGTAAAATTATATTTCTACCCTAAGCCCTTTTATTAGCACTCCTAAGGATTTACCTAAGAGAAGTGAAACTGTATGTTCACAAAAAGAAATGTGGAATAATGCTATGATAGCTTTATTAATACTGGCCAAAACCTGGAAAGAAATGCATATCAATCACAGAATTGCTATATAAACTGTAGTATATTTATATCATGAAATATATAGCAGCTAAAAAAGAACAACCAAGCAACAAATTCTATAATAAGGGTGAGCCTTGGAAAACATTATTCTTGATGAAATATTATGAGCATCGTTATTCCATTTATACGAACTAAGAGAAAGTAATATAAAGTGATAGTAATCAGAACAGTTTGCCTGTGGCATAGGGAATGACTAAAAGGGCTTGAGGGAACTTTCAGGGTGATGGATATTTTCTGTATCTTGATTGAGTAGAGGTTATGTGTATAAACATTTATCAAAACTCAGTGAATTGTAAAATTCTTTACTGTGCCTTTCACTGTTTTCAATTTTTTTTCTTTATTGAAAAAAAGTGATTTTAAGTTCTGGGAGCGCAACGTACAACATGGTAAGCGTAGTTAACAATACTCTATCATGTATTTGAAAGTTGTTAAGACAGTGGATGTTAAAAGTTCTCACAAAAAAAGAGTTCTAACCATGTGAGGCAATGGGTGTGTTAAATTTATTGTGATAATCATTTCACAATATACACATATGTACAATCATTATGTTGTACACATTAACCTTACAGAATGTTATATGTCAATTATATCACTAAAGCTGGGGGGAAAGAAGAGAAAAAAGAGTTAATGCTTTTGAACAAATTAAGCATCTTGCCTGGCACATAATGTTTAACACTTGGTAAGGGGGTGGGGTGTGAGTATATGTTAAAGATGTTTAAGTAATTCCTCAAGTGAGCCAAGCATAAAACCAGAAAGGGAAACCAACTTTCCACCAAAATTTCTTGTGCCCATTAAATAATAGGTGGACCATACCCATAAAGAGTGATTCTCCTAAGTCCATTAAAACAAATATTTTATTATTCCTTTCATTAGAAGGTGAGGTGTTTTTTTAAATCTGACACTTTCATTCAAAAAAATAAAGTATTTTGAAAACTAATACAACATTTGTATATTATTTTACTTAAGCAATTCTTGTTTCCTGAGAAGCATGATTATGCTCATACATTCCATATTAAAAATATGATAAATAGCATTAAATCAGAGAACATTATCAGGCAAGGATATCAGTATAAAATTTATTTATAAAGGAAGCAAGTTTTGAGCTCTATTACTCTCTACATAGTATGTTTGCTACAACTTTAGAAATTGTCACACAAACCCTATGTTTAATAACTGTAAGAAATAAAGGTTAAAGAGGGAGGGAAGAAAGGAAAGAAAGAAAGGAAACTTTGTGGTTCTACTTACCTATGCAAAATTACAAATTAAAAATTAAGAAACCAATGAGGGGAAAGATATCCTGACCAGAAAAAGACCAGATAGAGTATTCAACCGAATTCTTAAAAAGTTGAGGAAGCACATCACATCTAAATTTCTATACTGTTTTATAGCACTTTACTATGTGTACAAATAATTATTCATTGTGAATATTTCAAGAAATATAAAAAAATTAAAGACAAATGTAAAAAAATATAGATGGATGATAGATAGATAGATAGATAGATAGATAGATAGATAGATAGATATCATCTCTATTCTTGAAGATGAGATCCATGTGGGGCAAAAGAAAGGTGTTAAATGGAAAAGGTCATCAAGGAAATTAACATTTTGAGGGCTAATAATACATATTGGGATCAAGCTAAGATCTGGGTTTAGTGATCCAATTTAAGTCTGTGTGAAAAAATCCAGCCAAGAATTCTCATATACTGAAAATTCTTCTTGATCATTTAAAAGCCAGAAATGATATATGACCACACATAAGGCATGCCACATACCCAATATAGTTCTTATTATTGAAATGTTTGTTAACAGTGTACAATTTCCTTATGAATTGGGCCTCAAGGCTTGACTCAATTGTAATGGGCAAGATGGAAAGGATACCTGTCTCACAGGGTCAGCCAGCACCAGCACATTAACAAGAGGCAAGCCAGTCAAGTTTCAAAGCAAACAGCTCTGACTATGATACAGTCATGCATTAAGCAGCACACATAGGGACCTCATACTTAAGAATCTGCTCTTGAAGGATAACTCTATGGATTCCCCTGTGAAGTTTATGTCTTTGGATTTGCCCCAATTGACCAAGGTGACATAATAACACTCAAATTCACAGTTTATTATTTAACACCTTAGGCATTGGAGGTGCAGAAAAATCATCAGAAGGTTTAGCATTATGACTACCTTCCTGTCACACTAAACTTACAACCATGATGCTGTGTGGCTACCTTCCCTTTTGACCTGAATATCACAGTCAGACAATCTCAAAGAACAGTGGAGAATGATCTTAAGAAGCAGAGCTAAGTTTTAGGAAAAGGGATGGAGTCAGATCTCAGGGATGGGCAAGATGTTGTGAGAAAACCTGCAGGGTCAAGACAGAGGAGGGTTTGCCATTAAGGGAGTAGGGACCAGACTGGGCACACCTCAACTGAGGCTCCGGACTACAAGCTGCTCCGTGCCCAACTGATGGTGGAAAAGGCTACAGTTGTGAAAATCCAGCAGGCTCATGTGGAATAGTTGCCTCAGAATCAGTCATCCTCAAACCCTTGTACTCTGTGAACAATCCTCTAATAAAGAGGAACTTAAGTTCCTTACGCCAAAGGACAGTGTTTCTATTCTCAATTGTGAGAATGGAGTCAAAGATTCAAGTTTTGCCATGGAAAATCTCTGAAACGTGATGCTCATTTTATTCCCCCACTTGCTGGGGGAAAAAAATGGTGAGAAGTTGATTGATGTCGCACAGAAGCTTTGGAAGTATAACGAGAATGCAAAATTTTAAAAGATACTCCATGAAGCTTCAGCTGGAATCTTGAGAATTCATGCATAAAATAGATGGACTAGAACTGGCAGAAATTGTGGAGCAAGTGATAAAAAAGCAAACCATGTCCCATGAATTCCAAAAATGTTAGCTTGAAGCAACAGACATTTTTACAATTTGAATTATCATTCTTTAGTTGTATAAAATAATTTTGTGTGTCTTAATACACTGTAATTTAATTCCATTGTATACAGTTTAACTATGTTGTATAGATATAAAAATCACTGGTAGAAAAACTCAGTTCCTAGAAATATTCCATTACTTTAAGACTGTTTCTTCTTATGTTTGTAAGACAAGAGATGGTATTGGCAAGCAAGATCTTTTTATTTGTAAATAATATAAATAAACCATCCCTCAGCAGTAGGCAAATAACCAAGTAAAGCTGACTCTTGAACAGCATGGAATTTAGAGGCACCAACACCTGTGCAGTCAAAAATTGTATATAACTTTTGAGTCTCCCAAAATGTAACTACTAAGAGCCTAGAAGCCTTACCAATAACAAAATAACACATATTTTGTATGTTATATGTGTTATAGATTGTATTCTTACATTAAGCTAAAGAAAAAAGTTATGAAGAAAATCATAAAGAAGAGAAAATACATCTACAGTACTATAGTGCATTTATAAAATAAAATCCAACACCATTTAATGAAGAAAACATCCTTTCCCATTGCATATTCTTCACTCTTTTTCATGAATTAATGGACAAATATATGCATTAGTTTATTTCTGGGGTCTCTATTCTATTGATCTATGTGTCTGTTTTTGTGCCAACATCACGTTTTGATTACTATAGCTTTGTAATATAGTTTGAAATCAGGATGTATAAAGCCTTTGTTCTTTTTTCTCAAGATTGCTTTGGCTATTCAGGGTCATTTGTAGATCCGTTTAAATTTCAGTAATACTTTACTATGTCTGTGAAAATGCCATTGGAATTTTGATAGGATTTGCATTGAATCTGTAGATAGCTTTGGGTAGTATGGACATTTTAACAATAATAATTCTTCCAAATCACAAACATGGAATACTTTTTTCATTTATTTGTGCCTTCATTTTTTAAATCATTATTTGGGTATAGTTGACAATGTCAATGTTACATTAGTTTCAGATGTATAATATAAGGATTTAACAAGTTTATATGTTATGCTATGCTCACCAGAAGTGTATCTACCATCTGTCACCATACAATATTATTAAAATATCATGGATTATATTCTCTATGCAGTACTTTTTATTCCCATGACTTATTCATTCTGTAACTGGAAACCTGTATCTCCCACTCCCTTTTACCCATTTTGCCCATCCCTCTACCTATCGACCCCTGGCAACCACCAGTTTATTCTTTGTATTTATAGGTTTGGTTATGCTTGTTACTTGTTATTCATTTGTTTTATTTTTTAAGGTTTCACATAAAGGTGAAATCATATAGTATTTGTCTTTCTCTGTCTGCCTTATTCCTATTAGTCTAATACCCATTAGGTCTATCCATCTTGTTGCAAACGATAGGATCTCATACTTTTTCATGGCTGAATAATATCTTCAAACTATTACAAAATAAAAAAAGAGTATGAAAAGCTTCTAAATGTGTTCTATGAGGCCAGCATTACCCTGATACCAAAACCAAATAGACACCCCGCCCCCCACACACACACCAAAAACCTATAGGCTAATATCCTTGATAAACACAGATGCTGAAATTCTTCATAAAATATTACAAATCACCTTCAACAATACATTAAAAGGATAATTAATCATGATCATGATTTATGTCAGGGATGCACGGATGGTTCGACATTTATAAATCGATGTGATATACCACATCAACAAAAGATAAAAACCATATAATCATCTAAGTACAGAAAAACCATCTGAAAAAATTCCATATTCATTCATGATAAAAACTCTCAACAAGGTGGGTTTAGAGGAAACAACTTCAACATATAAAGGCCATATATGAAAAACCCACAGCTAACATATTCAATGGTGAACAACAGAGCTTTACCTCTAATATCAGGAGTTAGATAAGTATGTCTAATACTGTCACATTTATTCAACCCAGTACTGGAAGTTCTAGCCACAGCAATCAAACAAGAAAAAGAAATAAAATCATCCATGTTAGTAAGGAAGAAATTAAACTGTCAATATTTGCAGATGACACGATACTATAGGTGGGTGGGGGGATGGGATAACTGGGTGATGGACATTAAGGAGGGTACTTGTTATAATAAGCACTGGGTGTTATACGCAACTGACGTATCACTAAACTTTACCTCTGAAACTAACAATGCATACGTTAATTGATTTGAAATAAAAAAAAAAAGGAAACCCTAAAGACCCCAACCAAAAATCTATTAGAATAAATGAATTCAGTAAAGCTGCAGGATACAAAATTAATACCTATATATTTGTTGTGTTTCCATATACTAATAACAAAATAGCAGAAGGAGAAATTAGGGAAACAATTCCATTTATAATTGTACTAAAAAGAATAAAATGTCTAGAAATAAACTTAACCAAGAAGATAAAAAAAAATTGTACTCTAAAAACTATAAAACAATGATGAAAGAAATCGAAGATGATACAAATGGGAAGACAGACCATGCTCATGGGTTAGAATAATTAATATTGTTAAAATGTCCATTCTACCCAAAGGAACCTATAGATACAATGTAATCCCTATTCAAATACCAACATTTTTTTACAAAACTGAAACAAATAATACTAAAATGTGTGTGGAATCACAAAAGACCCTGAATAGTCAAAGCAGACTGAAGAAGAACAAAACTAGAGCAATCACAGTCCCAGATTTCAAGATACACTACAAAGCTCTAGTAACCTAAACAATATGGAACTGTCACAAAAATAGACATACAGATCAACAGAAAGATAAGAGAGCCCAGAACCCACACTTACATGGTCAATTAATCTATGACAAAGGAGACAAGACAGTTTCTTAAATAAATGGTTCTGGGGAAACTAGACAGCTACATGCAAAAGAATGAAATGAGACCACTTTCTTATACCCAAATAAACTCAAAACGGATTACAGACCTAACTGTGAGACCTGAAATCATAAAACTCCTAGAAGAGAACATGGATAGTTATTTCTTTGACATTGGTCATAGCAACATTTTTCTAGGTAAGTCTTCAACTTCTTTCATCAACTTTCTAGTTTTCAGTGTATAAATCTTTCACTTCTTAGATTAAATCTGTTCCTAAGTATTCTGTAAGGTATTACTAGAGGGATTATTATTTTTTTTTAGATGGTTCATTGTTAGTGTATAAAAATTCAGTATCCTACTATGTCGCCAACTTGGTGACACCCTTAAAATTATTTCTTCAGAAGTCAACTTTCTTGAGCAAATCTCCTAGTTAGGACAAATTATGTTATTTACAATTTTCTTGTATTGTGAACTACAATGAGTGAAATACTCATATGCATTCCCTTGGAATAAAAATTAATCAGATTTGTCAAGGAGCAAAATCTTGTGCTTGAAATACACTGGACTATATATCAGTAACCTAAAGACTAGAGCTAGCTGTGGTTTCCTTCACTGCCTTTTTTGTCTCAGTATGCATGTTAGAAAATAAAAGAATGAGAGAGACATCCGAAGACCCTTCAAAACTTTGAAGTTCAACTAAACAAATGAAACCATTCTAATGCAGTGATAAATTAAAAACCAGTCATATTTGGTTTCGTTATATATTTTGAAGGAAATTGTAATTTTGTTTTTTATCAATTGCTTTACTCAACAATTTATATTTTGTTTAGGCTCCTATCAATACCATTTGCATTACTGGATACATATAAAATTAATAGGAGGATCCAGACAGATGCTAGAAGTTAACCTGGAATTAACAATGAATGTGGGCATCTCAGAGGTGATAGCACATTGCATTAAAAATTAGGACTTTCTTCCAAGACTTTCAAAGCAAATATTATGTACCTTTAAAGTCAAACATCTATACCTTTGAGCCAGAACATGACAATTTACTGCATGTATGACCTAAAATAAATTAAACTCTCATAGCCCAAGTATGGTCATTTAAATCATGGGCAAATTTATAAGTTAGATTTTGTAGCTAATTATAACCAAAAATTTTAACGTATACCTCTAAATCACAAACTACTTCTAAATGCAGATATTTGTCAGGTTCTCAGTAACATGATAGTTTCTTTTTAAATACAAAAAAAGTGAATCTTCTATTTATCATAAATAATGCAATAAGGGCATTTAACCTCCTATAGACCTTTTACAGGTAGATAAAATCTGAGAAAGGATTTGGATGATGACTTCATTTATTTTCATAGCATTCTGATGAAATACAAATGGTGGGGATTATTCTTTCCTCCATTTTCCAGATGAGAAAACTAAGGGACATTGGGGAGGGTATGTATTGTAATGAGCACTGGGTATTATATAAGACTGATGAATGACAGACCTGTACCCCTGAAACAAATAATACATTATATGTTAATTAATTGAATTTAAATAAAAAAAAAACACACACAAGGTTTTCATGTTTAAAAAAAAAAAAAAAGAAAAGAAAGAAGAAAACTAAGGGATAGGGGTAAAGAAAGTTGGCCGAGATGTGTACAAGCCAGTGTCAGAGCCTTCAGCTGAAACCAAATTTCCAGTGCCTGCTCCAGGACATTAACTGCTAGTATCAGGCATCAGAGAAATCTTAATATCAGTGATATTTCGTTGCTCTAGTAAAGGGACAGATTATTATAGCCTCAAATATCATTTTATGTTATAAAATTTCCAAATGGTTTATTTTATTTTTTTAATATTAGTATCTAGTCTTGGCTATGAGGCATGGAAATAGGCCTTTGGTAATATATATCAAAAGCCTAAAAACTTATGCCATTTATCCTAATATTTTGATAAATTGGAATTTATCCTGAAAAAAATTACAAATATAATAAATATTTATGAACATAAAATGCTTATAACAGAGGAAAAAAAAACCTGACTAAGAGGGTACTGGAAAAATAAATAACAGTCCATGGAAATGATGACTACAGCCCTTAAATATCAAGATCTAGAGTAATATTAAATAACACAAAAAACTGTGTGAAGTGGGAATGTTAAGTGGGAAACCAGTTTATGAAAGAGTAGACACTAAGGAACACCAATCTTATAAAATATGCTCTAGATAAAAAATATATACACTGGAAAAAAACAATGAAAACGTCTCCAGAAAAAAAAAAAAAAGCATTATTGGGGATTTGTTCAGTTACATATGTATAGCACATTTTCTATATTTTTCTTCTGCATTTTCCATATTTTCATAATAAATCACTGATCCTGCTTATAATCAGAAAAATTGGTAAGAATATATTCCAAATCCTCCTTTCATGAGTAGGGATAATGATTGGTGTCCTCAATCTATTTTTTCAACTAAATTACAGCACAGTCAGATGCTATATATCAGTATCTAAACTCAAAGAATGATTTTCTAACACAAAACGGCCCTAAAAACATCACCTGTAATGGTCCCTTTTCCAGCCACAGATCCTCCCATTAAAACAATTGCTCCCTCATGAACTTCCTTCCATTCAGCAATGGCATCAGGCTGAACTACTGTTTTATGTATTAATGTCGGCAGGGGTTTCAACAGATCTTCGACACTCTAGAGGGTCACTAGTCTATGTGCTCAATAGAGCTCTTTTCTTCATAATCCAAAATTTTCTCCTTGTGATCTCATCTTTACATACTGATTAGACATGCCCACTTTCCACCCTGAACTTTAACCAAAAGTGAAGCTACCTGGTCTCCAGGTTGTGTAATTATGGTTTGTCACATTTTTTATAATTTTAGTCTTTATATCATCATCAGGGACAGAAAGCCACTTAGAGATGCAGAAGGGGGGCACAGACAATTCAATGTGAGTTTGTTCCTCAGTTATATTTGGCTGGACTCCTGCTGGGCTCTTGTGTCCCTAAGTAAGCAATTAATCCTGCAGTGTAATTGCGTCTGTTTCCCCACAAAAGTTTAATGAACTGTATAATTTTTCCTAAATACAATATCTCAATTTATTGCTATTAACTAACCATGAAATTTGTCCCTTCTCAGTACAATAAATTCCATTACTGATTAAAACCTTCTATTTAATAATTCTATTTGAGAAAGAAGAGAGTTTCACTCTCCCTACGTTTATTCTACATCTCTGTCACAATTTTACCATTTCCTTCTACTGTACAAAACAGAACTAAGAACAGGCTAAAATATGAATCCCTTAACAATCATTCCTCCAAATGGTTTCCCTAAATAAGTTTTATCTCTCCCCACCATAAGTATCACAACTACTTCTTGGCTATTAGAACTTTTGATAATAGTTACATTTTGAGGCATCTTGAAGAATTTTAAGTTTAGTGAAAACTGAAAATGACCAGCCTGATGAGAAATCTGGACACTTTTCATATGGTAGAGGATCAATGCAACTTTAGTTAATCAATCAATCAATCAATGTAGCAGGAATACGATGGCAGTAGATGGCAGTATCAATAGCTGAAGGTTCATGGGACGACTACCGAGTCAATGTGAAATATTAGACCAATTAAATAAACTATTCTGCCACACAACATGCACATGGGAAACTTGAGACCCATTACAAGTGGAGGGAAACAAATACTGACTCCCTTTAATAAGATGCCTTAAACTCAGAAATTTCAAAAATGAAAATATATCCCCTCATTTTTAGAAAATTTGTGTCAAAATCAGAAAATGCATTTTCCAGGAAGGGTGGAGAAAATATTTTTAGCTGGGATGGGTTGCTGAATTTCATGGCCTCTCTGGTCTATCTCCAGTTCTAAATTAAGAATTTTCCAGTGAAAACCATCCTTGCTTCCTTTCATGAACACAAAGTATATTGGGGCCAAATACAAAAAGAGTTTTTAAAATTTAAAAAAATCATACAAGACAAATCTTTTGAATTCTTAAAGATTTGTGTGTTAGAAATGATACTCTAAAGAAGTGGAACATTTTTAATCTGCAACTATATCAGGGATCCTGTGTCCAGAATACTCTGTGGTACCAGAATAAAATATAGAAGATCAGATTGGGAGTCAGAAGGCTGAATTCACTGTCCATTGAAGAGCTGAATGACATTATAATAAACCACTTCTCCAAACCTCATCTTACTTAACATGATTCTCAGGGTAATAGTACCTGTCAGACTTTCTTCCCAGAATGATTGTCAAACAATTTCAAAACCATGAGATAGTATAAAAATGCAGGAGAATTTAATTATATGAATTTTCTGGAAATGAAATTAAAAGAACATTTGATCTGTGGCTATTACCAAATTAATTTCTGAAGAACTCCCCCACCTCTCAAAAAGTAAAATGATCTAGTTTTATCCCAAGTAATTGACATGCAGTTTATACATGCACAATATGCTTGACTCATAGTCTACCATACCTGCAGTTGATATAGGTTTGTTTTTACATAATGAATATTCAGAGAAAAAGCCCACTTTTATTACCTTCTTTGACGTTTTGTTGGCTTGCATCCTGAAGTTTTCTTTACAATACCTGCAAAAACAATATACCAATTATGAAGCTATCTGGAAGAGACTGAAGAGAATATAATACTTTTTCAAAACCTGTCCCCTGAATAACTGGCACTCTAATAGACAGCATGTTAGCACAATAATATTAACAAAACCATTTTTGATAAGGAAAGACAGATTTGCCTATAAATCATTAAAATAATAAATCATTAACATAATAAAAATTATTATTATCAGACACACTGGGTCACATATTGATCCACAGCTGATTCAGGCTGAGCACCCATTTCCATACATATTTGAGACATAAGGTGGGGTCCATTAAAACCTACAGAATACCATGCTCTTCAATAAAAATATGCATTTTTAACTACTGACCCATGCCATAGAACCACAGATTTGTTGGAGAAATTCAAGAATATATTGTTCTCAAGATTTTACCCAAATCATCCACTTATTTTGTGAAAATGAATAAAATTTGAAACCCACCACCCAGAATCTGTTACTGATAATCCCAGAGTATCCTATAGCTATTTGCCCTATTTTGTATCAATAGGAAGACATAGAAATATGGCGGTTAAGGATAAGAGCATCCTGTTCTGAATGTCCAATTTGAAAATAACTGTATGATATTGATCTTACTAGCTCCTTGACTTTTCTAAAACTCAGTTATTCACTTGAAAATTGAAAATTATTGTAGTAAATTATTTCAAGATTATATAAGAATTAAATTAATTCACACTACTCTTGTGCCTATTTTAAGCTGAAGTACTCAATGCATACTAGCCATTTTATTACTTTCATTTTTTATTGTTTATCATTATACAATGTCATTCTCAAAAATGGTGAATAAATGTCTCCTTTCTCCTTCCTTGATATCCTCCCTCAAAAACTGTGTAATCAAATTCAGAAATACTATAAAATTTAGAAATAATCACTTTTAAGTGAAATAAAATGAGCAAACAATAAAATATTTACTTATTTCTCCTGAGTTACTGTGACAATCTCAGGACATGAAGATAGTTGTTCTGGACCTGGCTCTGCCACTGAATGCCCTCATCCTTGGGCAATTCACTTAGATTTCCTCAGTTTCACTTTTTTTTAATAGAGAAAATAATGCAGTTCTTTCTCTCTTCACATGACACCCATTAAAATCTAAAATCTATGGGAAGAATCCTTATCAACTTAACTGGTCTTATTTAGTATTCCAAAACCTTTATCTGGTAATATCATTCCTAAAAATTTTTCCTAAGGGATGACTGAATTAAAAAGAAAGAACACAAAAACACAATCTATGGAAGAAAAAAAAAGATGGACTTCATTAAAACTTAAATCTTGTGTCTGCAGAAGACACTGTTAAGAGAATAAAAAGACAAACCACAGATTCTGATAAAGGACTTCCATCCAAAATATACAAAGAACTTTTACAACCTAACAATAAGAAAGCAAACAACCCAATTTAAAAATGGACACAAGATCTGAACAGATGAATCAAAGAAAACACATAGATGGTAAATAAGCATACTGAAACGTTCTCAGCATCATATGTGATATTAAAACAACAAGATGCTGTAACACACCTATTAGGATGGGCTAAAATGCAAACATGAACAACACCATATGTAGCCAAGAGAGGGAACAAGGGGGTTTTCATTAGTTGTGGGTGGTACTGCAAATGGTACAGGTTAGAAGACAAAGCTAAACAGCTAAACAGTATTACCCTATAATCCAGCAATCACACTCCATGATACTTATATAACCAAATGAATTGAACATTTATGTCCACACAAAAACCTGCACACTAATGTTTATAGCAGGTTTATTCATAATTGTCAAAACTTGGAAGCAACCAAGATGCCCTTCAATAGGTGAATGGATAAACTATGGTACATCTATGCAAAAAATATTATTCAGTAATATAAAGAAATGAACTAGCAAGGCTGTGAGAAGAGTGCATGCTCTGTGATTTCAACTATATGATGTTTCAGAAAAGGCAAAACTCTTGAGACAGTAAAAAGATAAGAGTTTGCCAGAGTTTAGGGAAGGGGAGGGAGAGATGAATAGGTTGAGCACGGAACATATTTAGGTCAGTTAACAGCTCTGTAATATACTGTAATGCATTTCTCAAAACCCATACAACTGTACAACACAAAATGAACCCAATATAAACTATGAACATTTCATAATAACATCAATATAGGTTCATTATTTTTTACAAATGTATGAAACTAATACTAGATGTTAGTAATAGGGAAAAATGGGAGGGGCCAGGGTTTATTGGGAACTCTAGTTTCTGCTTAATTTTTCCGTAAACCTAAAACTACTCTAAAAAATAAAGTCTACTAATTTTAAAAAAGAGGACATGTATTAAAATATAGCTAAGGTGTCTTTTCAAAGTATCGATCAATTGCAAATAGCAAAAGGTCCAATAATTTTCCAAATTTATTTTTATGATATATAAATGTAATTGCATATTAGGTTTCCATGAATATCAAATTCATAAATATTAAATTACCCTTTGAGTAAATGTTAAAAATAAAATACAATGAGAAGATAAAACACTGAACCATTTTATAATCAACTATGAGATTATAAACACATGCACATTGCCTGGAAGTGATATAAAAATTAAACCAGGTGTAGTAAGGTTGTAAAATTTTGTATTATAAAAATCTTAAACATTAATGTTATGATGAAAGTTTCCTTCTAACATTCTATTTTTAAGTAATTATAAACCAGGGATCTGCAAAAATTGTAATGCTTCCTAGATTTTCTCAAGGGTGAAATCTTATATAACATTAATACAATATCAAAAACAGGAAATTGATATCGACACATCATTGTTAACTAAACTACGATCTAGTCCAATTTTTACTATTTTTGAAATGCGCTTTTTTACATGTGTGCATGCGCAGCTCTATGCAACTTTATGCCACGAATAGATCCACGTATATAACCATAATCAAGATACAGAATTGCTCCAACATCACAGAGGACTGCTTGCTACATACTAGCACTCCCTGTCCCTCCACTCCTGCCTTGTTTACTGTCAAGTACAAATCTCTTCTCCATCTGTATAGATGTCATTCCTGAATGTTATAGAGATATCATCATACGATACGAAACATTTTGGGACAGAGTTTTCATTAGACATGTTTTTGAGATCCATGCAGGTTTTTACATGTATCGATAATAATTTTTATTGTTGAGTAGTATTTCATTGCATAGATATTCTAGTATTTATTCACCTCTCAAAGGACATTTATGTTGTCTACAGACTTTGTTATTACAAATAAAGCTGATTTAAACAATCACATACAGGTTTGTGTGTGGTAATCACAAGGCATGAACAATCATTCTTTTTTGTTTGTATCCAAATGAATTTTTATTTATCTTGGATGAATGCCAAGGAACATAATTTCTGGATTATACAGTAAATGTATGTTCAGTGTTACATAAAGCTGCTAAGCTATTTTCAACAGTAGCTATAGTTTTATATATCTAAGAGCAATGTATAAAAAATCCAGTGATTATCTCATGTGGCTTTAATTTGCATTTCCCTAATGGCTAATGTTTTAAAATATATCTTCACATGTTTATTTGCCATCCGCATCTCCACTTTTAAAATTTTTTGCTATATTTATATATTTTAACAAAAATTGCATATATTTAACTTGTACAATGTGTTAATCATTTCACGATGTATATGGATATCATTAATGTAGTCAAGCTAATTATCTTCTCACATAGATATCATTTTGTGTACATATCTAGTTTCTTAGCATATTTCCAGTGTTCAAAATAGTATTAAGTATAGTCAACATATGGGGATGTATATTAGATCTATAGAGTTATTCATCCTGTACAAACTGCAACTTTGTACCCTTTGAATACCTTTTCATTCCCTCCACCTACCATCCCCCCAAACCCCTGGTACTACCAATCAACTCTCTGTTATGAGACTTTTAAGATTACACATAACAAAAGATAAAGTATTTGTCTTTTTCTTTCCTATTTTACTTAGCATAATGTCCCCTAGATTCATCCATATTGTCACAAGTGGTAATACCTCCTTCTTTAAGCAAATAAATAATATACCTGGGGTCTGTGTGTGTTTACATTTTATCTATTCATCCACTGATGGACACTTAGATTATTTCTGTACTTTCACTATTGTGAATAATACTGCAATAAGCATGAGTGCAGATATTACTGAGATCTTGACTTCCTTTGTATATCCAGAAGTAGTACTGCTGGATCATACAGTAATTCTATTTTTTTTTTGAGAAAATTCCATGATGTTTTCCATAACAGTTGTATCAGTTCATATCCCCTCCAACAGTATAGTAGGGTTCCCTTTTCTCTACATCCTCACCAACATTTGTTATCTCTAGACATTTTGATAACAGGTATCCCAGCAGGTATGAGATGACATCTGTGATTCTGATTTGCATTTTCCTGATGATTAGTGATGCTGAGCCCCATTTCATGTAGCTGCTGGCCATTTGTAGGTCTTCTTTTAAGAAATTTCTATTCAGTATTTCATGAAAAACCCATTTTTCAGTTGCATTTTTCGCCTTTTGGTTATTGAGTAATATAAGTTCTTTAAATATTTTGGATGCTAACACTTTATCAGATACATAGTTTGCAAATATTTTCCAATTTGGTAAGTTTCTTTATTTTGTTGATGGTTTCTTCTGATGCACAGATTTTTAGTTTGATATGGTCTCACTTAGTTTTGGTTTTGCTGCCTTTGTTTGGGTTGCAAATTTAAAAATTTTTGCCAAGACCAATGTCAGTATGCTCCTGTCCTACGTTTTCTTCAAAAAGTTTTATAGTTTCAGGTCTTAAATTTAAGTCTTCAATATATCTTGAGGTGATTGTTGTATATGTGCAACGTAAGTGTCCAGTTCCATTTCTTTGAATTTGAAAGATGGATATCTAGTTTCACAACACCATTTATTGAAGAGACCATTTTTTCCCACAGTGTATATTCTTGGCTCCTTTGTTGAAAATTAATTGACCATGTATGTGTGGGCTTACTTATGAGTTCTCTATTCTGTTCTATTGATCTATGTGCCTGTTTCTATACCAATACCATATGGTTTTTATTATGATAGCTTTATAATATAATTTGATGTCAGGAAGTATGATGTCTCCTGCTGTGTTCTTTTTTCTTAAGATTACCCATTTAGATTATTTTGTTATTCAAGCTTGTTTTTTTCTATGAGTATGAAAATTGCCACTGGAATTTTTATAGAAATTGTATTGACTCTAGATAGTTTTGTGTAGAATGGACTTTTTAATAAAAGTTCTTCCAATCCATGAACACAGAATATCTTTCCATTCATATGTCTTCTTCAATCTTTTTCATCAGTGTTTTATAGTTTCAGTATGTAGATATCTCACCTCCTTGGTTAAATTTGTTAAGTATTTATATTTAATGCTATTGTAAATGGGATTGTTTTCTTAATTTCTTTTTCACATAGTTCATTGATAATGTATAGAAATGCAACTGGTTTCTATAGGTTAATTCTGTATCCTGGAACTTCACTGAATTTACTAGCTTTAATGGGTTCTTTTATGGAGTTGCTAGAGTTTCCTATGTAGATCGTATCATCTAAAAACAGAAAATTTTACTTCCTTCTTTACAACTTGGATGTTTTTTCTTTTTCTTCCCTACTTGCTCTGGGTAGCATTTCCTACAGTTAATACAGGTGATAAAAGTGGGCATCCTTGTTTTATTTCTGATCTGAGAGGAAAACCTTTCAGCTTTTCACCACTGAGTGTATTAGTTGTGGGTTTTTCACATACGGCCTCTATTATGTTGAGGTCCATTCCTTCTAAACCTAGCTTGTTAAACATTTTTATGATGAAAGGGTGTTAAATTTTGCCAATTTTTTGCATCTCTTGAGATGATCATGTGATTTTACTTTTTTTTTAATAGTTAAGAGATTTTATTTTAGTAGCTTTAATTATGGTGCTTGTTTGTTGAAATGAAAACTGAAAACAAGTATACAAACCAGTTGATTACTAATCGTGTATTGAAAGCAGTAAGAGGTTCCATCACACTAAATAAACCAATCCTGAAGATTTCCCTAAGATACAGTTTAATAACTCCAACTTCTTCAATGTTTATCAAAATGATAAACCCTTGCAGACTGAGGGAGTGAAAGCTCATGCAGACGGGGGCTCCTAGGGTGCACCGGCCCTCCTACCCTCTTGCTGGTGAGACCCCAGACAGCCCAGAGCAAACCAGAGTGACCACGCTGACTCAAGGGAAGGCTGGGTCCCTCTGAGAGGTCCATGGGTGGTAGCCACAGCCCACAGCCCTGCACCTGTGTAAGCAGAAGTACAAGCACAAATGCTAGAGGATGTGGAATGACCCAAGACAGAATGAATCACAGGGACACTGTTGTGACCATGCAGAATGGACTGTGGTTGTTTCCACCTGGTCTCACATTCCTGAGGGGGAAATGGACCACTTGTGGACCAGAGTCAGGCCACTATTGCAGAACATACACTAGGCACTTTTCTCCCTTCTGTGTGTTCAAGTGTTCTACTTATCTTGTATGTTTAACTGTCTTAAAAATGCAATGAGTTCAGGTTAAAAAACAACCATCAAAATGGATCTCAGCACAGATCTAATGCCCAGAGGAGGAGTGACAGTTTGGTCCCATGTAGCAACTCCTGGAGGCCCTGTGTGCTTAAAACCCTTCCTCATTATTGAACAGTGGGTTGATTCTCTTTTTACAATGGAGGAGGGGAAGGGAAAGGAGGAGGAGGAAGAGAAGGGGAAAAAAAATGGAAAAAACAAAACTGAGTAACATTGCATAGGAATAACAGAAACTGCGTTGTTGGGAACACAAGGTATTTACATTAAAAACCTGGCTGCAAGCTGAATGTGCACATTTACAGCAGGGTGAGGCACACTGTGACTGACGAAGGAGACAATTTCTGGCACTCACACCATGAGAGGGTAAAGCAGGGTGGAAGGAAGGGTGAGAGGGGTGGGGGGCAGGACTCACTTCTGGCCTGGAGCTAATTGGACAGTCTGTCCAGTCTCTCATAGAGCCCATTCTTACCTTCATTTGTGAAGAATAACTTTGCTGAGTAAAGTATTCTTGGTATACCGATTTTTTTTTAAGCACTTTGATATATCACCCCATGCTCCCTTTGCCTGTAAGCTTTATGCAGAGAAATCCACTGATAGCCTTGTAGTGGTTCCCTTATATATGAAGATTTCCTTTTTTGCAATTTAAAAAGTTGTCTTTGCTTTTATACAGTTTTGTTATGTCTTGAAAAAGATCTCTTTAAGATGACTTTATTTGGGGAGTTATGAGCTTCATGAACTTGGATGTCCAAATCTCTCCCCATATTTGGGAAGTTCTTAGTCATAATTTCTTTTTTTTTTTTTTAAAGATTTTATTTATTCATTTGACAGAGATAGAGACAGCCAGTGAGAGAGGGAACACAAGCAGGGGAGTGGGAGAGGAAGAAGCAGGCTCCCAGCGGAGGAGCCTGATGTGGGGCTCGATCCCAGAACGCTGGGATCACGCCCTGAGCCGAAGGCAGACACCCAACGACTGAGCCACCTAGGCGCCCCTCAGTCATGATTTCTTTAAATAAGTTTTTTCTCTCTTCTCCTAGTTCTGCTAGGACTCCAATAATGCATAGGTTGCTTTTCCAATATGTTTCCTTTGCTGAAATGACCATTCGTGTCTTTTGTCCATTTACCATCAGGTTTTTTTTTTTTTTTTTTTTTTTTTTTTTTTTTTTAGTGTTGGGTTTTCTAACTTCTTTACGTATTCTAGACATAAGAATTTTGCCAGATATGTGATATGTAGATAATGCGTCCCAGTGTATAGTTTGTCTTTTCATCTTAATAGGTCTTTAATGAAAAAGTTTTTAATTTTGATGAAGCCCAATTTATTTTCTCTTTCTGGGTTGTGCTTAGATATCATGCCTAAGAAACCTTGACTTAACCCTACGTCCCTAGGTTAGCATTAGGATTATGGGATTTTACACTATTAAAGTAATGAGCATATATGAATTGTTTAATTGACAAAATAATTTTTAAGATAATGGGAATCAACTATGCTAAACCCAGTAAGTAGAGTCCATAGCATATCTCTTCAAAGTGGCTTTCTGGCACACCAGAAAGTTATTTGATTACTTCATTAAGGTGGTATTTCTAAACACCCTAAGTAAATGGCAAGTATGGAATCATCCCCAATTATAACGAAAATATACATTTGAATTTGAACTAGTTACAACTTTGTGATGTCAGGCAAGCTTAGTTATCAAGGATGCAACTTACATTATTTTATTTCTGAAATCAATCACCTCAAATTTGATAAGAGTTCTCTAAGAAATTTCTAGCTGACATATACCTTAAAATTAAATCTGGTTCAAATCACAGTGCTTAGATGTCCAGAGTTTTGGCTTATTTACTGTCTGACAAGACTGAATATTTAATATCCATTGACATCTGTTTGGGGGCTGCCCTCAATACTCATTTTATTTGACTAAAATTTTCAACTGCTGTTTGCTTTGACTTCTTATATGTATATGTTTCTGCAGAGTATCTTTACTTTCAACCCTTCTGCAAGAACATGGTGACTCATACTTCAAAACTTCCCTTGATAACTCAGGGTAAGAACCCAATTTTATTCTATATCTGGTTGGATTTTCCACTATCTCTGTGGAGGAAATTTTGAAGAAAAAAAAAAACCCAAACCAAAAAAACCCTACTGGCATTTTTGTTAGTGTTTATTGAATTTCTAGATCAACCTGAATGGATAACTTAACACTGAGTTTTGTTTTGTTTTGTGTTTTTTTTAATATATATATATAAAAGATTTTATTTATTTGAAAGAGAGAGAGCATGAGCAGGGAGGAGGAGGCAGAGGGGAGGGAGAAGCAGGCTCCCCACTGAGTAGGGAGACTGATACAGGACTCAATCCTGGGACTCTGGGATCATGAGCTAAGCTGAAGACAGATCCTTCTAACTGACTGAACCACCCCAGCACCTAACACTGGAGTTTTCTGATTGGTGAGAACAGCATCCATTTCTATTTAGGTGTTTCCTGATTTCTCTAAGTTGTTTGTTGTTTTCAGTGCATAGCCCTTTTACATCTTTTTATGTTTATTTCAAAATATATCAACTATATATATATAACTCACACTAATTCTAGCAGTTTTTGTTTATTTTAGAGATTCCATGTCATGCCCTACAAGCAATAATAGCTTTATCCCTCCCTTTTCTAATCTGGATGTTTATTTCTTTTCTTGATTTTACTATATCTTCTAGTATGATGTCAAATAGAAACAGTGAGTGAAAATTTTTCTCCTAATATTAAATTTATAGAAAAACTATCTGAAGTTTACCATTTCATGTGATTGTAGATAATTTTTTTTCATTCACATCTTTTATTAGTTTAAGGACATTCCTTCTATTCCTAGTTTGCTAATATTTTGTGTTTTTTATCATTGAATACATCTGTAATTTTGTTAGAAGCTTTTTTTCTTGCATTTATTGAAGTAACCAGGCAGTTTTTATTGTAAATCTGTTAATATGAATTACAACAATTAGCTTTCAAATGTTTCATCAACACTGATTTTCTAGTATAAATGCCTTTGCTTATGATATATTATCCATCATTCATATATGGTACTATTTATTCCTGGTAATATTCATTTCTGATATTTTTGAGATTGATATACCTACTATAGATTTCTTTTGATTAGTGTTAGCATAGTATATTATTTCCCTCCTACTTTTAAGCTATTTATATATTTAAAGTAGGTTACTTGTATGGGGCACCTGGGTGGCTCAGCAGTTAAGCATCTGCCTTCGGCTCAGGTCAGGATCTCAGGGTTCTGGGATTGAGCCCTATATCGGGCTCCCTGCTTGGTGGGAAGCCTGCTTCTCCCTCTCACACTCCCCTTGTGTTCCCTCTCTCTTGCTGTCTGTTTCTCTGTCAAATAAATAAATAAATAAAATCTTTAAAAAAAAATTAAGTAGGTTACTTGTAAACAGAATAAAATTGAGTCTTGGTCTTGTTTACAACCTAACAATCTCTGCATTTAGATTGGGTTTTTTGGAATGTTTACATTTAATGTAATCATTGTTATAGTTGAATTTAAAGCCACAATTTTGTTCTTTGTTTTCTTTTTGTCTACCTGTTCTTTTCTCCATTTTCCTACTTTTTCTGGTTTCTTTCGGGTAAATTGAAAATTGTAATGATTATGTCATTTTGGCTAGCTTATGAACTATTTCTCATTTGTTTTAGAGGATGCTTTTAAAATTTATCTTTACTGGTTTTATGTTATTTTATTGTGATGTTTTCATCAAGATTCAGTGAATTTGTTCAAGATTCTTGTGTTTGGGGTTCCTTAAGCTTTCTGGAACTGTGAATTTATACTTTCATCACAAATTTGCATAGTTACATTATGCAATTATTTCTTTTTCTTTTTCTTTTTAAATTTTATTTATTTATTTGACAGAGATAGAGACAGCCAGCGAGAGAGGGAACACAAGCAGGGGGAGTGGGAGAGGAAGAAGCAGGCTCATAGCGGAGGAGCCTGATGTGGGGCTCGATCCCATAATGCCGGGATCACGCCCTGAGCTGAAGGCAGACGCTTAACCGCTGTGCCACCCAGGCGCCCCATATGCAATTATTTCTTTAAACATCCCCTCTTCTATCTTCCTTGGGCCTCAGGCTGACATATTAAAATGTTTGAATTCACACTGTATCAGTGAACTCTGTTCACTCTTTATACTTTTATTTTTTGTGTTTTATTTTGGATAGTTTTAGTTGCTGTTTAAGTTCAATAATCTTTTCTTTTGCAGGGTATAATCTGCTGTTTATATCCCACAGCGTGTTTTCCATTTCAGACATCATGGTTTTCCTCTCCCAAAGTTTTATTTATTTTTACATATTTTGTGTCTTTACTTTTATTTTTGTTTAAGGTCAGGTTTATTGAGGAATACTTCACATGTAATAAAACATACCTACATTAAGCATACAATTGATGAGCCTTGACATACAGTTATATAATCCCCAACATGATCATAATATTGACTATCTTTATCAATCCAAAATTTTCCCATATGTCCTTTTGCATTTAATCTCCTCCTGCAAATCCCAATCCCTGGCAACCACTCATCTGCTTTCTGTTACTAAACTTGTGCTAGTTTTTTGAATTTCATATCAATAAAATTATACAGTACTCAATCTTTAGTGCCGAGTTTTTTTATGCTCACCAAAATTCTTTCCTGACACAATCCTAGAATCATATATTTCTGTATGCAAATTATATACCCAAGCTCTAAATACCTAAATTATATTGCCTTCCCCTTTCCTGCTTTAGTAGTGCTTACAACCTACAGTGAAGAAAGAAGGAAGAAGAAAGAATAGGAAAAGACAAAACTGGATAATCAACACAGGAAAATAAGGTGACCCAGAACCGTCTCATCAGTTACGGGAGATACAATAATGAGAAAATTTATAAAGAACTTCTTGGGAAAATGAAATTTCAATTTTAAGGAGGATAAAGGATGATGAATGAAAAAAAATATGAAGCTATGTTTTTCTAGCTTCATCTAGAGCTTTATTTCTTTCTTGTAAAAATAGCATAAATATTAGAAATTTTTTTAAAAAGGTGGGGGAGGGATTCTAGTCCAGGCTTAGCTGTTGATTCATTATAGACAAGTCATTCAGTCTGTGAAGCTATTTTTACTCATCTACAATATATGGACACTAATATCTGCCTATTTCCTGAAGTTCTCATGAAATTCAAACTGAATAACAAGTATCAAAGCATAATGAAAATAAAATCTATTCAAGTAAGAGCACCGTTTTCATATTATATGCTCCTCTTGTGTATAACATTGTAATTTTCTATCAGCATTCTTTATAAAATCCTAGAGAAATTAAATCCTTATTACAAAAGCAGTTTTTTAACAGGTAGCTGAAGGGACAAATTTATACCAGCTAATTTATCCCTTAATTAATATTTTATCTTAACTTATTATTTTAATCTGATGGAGCGGTTTTTGCTAACCATTCTTCTTGTGAATTAAATCCTATGCCTAGTATTTTTTTTTCTTTTTACTTCACCCAGGTGAAATATTTATTTCTTTGTGTTTTGTAATCTTCAGTAAACAGGGATATCTTACTTTCTCCACACTGATCATTAATTTCCCCTGAACCTTTTCTTGTATAACTTAAGCCATGCTTTCATTTCTCCTTGTGAGAAATGCCTTTTTTTTCCCCCAAAAATAATCCTAATCCTCTTGAGGGACCTTCTTCCTATGCAATTCCAGGTGAGAATGAGGCATTGATTTATGCTGTCTTTATCCACAGCTCTAAAGCAAAAACTGAAATGCCTCATTTTGTGAATAATTGGTTTGTAAAACAAACCCAGAGGCAACAAGAAAGATAATGAAATTTGTGTCTCATTTATTTTGACAGTTGTGAAAGTTCAAGTCCAATTATGCATGTTAATATTGTTAAGTAAAGGTACATAAAGGAAAAAAAATAAGTCAAAGACAACTCAAACTCACTAGAACTCAAAAACCATTCAATTGTGATTAAATAGGGCAGCCCATTTCTCACGATTTGGGGATATATTTTGTTAAAATGTTCTGTATGGGTTTTTTTTTTCCTTTTTTCCCCCTCACATTAGGATAAAGAACCAAATGAAAGCATTCTCTCAGGGAACTCAAAATTACTGAGAGCAGCAGGCTGCCTTTTGGCCTCAGAGCAATGCTGTTCCTGGATAGGATACTTAGAAATTAGAAATGAAAGAAAATGTCTGTTTCTTCAGACTTGGTTTCTTTGTGTTTGATACAGAGAGAAAAGGGGCATTTTGAAAAAGGGATATGGGGAAAATTATAGAATATAAATAGAATGAATAAGTGAATTAATCAAGACAGATTTAGAAAAATATTACTGAAACCCTGATATAAACATACAAAAATAAAAATGATTAAAATTGGTTATATCCAGGAAATTAGATTAATGAGATTACATCTGGGGTTCAGTGGAGTGGGAACTTTTCATCGTGGAGGTTTTGGTAATATTGGATTTGTTTTTAATATATACATATTACTTTAGTGATGATTTTAACAATGATACCAATAATAATAAAGCTATAGAGAAGAATTAAAGTTAGGAAGAAATGGCACTCAAGTCTACAAAATAATGAAATCATCTTTCACAATTATGAGTCTAGTGAAGCATCATAATAACTTTGAATTATATGAATAAACATCAGGTTTATTATCCCATTACTCAGATGAAGATCGTGAGGTTCAAAAACATATGGATCTCTCCCAAAGTTATCTAGGAATGTAGAAATAAAGAAACAGAGATCTAGTCTCCTGAGTTACACTTTAGTGCTCTTTCCTGCTTGCCAGATTGTAAAAGATATTCCCAAGACACCAGTCACACGACCAAGAGAGATTTAGTACAGAGGAAAGGAGTGAAAATACAACTTCAGGTAGAGAAATATCTGAGGTAAATTGTTAACTGATTCAATCAAGTTTAAAATAATAAATGTGAGGGGCTCCTGGGTGGCTCAGTGAGTTAAGCATCTAACTCTTGATTTCAGCTCAAGTCATGAACTCAGGGTTGTGAGACCAAGCCCCACGTCAGACTCCAGGCTGAGTGTTAAGATTCTCTCAAGAGAAGGCTTAAGATTCTCTTTTCCTCTCCTTCTGCCCTTCCCCCCCAGTGAATAGATGAATTGATAAATAGATGATAAATGATAGACAGCAATTTGTCCATATGGATTATGAGAAATTACACATAATTGGGCAGAGTCCTGATACTTTAAAATTGTTTTCTCATAAATCATCCCTGACCAAACATAAAAACACAAGAACACACAAACACAGAAGTGAGTGAAGCATAGTCTGACATAACAGGGCAGTGCTTTGATTCTAGAAACCGTCAAAAACAAATACTACATTCTTCCACTAAAGATCAAAATAAATGTGTAACCAAGTACTGACTAGAACATAATACCTACAAATAGCAGTAGACCCTTGCAACTCACATCATCCCCCGCACCCACCCATTGCAACCCAAAGAATTTGGGTGGGGAATATTCAAACAGAAGAAAGTTGGAAGAACATGAATGAAAACCCTAAAATAGGAAGCACAGAGCTCATTGCAGAACAGGAAATGTTCAAGCTGCGTTAGAGGTTGAGGAAGGGTGTGGGACTTCAGAGGGTGCCAGGGCCAGCTCCTACAGGACATTATATGCCATGTTAATAAAGTCACTCTCCAGATGTCCTTATTGTTTATTCCCTTACTTCACCAACAAGTCAGGTGCACAGAAAGGCTTTCGTTGACCACTACATCCAAAGTAACAGGTCCACTCTACCACCCTCTCTTTATCATGTTACTCTTCCACAGCCTTTTATTATATAGATCTTGTTTTATTGAAACAATATTTTTCTTCCCCACCAGAATACAGACTCCAAGAAGACAGAAACTGTTTCTGTTTTGTTCACTACTATACCCCCTGTATCTAAAATAATGGCATATAATAAGTGCTCTATAAATGTCTGGGAGATGAATTAATGAATGAGCTTACTTTCGCTATTCTAGTGGGGGAACTGAGCAATTCATTCAGTCTCTCCATTTTCACGTATACATACCCCCCTGGACTTTTGTGCAATGAAAAGAAATGTATATAAAATATTTACTCCAGGGCCTAACATACAGTAAATTCTCAAAAAATAGATTTCAGAATCAGAGAGACCTAAAAAAAAAAAAAAAAAAAAAAAAATAGAGGGGCAAGGAGTCAACCAACCCAAGCAACCATTCTATTTTCCAGAGACCGCAACTCCATTGCTTTACGTCTCTATCCAAATGTCACCAAAAAAAAATAAATAAATAAAAAAAATAAATAAAAAAAAATAAAAAAAAATCTTTATCTTCATCAAGGGGGGCGGGGAACAAACAGAAAGAAGAGAAAAAAAAAAGCAAAGAAAGAAAAGCAAGAGTTTAGTGAGGAATATCATCAGATGTCAGCCTTTTACAGAACCAAGCATGATAGTCTGCCAGTTTTTGCTTTCCCACAATATAGTACATCAGATTCCACATAGGAAGAATGTGATTTTTATACAATGTGTATGTAAACACATAGCTACAAAAATCACATAGTCAATGTGAAAATGGAGACTTTTCCCTCAGCTTCAGTATAATACTAGAATCAGAAAGAAAGAAAGAAAGAAAGAAAGAAAGAAAGAAAGAAAGAAAGAAAGAAAGAAAGAAACTCTCACTCTTCGGTTTTGCAAAAGGATTTTACTCCTGACTCTGAAGGGTTTGAGTTGAATTTATGGACACTTTTGCTGCATGTTTCTTATGCAAAGAAAAAAGAGTCAATAATGTAGCACTGGATGCCCATGGATCAGAGAATCAGAAGCCCGAGTCTTCTAAAATATATTTGGTTTTGAGGTTTATCTATTTTGTTTATAATAAATGGCCTATTTGCCAAAAAGATTCAAAGTGGTTTAAGGAATACTTGCTTTTGTATCAAGGCTGTGTTTTCCACTATCCCAGGTCTTGAACAGCGTTAGCTCTGGCTTCCCCCAGATCTTACCCAAGTGCACTTGTGGGTGTGGGAGAAGTGAGGGGGCCTGGGGATGGAGATTATCCAATTATTATTTCTAATGTAAAAATTCATGACAGGTAACCACTGAAATATCACATATTTGTATTATCTTCACATGTACCACAGTGATAAATCTTAGGACACTGATTTCTCAAATTTCTATGTCCCACAGGATCGCTCTCAGAGTTTATCAAACACATTAATTAAATAAAATAAAAAGTTGGTTTCCAAGTCTAGCCACCCCCACCCCACTCCAGATTTTGATTCAGGGTGACTTGTCTGAGAACAAGAAATCTCAAAGTTTAACAATCACCCAAGGTGTATCTTACAGTCTGGGAGCCATATTTTTAGTAGTACTAAATAATCAATACTCTCCCCATTAGTTGCTATCTTGTATAGGACTTGATTATTGACAACTATTCTTTCCCATTAATCACCTGTTCCACACTCCAAACTCCCTAAATTTGCTCTTAGCCTCTTGTGTGAGTCTGTACTGGTCCCACTGTAAAGGTCACTTTACAAGACTACAAACACCTGTAGCTGGCCCTCCCTGGAAATAAGTGATAGTGACGAGAAAAGCAGCAGATATGACAGAGATACAGGAAGACTGTCATCCCATTTAATGACTATAGGATTTTTATGAACATTAAATTTTTATGAACATTAAAGCCCTTTTTTAGTGGTTGAAGAAACTGATCTTCAGAAAGGTCAAGTTATTGGTCAATCTCATGTGAATAGGGAAAGAAAGGCAGGAAAAGCAAAAATAAGGAATGAAGTTTATTGTGAATTAGAGGTTGGAGGCTAAATCTCAATTTGAGGGGGCCACATTATGGATATTAATTATTCCCTGAGGGATTAATGGAGCCCATTAAGCTGGATGTACCAAGTAATATGATTATGAAAATAAATGACAGAAAAATGTAATGCCTGTTACACAATCCCAAATGAAAGTAATTCAAAAGTGAACCTAAAATAAGAGTGAGGTTGCATATCTACTTACATGATACATGAGTAAAAAAGCCTTGCCAAACAGGTGTGTGCACACATATGCATGTGTATATCCACAAGCTTGGGCAATAAACTTCTGGGCAAAGAGATTATCGTCTAACAGAACAGGTGAAATGGTGCTGATCAAAAGGTGGCACAAGGCACGCAGCTTCAAGAATTAAAACTTCCATTTATAATCTCTTTTAAAAAGGGATAGGTTGATTCTAAGTTTCTCAAGTCAAGTGGATTAACTTCAATAATTCTAATTCTCATGTCCCAGGATCTCTGCAACCCATCTCTTCAAGTCATCTTGAAACTACTTTGTAATTTAATCCTGTGTGGTCTGCATGAAGATAGGAATCATGTGTTCTCAGTCAGATGAAGAAATGTAGGCCCCTTTGTCCAGGGGGCCTCATCCATAAAGCAAGATTGGAATACAGAAAATAACATTTCATCAATTTCAGCATTCATTGCTATGTAAATGTAATACACTTAAAATAATAATTTATGAATAGTTATGTTTATATTTATCTATGTTTTTTAATGATTTAGAAGCACATTATTGCATTTTATAAAACCCAGTAATTGACTGTACATGGAGCTACAAAATAGAGACCCATGTCTTACTCAAAGAAAAACTACATTAACAACAAAGTCCCAGAAGGAGAAATTCAATAAATAAATAAACAAACAAACAAACAACAAAAGAAACCACCATTTATAATTGCACCAAAAATAATAAAATACCTATGAATAAACTGAAAGAGGTGAAAGACCTGTACCCTGAAAACTATACAACAATGATGAAAGAAATCAGAGACAAATACAAAGCTATTCCATGCTCATTAATTGGAAGAATATTGTCAAAATGCCCATACTCCTCAAAGCAATCTACATATTCAATGTAATCCCTATCAAAATACCAACATTTTTTTTTCCCACAAAACTAGAGTAACCTTAAAATTTGTATGGAACCACAGAAGACCCTGAATAACTAAAATGATCCTGAGAAAGAAGAATGAAGCTGGAGGTATCACAATTCCAGATTTCAAGATACATTACAAAGTTGTAGTAATCAAAACAGCATGGTTGTGGTGCAAAAATAGGCCCCAAAATAAACCCACAATTATATGGTCAATTAATCTATGACAAAGGAAGCAAGGATATACAATGGGGAAAAGACAGTTTTTTCAGTAAATTTTTGCTAGGAAATCTGGACAGCTACATGTAAAAGAATAAAACTGAACCATTTCTTTACGTCCTACACACAAACTTAAAACCGGATTAAATACCTTAATATGAGACCTGAAACCATAAAAATTCTAGAAGAAAACACAGGTCACAATTTCTCTAACATTGGCCATACCAACATTTTTCTAGGTATGTCTCTTGAGGCAAGGGAAAGAAAAATAAACTATTAAGACTACATCAAAATAAAAAAAATTTGCATAGCAAAGGAAACCACCAAAAAACAAAAAGACGACCTACTGAATGGGAGAATATATTTGGGCATGATATATCCAATAAGGAGTTAATATCTAAAACATAAAGAACTTACACAACTCAACACACACACACACACACACACACACACACACACACACACAAATACTCCAATTTAGAAAAATTGGCAGAGGATCTGAAGAGATATTTTTCCAAAGAAGACATACATATGGGCAACAGACATATGAAAAGATGTTCATTATTACTCACTGTATGTTAACTATATTATAATTAAAATAAAAACCTAATAAAAAAAAACTTGGACAAAAGATACTCGACATCACTAATTATCAGGGAAATGCAAATTAAAACCATAACGAGATATGACCTTATACCTTAGAATGGCTAAAATAAAAAAGACAAGAAACAACAAGTGTTGGTGAAAATGTGGAGAAAAAGGAACCCTCGTGCACTGTTAATAGGAAAGTAAGTTGGTACAGCCACTGTGGAAAACAGTATGGCATTTCCTCAAAGAATTAAAAATACAAATACCCATATGATCCAAGAATTCCACTATTGGGTATTTACTGAGAGATAATGAAAACATTAACCCCAAAAGATGTAAGTACCCCTATGTTTATTGTAGCACTATTCACAATAGCCAAGACCTGAAAGCAACCTAAGTATCCATCAATAGACAAATGCATAAGAAATGTGGTGTACACACACACACACACTACAGAATATTACACAGCCATAGAGAAGGATGACACATGCCATTTGAGACAACATGGACGGATCTAGAGAGTATTAGGTTAAGTGAAATAAGTCAGACTGAGAAAAGACAAATACCATGGTTCCACTCAAAAATGGAATCCTTAAAAACATGAATAAACAAGAAGTAGAATCAGAACTATAAATACAGAGAACTGTTGGTTGCCAGAGGGGAGGAGCCTGGGGGCTGGGCAAAAAGGATGAAGGGGAGAGGGAGATACAGGCCTCCAGTTATGGAATGAGCAAATCAAGGGAATAGAAAGCAGAGCATAAGGAATATCGCCAATGATCTTGTAATAGTGATGTAATGGGAGAGATGGTAGCTACACTTGTGGTGAACATAGCATAATGTATAAACTTGTCAAATCATTGAGTTGTACACCTGAAACTAATGTAACATTGTGCATCAACTATACTCAAATTGTAAAAAAAATGAAAATAAGCAAATGAAAAAGTAACTACTAAAACCCTTCTAAACAAAAGCAAAAATACAAACAAAAAGGAATGATACCAAGCATAAAGTTGCCAATATTAAGAAGTACCATGGCATATTAAAATGACTCTACAAAATGCACATTTAAAAATGACTACATATTTGAACCATATGAAATATAAAACCAACAATGACTGAAATGTTAACACTTATTCATAATTAGGTTATACTCTAAGCACCAAAAATTAATAGTTTTATTCTTTTTATCCTCAGTTTAGCACAATCCTCAACATACAGTATATGAACTACAGGTCCATGTTCATGATGACACAAACACATTTCATCCTGCGTCTTCTGAAGCTATCAACTGTCTCTGGAGAACCCTGGCTAATACACAAAGCAATAGGATATCTATCATCTATCTATCTATCTATCTATCTATCATCTATCTATCATCTATCCTTCCTCCTATATACATTTACATACATATATTGTGAGAGCTGACTATTCTGAAATTTACAGGTCAGGCCAGCAGATTGGAAATTCTGGCAGGAATTCTATGTTACAATCCTGAGGCAGAATTCCTTCTCCAGAAAATCTGTTTTGCTCTTCAGGCCTTTGGCTGTTTGGGTAAAGCCCATCCAAGATTATCAAAGGTAATCTTACCTAAAGCCAACTGATTGTAGATGTTAATGACATCTATGAAATATCTGCACAGCAATATCTAGAATGTTTGACCAAACAACTGGGCACAATAGTCTAGCCAAGTTGCCACATAAAGTTTAACCATTACAGACTTAGAGGTAGCCTCATGTTCAAAGTTGAGGCTAACAATTTTTTTGTAAAAAAGATTCCTCATTATTTTTATGATTTAATGAAATAGAGACTTAGTTTTTAACCTTATAGAGCCTAATGTGGTATTTCAGATCGGTGAGCATTCTTCCTGAACATGGTGTTCAAAGACTCCAGTTCCTTCCATCTTTCGCCTCCAGTATCCTTTAGGGTTTCATCATCCTCTACATCCACTCAGCAGGGCAGGAAATATAATATTGGATATGAATAGCTACTTCTTCATAGCCCTGCCCTAGAAGTTATGTTTCTTCCACTCACATTTCAATGGCAAGAACTAGACCTATGGCCATACTTAGAAGCAAAGAGACTTCTGCAGCCAGTTGTCAGCAAAAATTACTTAATATAAAAAAGGGAAAACACTTTTTTTTTTAAGCCATCGAGACACCTATAATGTGAAAGGAATCTCAAGAGCTCATCTAAACAAAGTCATTTATTGTTTACAAATGAGGCTTTGGGTCAGCATATCACTAAGTAAGGATGTGGGAAGTTTGTTTTCAGATACATATTCCTGTGACTCTTGATTCATATGTCACATTTTAGAAGGGATGATAGTATCCAGAAATGGGTATTTTTTTTATAATAGTATTTTTTATTATATTATTCTAGTCACCATACAGTACATCCCTGGTTTCTGATGTAAAGTTCCATGATTCATTAGTTGCGTATAACACCCAGTGCACCATGCAATACGTGCCCTCCTTACTACCCATCACCAGCCTATCCCATTCCCCCATCCCCCTCCCCTCCGAAGCCCTCAGTTTGTTTCTCAGAGTCCATAGTCTCTCATGCTTCATTCCCCCTTCTGATTAACCCCCCCTTTCTTTATCCCTTTCTTCTCCTACCGATCTTCCTACTTTTTATGTTCCATAGATGAGTGAAACGATATGATAATTGTCTTTCTCTGCTTGACTTATTTCACTTAGCACTATCTCCTCCAGTGCCGTCCATGTTGCAGCAAAGGTTGAGAACTCATTCTTTCTGATGGCTGAGTAATATTCCATTGTATATATGGACCACATCTTCTTTATCCATTCGTCTGTTGAAGGGCATCTCGGCTCCTTCCACAATTTAGCTATTGTGGACAAGCTGCTATGAACATTGGGGTGCATATGGCCCTTCTCTTCACTACATCTGTATCTTTGGGGTAAATACCCAGTAGTGCAATTGCTGGATCATAGGGTAGCTCAATTTTTAACTTTTTAAGGGACCTCCACACTGTTTTCCAGAGTGGCTTTACCAACTTGGCATTCCCACCAACAATGTAGGAGGGATCCCCTTTCTCCACATCCTCTCCACAGAAATGGGTATTTTAAAAAAGAATTCCCTCAGATCATACCTGTGTGTGATCTAACCAGAACTACTTAATTCAAGTCCATTATCTGTCTCCAAATAAGGTCACAGTCAGACTAGTTGATAAATGGAAACCTACCATAGAGCTCAATGATTCCCAAACTTAGTGAGCATGTAATTCTAGCCCCATTTTAACAACCCCTCAGCTAATAATGTTAGTTAAATTTACTGGGTATTTAAGATGTGCTGAGCACTGTTTTGGGAGTATTGCACAAACTACCTAATTTTCCCTACACAGAAACATCAAAAGTTAGCTAGTATATCCAATTTTTATAGATGAGTAAACTGAGACATAGAAAGACTAAATTCTGACAGTTATACTAGGAGATGAGAGAGATGGGATTTAAACCTCAGCAATGTGACTCTCAATCTTGCATCTTTCTTAGTGCACTATTATCCAGGTGATTCTGATACACATGGTCTAAAACACATTGAATTAAGGATAAACAAAGGCTTTTGATTGAAATTGAGCAAAGTTTTGTTGAAAATCACTGCAATGAATACTCTTCCTCTCACTTAAATTTCCATCCAAATAACTTCCCTGAATTCCAAGTCTGTAACAACTACTTATTCCAGATGTCTCAAAGACAATCATAATATTATATCATAAAACAAACTGACAATCTTTTTCTAAAAATTTGGTTCCTTCCTAGTGTTATCAATCTCAACAAATGTTGACATCTTCTCCCACCCACCCCACCCCCACAGTGCAAGCCTATACCTGGGAATCATGCTCAACACATTCTTCATCAGCATTCTCCACCATCTCCATACAGCCATAAGTCAGTTTTATCATTTTAATCCTAAAATCTCTCTCAAAATAATCTACTCTCCACTTTACCAACTCCCGAGTTCATACCACCATAATGTTCCTTTGGCAACTTCAAGAACCTTCTAAATGGGCTCCAGCCTTTGCACCTTCTGATCTACATATTACACAGTGGCAAGATTGATATCTCCAGTGTGCAATGGTTGAAGCCCCAAATACTTAACATTTCCTGGAAAATTCTCCACATATCAGTCCTATCTATCTCACCGTCCTCTGCTCAGACCACTCTTCCTATCCTTCCAACTTTCAGCCCCTCCTTTGTAGGGTAAGTCTTTGTACATATGGGCCTGAAGTTCTCCCTTTAATCCATATTGGATGTTCATTTAACCACTTTAAATCTTGTCACCTCATCTATAAAATGGGGACCAAAATTCTACCACTTTTAAGTGATAAAAGATGAAACTTTCGAAATTTTCAACACACTTTTTTTCCCTAGATAGTTCTAACTTATAAAATTTTATCCAACATGGTAAGATATATCCATTTTCTTGTTCCTAAAATTGTGATTGTATTGAATCTCTAGGTTGGAAAGGACCTTTAAAAGATTTATTTATCTCAATTCATAAATTTATTAAAATCATAGTTCATGTCATCTTAAGGTAGTTATAGACATTTAAAATTGCTTTCAAGTTAAAATACCTCTAGCGTGTTGCATCTTTGCCAAAGGTTGAACTGCTATAATTTTTAACACTACTGCTTTGTTTCATAATCATTAATGAAATACATATGCCCTCATAGGCTCTGACATGAAAAAAAGGACAATTTCAAATAAATGAGTGGAAAAAGATATTAACTAGTATCTAATTTGAAAGAGCAGAGTGTGACACTCAGTATTTTGAAAATGAATTAAACTGTTAAATTGGTATAAAAGTTGGAGGCATAGCCAAGTTCTCACTGAGATAAAATTAATGTTAAGTTAATAAACATATTAAGCAAAACTGGTTTAACAAATTATATAAAGAATATCTATATCAGTGCACATCCAACTTGGTACAGCAAAAAGAGCATTTGAAGGATACTAGAGCTATAAAAGTGGAAATGCAGGGAGATTCTGGAGATAATAAAACAGCAGCAAAAACAACAATAGTAGTGTTATTTACGTTTAAATTAGAAAAATACATTAGGATGTCAGCTGATGTGTAGATAAACATTAATTGAAAGAATTGTTGCTAATGATTTTTTTTAAATCTTCAAGAAATTAAAATTATTTTAACTCAATATTCAACAGTTTATTAAACTCTCTTAGAAGAGTCTTTGTAATTCTCAATTTTACTTAATGGAAAGAGTTTTGGGCAGAGTTATAATTTTATGAAACAATAATATACATAGATGATAGAGACAAAGGCCTAATCATCAATCATCCTTGTACAGTACAATGGCTGAAAGCCTAGGCTTTATACTCAGACGGACACAGGTTTAATACCACCACTAAACCTTGCAGACTGCAAATTTGACCAATTACACGAACTTTCTAAGCCTTAGTTTCTGCATCTGGAAAATAGGGATAATATTACCTAGTAATCGGTTTATTTTGGGTGCAGGGGGAATCAAAGTAATTATGTTAGTGGCAGAACTGGGAGTCCAACCCAAGTATTCCAACTCCAGAACCCCCAATCTAAAGCACAATGTTATGTCCATCTTTGCACTCTTCCTACAGGATCTGGATGGCCTCCAGTGGGCCAAGATCATAGTAAATGCTCAGTAGAGGTAGAAATTATAAATTCAGAATAACAGTTTATTTCCTGTTTTTTGGACATTTAACCCAAATTGATCAGAAAAATAACTATCAGATTTTGGCCCACCATATCATCTTTAAAGAATGAAATCCATCAGACAATCAGGTGAGGCTGAGGCAAAGGAAGAGAATGAGTGACGTGAACAACAGCAAGGCATCCATTTTCTGGAGGCACTTGCAGCGGTAATATGGTGAACTACATGCTTCGGCAGTTTTTTTTTTTTTTTTTTTTTTTTTTTTTTTTTTTTGTCTTTTGATTGCTTTACTCATCACAAACAAATGTCAGACACTCAAACTAGCACTTGTATAGGGAATCAATGCAGTTTAGCTCAGACAAATTGATCCTTGCCCTATAATGAAGGCTGAGCTTTCAGTTCAGTTCTGGGGAGAAATCTGGTTTACAAGCCAGTTTCCCTTCTTATAATAATTGAAAAAAAAAAAAAAGTGTCTTGCCCCTAAATTAGGTTTGAGTTTTTGAAAAAAATAATTATTTCAAATACAATAGAGATTACTATTTTAAAAGTTCCTCAGAAAAGAGGTTTTTTTAAGGCAACAAAGTTTTATTTGAAATTACAAAATGTTGAACACCTGGGTGGTTCAGTTGGTTAAGCAGCCGACTTCTGGTTTTGGCAGGTCATGATATCAGGGTCTTGGGATCAAGCCCCACATTGGGCTCTGCACTTAGTGGGGAGTCTGCTTGAGGACTGTCTCTCCCTCTCCTTCTGCACCCCTGCCCCACTCACGTGTTTGCTCTCTCTCTAAAATAAACAAATGAAATCCTTAAAATAAAAGCACATAATGGACTGCAGGGCTTGGCACAGAGGACCTGGCCTACTGGCCTGCACTTTAAGAATGAATCTCTGGGGGGAGAAAGAGGAAGATGGCAGAGTAGGGAGATCCTGAGCTCACCTCCCACAGACACAGAGGAAGCATCCACCTGTAATGCAACTCACTGCAAACAGGACTTGAGCCTGACAGACCAGATCTTCCATATTAAAGGCAAAAAGACCACACTGAGAAGGGCAGGAGGGGAAAAGACATGGTAGAGAACCAAACGCCCAGAGCAGCAGCAACCCACAAGCAGGAGGGATATCACAGGCATGAAGGTGCTTCCTGAGAAGGAAGGGGATGATCAACCCCAAATCAGCCAACTATGGCCCTGGGGAACTGCACCAGGAATATGGACCCCATGATGTCTGGCTTTGAAAATAGGCAGGTTTGGGGGTGTCTGAGTGGCTCTGTCGGTTGAGGAGTAGACTCTTGGTTTTGGCTCAGGTCATGATCTCAGGGTTTTGAGATAGAGCCCTGTGTTGGACTCCGGGCTCAGTGGAAAGTCTGCGTAAGATTCTCTTTCCCTCCCCCTCTGTCCCTCTTCTCTCTCTTTCTCTCTCTCTCAAAAATAAATAAATCTTTTTAAAAACTGAAAATTGGGGGCGCCTGGGTGATTCAGTTGTTAAGCGTCTGCCTTCGGCTCAAGGCATGATCCCGGAGTTCTGGGATCGAACCCCACGTCAGGCTCTTCCACTGGGAGCCTGCTTCTTCCTCTCCCACTCCCCCTGCCTGTGTTCCCTCTCTCGCTGGCTGTCTCTGTCTCTGTCAAATAAATAAATAAAATCTTAAAAAAAAAAAAAAAGAAAATTGGCAGGGTTTAGCTCCAGTTTTGAAACCAGTGTGGCTTAACTCTGGGAGATCAAGAAAGGTAAAGGAAATGTAGTCTCTTCTCTCTCTCTTTTTTTTTAAAGATTTTATTTATTTATTTGACAGAGACAGACAGCCAGTGAGAGAGGGAACACAAGCAGGGGGAGTGGGAAAGGAAGAAGCAGGCTCCTAGTGGAGGAGCCTGATTGGGGCTCGATCCCAGAATGCCAGGATCACGCCCTGAGCTGAAGGCAGACACTTAACGAGTGAGCCACCCAGGCACCCCTGTAGTCTCTTCTCTTAAAGGGCCAGTGTGCTTTATCACTCAGCCTGAGACCAAAAGCATCAGTTTGAACAACACCTGAGGTATACATGAAGATTTATTGACCAATTTTAGGAATTGTGCTGGAGGGACAGAGATCTGTAGGAGTTTTCTCTGGGAAGAGGTATAGTCAGGTGCCATTTTTCTTGCCCTCTTTTAGCCTAGCTAGTAAGACACTGGTGGGAGCCAGTTCTGACACTCTCCATCTGCATAGCACTGCTTGCCCCACCCTGGGGTTGCTTTGTGGACTTGCCCTGGCAGGCACACCTCCAAAATGGCTCCTGCCTCACCACACCTGTGGGCAGCATTAGTCAGGACTAGCATGCCCCCAGAATAAGTACTACCCCACTACGCCTGATAAGTAGCGACAGCCCCTACAGAATAACTCCTGCCCTGGGAATTGGGGGAGCTAGCTACACCCACCTATATACCTGTAGCAGCTAGAGCTAGCCCTCTCAGTCAGTCATACCAGGGGCAAACCCTGTCCACCAGTGCACCTGTAGCAGTCACAGCCAGCCATCGAAGACTGCTCAGCTAAGGACCAGCCCCACCCTTCAGAGTGCTCAAAGCATGCATGGCCCAGCCACAACAGAAGGGCACACACAGCCCACACAGAGGATGCCACTGGAAGACCTGTTTCTTTTGACTAGAACGGACTGCACCACTAAGGGCCAAGGGATACCTTCTATATAAGGCCAAGATCAGAGACATAGCTGACCTACCTAATACAGAGTACAAACAGACAGTGAGACAAAAGGAGACAGAGACACATGTAGCAAACCAAAGACAAGGCAACACCCCAGAAAAAGAGCTAAATGAAACAGAGATAAGCAATCTCTCTGACAAAGACTTCAAAGAAATGGCCATAAAGAAGTTCAACAGACTTGAGAGAAAAGGGAATGAACTCAGTGAGAAATATAACAAAGCGACAGAAAAATATAAAGAACCCACCATAGCTGAAGAATGCAACAACTGAAATGAAAAATACACTGAAGAGAATAGATTAGAGGATGCAGAAGAACAGATCAGCCATCTTGAAGACAAACTAATGGAAATCATAAAAGCAAAACTTTAAAAAAAATAATTTTAAATGTGAGGATAGGTTAAGAGACTGCTGGGAAACATCAAGTGTACTAACATTCACACTATAGAGGTCCCAGAGGGAGAAGAGAGTGAGCAAGTGTCAGAAATTTATTTGAAGGAATAATAGCTGAAACATACCTAACCCTGGGAAGAAAACAGATACATAGGTCCAGGAAGCACAGAGAGCCCAAACAAGATGAACTCAAGGATGTCCACACCAAGACACATATAGTTAAGATGGGGAGAATCAAAATAAAAAGAGAATCTTAAAAAGAGCAAGAGAAAAGCAAATAGTTTACACATAAGCAAAATCCCCATAAGGCTGTTGGCTGATTTCGGCAGAAATTTTGCAGGCCAAAGAAAAGTGGCATGATTTCAATGTCCTGAAAGGAAAAATCCTGCAACCAAGAACGCTCTACCTGGCGAGGTTATCATTCAGAATTGAAGGAGAGATAAAGAGTTTCTCAGACAAACAAAGGAGTTTATCATCACTAAACTGACCTTACAAGAAATGTTAAAGAGACTTCAAGTGAAAATGAAAGTCAGTAACTAAAGAAAATTATGAGAGAGAGAAAAAAAAAAACTTTACTGGGGAAAAGCAAACATACAGTAGAGGAAGTAAATCGATCACATAAAAGTAGCATGAAGGATAAAAGACAAAAGTAGTAAAACCAATTATATCTATAAAATTAGTCAAAGAACATATAAAATAAAAAGATTTAAAATAGGATATCATACATAAGACAAGAAGGGGGAAGTAAAAAAGTGCTTTTAAATGTGCTTGAACTTAAGTGACTATCAACCTACTATAGGCATGTGCGCGTGCACTCTTTCTCTATATATAAAATGCTGTATATGTACCTTATAGGAACTATAAACCAAAGACCTATAATAGATACACAAAAAATCAAGAGAAAGAAATTCAAGTGTAACACTAAAGAAAGTCATCAAATCATAAAAGTCTTGGAGTCCAAGATGGCAGAGGAGCAGGAGACCTAGTTTTCATCTGGTCCCAGGAATTCAGCTAGAGAGCTATCAAACCATTCTGAAAACCTACAAACTCAACTGGAGACTGTGGAAAAGAATAACAGCAACTGTATGAACAGAAAAGCGACCACTTTCTGCAAGGCTAAAAGTACAAAAGGAGACAGTGTGAGGAGAAAAGATGGCAGAGAAGTAGGGTAACCGTTCTTCAGCTGGTTCCCTGAGTCGAGCTGGATATCTACTAGACCATCCTGAACACCCACGAAATCAGCCTAGATGCAGGAAGATACATCTGGATCTCTACAAACGAACATCTCTAGTGCTGAGTATTGGGGTACAAAGTGGGGAGCCATGAATCCGTGCACAGATATTGGAAGATAAATGGAAGGGGGACGGAGCCGATGCGCTTGGGCACCAGGAAGTAGTAGCCAACTGCACCAGGGAGCAGGCCAGACTCCCAGACTGGCACCCATGAGAAAGCAGACTGAGACCGTGAGCCCTGGAATACACATGAGACCAAACCAACAACTGGAGCTGCAGAGCACTCACTGGAACTGGACTAAAACCGGAAGCTCAGGAGCATGCGCGTGCCTCCAGACTGAAAACCAGAGCTCCAGAGCACACACTCGAACTAGACCGAAACCGAGAGCTCAGGAGCTCTTGCACACGTGACCAGACTGAAAACCAGAGCTCCGGAGTGCTCACTGGAACCCGACTGATACTGGGAGCTCGGGAATGCGCATGCGACCAGACTGAAAACCGGTGCTCTGGAGCGCATGCAAACCCCACAGAAACAGGGAGCTTGGGAGTGCGTGTGGGAAACGGGGGCGGATGGCGGTGTTAGAAGCACAAAGGACAGAGACCTGCCGGCTCTGGAAGTGAGGGATGGGAGAGCAGCTGTGGGGCGCACAACCCAAGATGCTGCAGGGTTTTTAGGAGCATTGACAGAAACAGAGTTAAAGTGGCCAAGAGAGCTCAGTGGAGAGTGGACAGCGATCTCTCTGTTCTGAGACAGAGGCTACAATACGGGCACTGCTGCTGTCTCAGAAGAGTCACAGAAAACCACCAGGGAAATCCACCAGAGAACAAAAGCCCAGAAATACCAGTTCACTTTGTGCCCATCCCCATCCCCCCTTGCAGAGGACAGGGCAACTCTACCCAAACAGGGTTGCCTGAATATCAGCGTGGCAGGTCCCTCCCCCAGAAGGCAGGCTGAAAAAATCAAGAAGCCCACATCCCTGATGTCCCTATAAAACAAGTGCACACTACCTGGGTCCTGGTCAATAATTTGGGCTCTGAGCATCCCCTCAACCTCTCCTCATCAGAATGATGAGGAGGAGAAATCCTCCCCCCAGCAAAGAAAAGATAAGGAGTCTGTGGCCTCTGCCACAGAACTGATGGATATGGATATAACCAAACTGTCAGAAATGGAATCCAGAGTAACAATGGTTAAGATGATGTATAGGCTTGAAAAAACTATTAACGAAAATATTAACAAGATTATAGAATGTCTAAGGGCAGAAATGAAAGCGAATCTGGCAGAAATTAAAAATGCTATGAATCGAATGCAGTCTAAACTAGACGCTCTGATGGCCAGGGTAAATGAGGCAGAAGAACAAATTAGTGAATTGGAAGATGGGATGGTAGAAGAGAAAGTTAAAACAGAAACTTGGCTCAAAAAAAAATCCAATCTCAAGAATGTAGATTACAGGAGATTAGACGCAATGAAATGATCCAATGTCAGAATCATCGGCATCCCCGAGGGGGTGGAGAGAGACAGAGGTCTAGAAGAGATATTTGAAGAAATTGTAGCTGAGAACGTCCCTAATCTGGCAAAGGAAACAAGCATTCATGTCCAAGAGGCAGAGAGGACCCCTTCCAAGGTCAATGAGAACAGACCTACACCATGTCATGTCATAGTGCATTTTGCAAATATTAGATCCAAGGATATAGTATTGAAAGGGGCCTAGGGGAAGAAAATCCTTATGTACAGAGGGAAAAATATCAGAATAACATCAGACCTGTCTACAGAGACCTGGCAGGCCAGGAAGGGTTGGCAGAGTATTTTCAAAGCTCTATCTGAGAAGAACATGCAGCCAAGGATCCCTTATCCAGCAAGGCTGTCATTCAGAATTGATGGAGAGATAAGGGCCTTTCAGGATCAGCAGAAACTGAAGGAATTCATAACAACCAAACCAGCCCTACATGAGCTATTAAGAGGGGTTCTATAAAAGTAAAAAGGCCCCAAGAGTGACACAGAACAGAAATTTACAATCTATAGAAACAAAGACTTCACAGGCAACATGACATCATTAAAATCATATCTCCCAATGATCACTCTCAATGTGAATGGCCTAAATGCTCCCATAAATGCCATAGGGTTGCAGATTGGATAAAAAGACATGACCCATCCATTTGCTGTCTACAAGAGACTCATTTTGAACCTAAAAATACATCCAGACTGAAAGTGAAGGGATGGAAAACCATTTTTCATGCCAATGGACCTCGAAAGAAAGCTGGGGTAGCAATTCTCATATCAGACAGATTAGATTTTAAACTAAAGACTGTAGTTAGAGATACAGAAGGGCACTATATTATTCTTAAAGGATGTATCCAACAAGTGGATATGATAATTATAAATATCTATGCCCCCAACAGGGGAGCAGCTAGATACACAAGCCAACTCTTAACCAGAATAAAGAGACATATAGATAAAAATACGTTAATAGTAGGGGACCTCAACACTCTGCTCTCAGCAATAGATCACCTAAGCAGAAAATCAACAAAGAAACAAGAGCTTTGAATGACATTCTGGACCAGATGGACCTCATAGATATGTACAGAACACTACACCCCAGACAACAGAATACTCATTCTTTTCAAATGCACATGGAACTTTCTCCAGAACAGACTATATACTGGGTCACAAAACAGGTCTCAACAGATACCAAAAGACTGAGATTATTCCCTACATATTCTCAGACCACAATGCTTTGAAACTGGAACTCAATCACAAGGAAAAATTTGGAAGAAACTCAAACACTTGGAAACTAAGAACCATCCTGCTCAAGAATGATTGGGTAAACCAAGGAATTAAAAATCAGAGTAAAAAATTTTTGGAGACCAATGAGAATGAAAACACATTGGTCCAAAACCTATGGGACACTGCAAAGGTAGTCCTAAGGGGAAAATAAATAGCCATCCAAGCCTCACTCAAAAGAATAGAAAAATCTAAAATGCAGTTTTTATATTCTCACCTCAAGAAGCTGGAGCTGGAACAGAAGAATAGGCCTAACCCATGCATGGGAAGGCAGTTGATCAAGATCAGAGCAGAGATCAATGAATTAGGAACCAGGAGCACAGTAGAGCAGATCAAGGGAACTAGAAGCTGGTTCTTTGAAAGAATAAATAAGATGGTTAAGCCACTGGCCAGAGTTATTCAAAAGAATAGAGAAAGGACCAAATTAATAAAATTATGAATGAAATGGGAAAGATCACAACCAACACCAATGAAATAGGAAGGATCATTAGAAACTTTTATCAACAGGTTTATGCCAATAAATTAAACAACCTGGAAGAAATGGATGCCTTCCTGGAAACCTATAAACTACCAAGACTGAAACAGGAAGAAATTGATTATTTAAACAGACTGTTTAATTATGAAGAGATTGAAGCAGTGATCAAAAACTTCCCACAAAACAAGAGTCCAGGGCCTGATGGATTCCCCCAGGGAATCCTACCAAACATTCAAAAAAGAAATAATACCTATTCTTCTGAAGCTGTTTCAAAAAATAGAAACAGAAGGAAAACTATCAAACTCATTCTATGAGGCCAGTATTAACTTGATCCCCAAAGCAGGCAAAGACCCCAACAAAAAGGAGAATTACAGACTGATATTCCTGATGAATATGGATGCCAAAATTCTCAACAAGATCCTAGCTATAGGATCCAACAGTACATTAAAAGGGTTATCCATCAAGACCAAGTGGGATTCATCCCTGGGATTCAAGGGTGGTTCAACATTTGGAAATCGATCAGTGTGATAGATCATATCAACAAGAAAAGAGTCAAGAACCATATGACCCTCTCAATTGGTGTAGAAAAAGCATTTGACAAAATACAGCATCCTTTCCAGATTAAAACACTTCAGAGTGTAGGGATAGAGGATACATTCCCCGATTTCATAAAAACTATCTATGAAAAGCCTACAGAAAATATCATTCTCAATGGGGAAAAGCTGAAAGCCTTTCCCTTAAGATCAGGAACATGACAAGGATGCCCACTCTCGCCATTATTATTCAACATAGTACTAGAAGTCCTTGCAACAGCAATCAGACAATAAAAAGGGATCAAAGGAATTCAAATCACCAAAGAAGTCAAACTGTACCTCTTCGCAGATGACATGATACTCTATATGGAAAACCCAAAAGACTCCACCCCCAAACTACTAGAAGTTATAGAGCAATTCAGTAATGTGGTGGAATACAAAATCAATGCTCAGAAATCAGTTGCACTTCTATACACGAACAATGAGACTGAAGAAAGAGAAATTAGGGAATCCATTCCATTTACAATAGCACCAAAAATCATACGTTATCTCAGAATTAACTTAACCAGAGACATAAAGGTTCTATATTCTAGAAACTACAAATCACTCTTGAAAGACACTGAAGACACAAAACTATGTAAAAATATTCCATGCTCATGGATGGAAGAACATAGTTAAAATGTCTATGCTACCCAGAGCAATCTACACTCTCAATACCATCCCAATCAAAATACCAATGACATTTTTCAAAGAACTGGAAAAAACAGCCCTTAAATTTGTGTGGAAACAGAAAAGGCCCCGAATCGCCAAGGAACTGTTGAAAAGGAAAAACGAAGCTGGGGCATGATGTTGCCAGATTTCAAGCTATACTACAAAGCTGTGTTCACAAAGACAGCATGGTACTGGCACAAAAACAGACACACAGACCAATGGACAGAAGAGAGAACCCAGAAATGGACCCTCGGCTCTTTGGGCAACTAATTTTTGACAAAGCAGGAAAAAACATCTGGTGGAAAAAAGACAGTCTCTTCAATAAACGGTGCTGGGAAAATTGGACAGCTATATGGAAAAGAATGAAACTTGACCACTCTCTCACACCATACATAAAGATAAACTCCAAATGGATGAAAGACCTCGATGTGAGACAGGAATCCATCAAAATCCTAGAGGAGAACATAGGCAGCAACCTCTTTGACATTGGCCACAGCAACTATTTTCATGACACATCTCCAAAGGTTCATAACACATCTCCAAAGGCAAGAGAAACAAAAGAAAAAATGAACTTGTGGGACTTCATCAAGATAAAATCTTCTGCACAGCCAAGGAAACAGTCAAAAAAACTAAGAGGTAGCCCATGGAATGGGAGAAGATATTTGCAAATGACACTACAGATAAAAGACTGGTATCCAAGATCTACAAAGAACTTCTCAAACTCAATACATGAGAAACAAATAATCAAATCAAAAAATGGGTAGAAGATATGAACAGACACTTTTCCGATGAAGACATACAAATGGCTAACAGACACATGAAAAAATGTTCAAAATCATTAGCCATCAGGGAAACTCAAATCAAAACCACATTGAGATACGACCTTACACAAGTTAGAATGGCAAAAATTGACAAGGCAGGAAACAACAAATGTTGGAGAGGATGTGGAGAAAGGGGATCCCTCCTACACTGTTGGTGGGAATGCAAGTTGGTACAACCACTCTGGAAAACAGTGTGGAGGTCCCTTAAAAAGTTAAAAATTGAGCTACCGTATGATCCAGAAATTGCACTACTGGGTATTTACCCCAAAGATACAGATGTAGTGAAGAGAAGGGCCATATGCACCCCAATGTTCATAGCAGCATTGTTCACAATAGCTAAGTTGTGGGAAGAGCCGAGGTGCCCTTCAACAGATGACTGGATTAAGAAGATGTGGTCCATATATACAATAGAATATTACTCAGCCATCAGAATGATTACCCAACATTTGCTGCAGCATGGACGGCACTGGAGGAGATAATGCTAAATGAAATAAGTCAAGCAGAGAAAGACAATTATCATATGGTTTCACTCATTTATAGAACATAATAGGAACATCAGTAGGAGAAGGAAGGGAAGAATGAAAGGGGGTTAAACAGAAGGGGGAATGAACCATGAGACACTGTGGACTCTGGGAAACAAACTGAGGGCTTCAGAGGGGAGGGGCGTGGGGGATTGGGATAGGTGTTGATGGGTATTAAGAAGGGCACATATTGCATGGTGCACTGGGTGTTATACGCAAATAATGAATCATGGAACATTGCATCAAAAACTAAGGATATACTGTATGGTGACTAACATAACATAACAAAAGATTATTAAAAAAAAAAAAGAAAAAAATCATAAAAGTCGTAAGAGAACAAGTGGAGGAAAAAAACCACAACTATGAAAACAACGAAAAAACAATAATCAAAATGGTAATAAGTACACACCTATCAATAATTACTTAAAAAAATTTTTTCCCAATAATTACCTCAAATAAAAATGGACTAAACATTCTACACAAAAGACCTAGGGTAGACTAAGCAGATTAAAAACAAAAATAAAAACAAAAGAAAGTCATCTATATGCTGCCTACAAGAGACTCACTTCAGACCTAGAGAAACCGATTTTAGTGAAGGAAAGGATAACGATATTCCAAACAAATCGGAAAATAAAAGTGGGGTAACAATACTTCTATCATACAAAATGGACTTTAAAACAGACTACAACACAGAAAAAGGGGGAATTACATAATAATGTAATAGTAAAGGATAAACCCAACATGAGGATATAACAATTGTAAAAATCTATGTACCCAACATTGGAGCATTTAATTATATAAAGCAAATATTAACAGATATAAAGGGAGAAATGGACAATAATACAATACTAGGGGATTTTAAAATAGCACTTACATCAATGGATATTTCACCCCACATAAAATTATTAATAAGAAAACAGTGGCTTTGAATAGCACATTAGAGCAGATAAACTTAACAGATATGTACAGAACATTGAAGAACAGAATATGCATTCTTTTCAAGTGCACATGAAAACATTTTCCAAGACAGAGCCCATGAGGTCACACACACACACACAAAATCGGTAACTTTGAGATGACTGAAATCATATCAAGCATCTTTTCTGAGAATACCACAATGAAACTGAGAACTAATTACAGGGAAAAAAAAAAGTAGAAAAAAATACAAACAAGTGAAGGCTGATAATATGTGACTAAACAACCAATGGATCAATGAGGAAATCAAAAAGAAAAAGAAAAACCTCTAAAGAGATGTAATTGAAAACACATGGTTCAAAATATTTGGGACACAGAGAAAGCAGTTCTATGAAAGAAGTGTACAGCAATACAGTCCTACAGCAACAAAAAATAAAAATCTTAACAATCTAACCTTACACCAAAAGAAACTAAAAAAAAGCCACAAGTTAGAAAAAAAGAAAATAAAGATTAAAGCAAAAATAAATGAAATGGAGACTAACAATAGAAAAAAAAATAATGAGACTAAGAATTGATTCTTTGTAAGAACACTGATAAACATTTAGGCAGACTTAAGAAAAAAAAAGTACTTGAATTCAGAAATTAAGAAATAACTGACACCACAGAAATACAAAGAATTATTAGAGACTACTACAAAATTATATTCCAACAAACTGGACAACCTAGAAGAAATGCATAAATTCACAGAAACACACAGTCTTCCAAATCTGAATACAGAAGAAATAGAAAATCTCAACAGACAGATTACTAGTAAGGAAAGTCAATCGGTAATTAAAACACTACCAACAAACAAAAGTCCAGGTGGCTTCATAAGTTAATTTTATCCAACATTTAAAGAGAAATTAATACCTATCCTTCCTTAACTATTCCAAAAAAATAAGAGAGGACAGAATGCTTCCAAGTTTTATTCTGTAAGGCCAGGTATTGATGCCAAAATCAAAGTCACCACTAAAAAGAAAATTATGGGCCAAAATCCCTGATGAACACAGATGAGATAACCCTCAACAAAATATTCAAAAGCCAAATTCAGTGATTCATTGAAAGGATTATTCACTATGATATAGTGGGGTGCAAGGATGGTTTATTATCTGCAAATCAATGTCATATCTTAGGGTTAATAAAATGAATGAAAATCATGTGATCATCTCAATATTTGCAGGAAAAAATAGGCAAAAATCAGTATCCATTCATGATAAAAATTCCCAACAAAGTGGGTATAAAGGGAACACATGTCAACATAATAAAGACCATATATGACAAACCCACAGCTAACATCATACTCAATGGTGAAAAGCTGGAAGCCTTTCCTCTAAAACAAGGATGGCCACTCACCAATTATATTCAATATAGTAGGGAAAATACTAGCCACGGTCACTAGACAAGAAAAGGAATAAAAGTCATCCAAATTGGTAAGGAAAATTTGCAACTGTCACTATTTTCAGCTGACATAATATATATAAGAAAACCCTAAAGACTCCACCAAAAAAAAATATATTAGTACCAAAAATAAATTCAGTAAAGGTACAGGATACAAAAATCAATATATAGATAATCTGCTGCATTTTTGTACACCAACAGTGAATTAGCAAAAAGAAAACAATCCCATTTATGATTATATCAAAGGAATAACATACCTAGGAATAAACTTAACTAAGGAGGTAAAAGATCTGTACTCTGAAAACCATAGGCATTGATAAAATAAATTGAAGATGATACAAATACATGGAAATTTATACCTTGCTCATGGATTGGAAGAATATTGTTAAATATCCATGTAATCTACAGATACAATGCAATCCTTATCAAAACTCCAATAGTATCTTTCACAGAACCAAAACAAATAATCACAGAATTTATATGGAACCCCAGAGACCCTAGACAGCCAAAATCTTAAGAACAAATCTGGAGGTATCATAATCCCAGATTTTAAGATATATTACACATCTACAGTAATCTAAATAGTATGGTATTGGCACAAAAATAGACTCTTAGATCAACAAAATAGAGAGCCCAGAAATAAACCCATGCGTATATGGTTAATTAATCTGCAACAAAGGAGAGAAGAACGCGCAATGGGGGAAAACAGTCTCTTCAATAAAATGTGCTGGGAAAATTGGATAGCTACATGCAAAAGAATGAAACTGGACTGTTTTCTTATACCAAATATACGAAAATAAACTCAAAATGGATTAAAGACCTAAAATGTAAGACTTGAAATGATAAAATTTCAAAAAGAAAACAGAGGCAGTAATTTTTTGGGCTTCAGCCTTGGTAGTATTTTTCTGAATATCTCCCCAGGCAAGGGCAATGAAAGCAAAAATAAACTACTGTGACTTCATCAAGCTAAAAAGCATTTTGCCTGAAAAGGCAACCTACCAAATGAGAGAAGTTATTTATAAATGATATATCTGGTAAAAGGTTGATATTCAAAATATATAGAGAATTCCCAAAAGGTGACATCAAAGAAACATTTTAATCTGATTAAAAATGGGCCAAGACCTGAATAGACATTTTTCCAAAGATGACATACAGACGGCCAACAGACACATGAAAAGATGCTCAGCATCATTACTCATCAGGGAAATACAAATCAAAGCCACAATGAGGTATCTCCCATCAGTCAAAATGGCTAGCATCAAAAAGATAAGAGATATGTGTTGGTGAGGAAGTAGAGAAAAGGCAACCTTCATGCATTGTTGGTTGGACTGTAAATTGGTGTAGCCACTCTAGAAAACAGATGGAAGTTCCTCATAAAATTAAAAAAAAAAAAAAAAAAGAAATACCATATGATCCAGTAGTTCCACTTCTGTGTATTTACCCAAAGAAAACAAAAGCATTAATTCAAAAAGATATATGCACCCTTGTATTTATTGCAGAATTGTTTACAATAGCCAAAAATGTCCATTGATAGATGGATAACGAAGATGTGGTATACATACATACAATATTACTCAGCCATAAAAAAAACATGAAATCTTGCTGGTTGTGACAATATAGATGGACTTAGAAGGTATTATACTAGTGAAATAAGTCAGAGAAAGATAAACACCACATGATTTCACTTATACGTGGAACCTAAAAAAAGGAACAAAGATACAGATAAACAAAAAGACTCATAAATATGGAGGGAAAAAATGGTGATTGCCAGTGGGGAGGGAGATGGAGGATTGGCAAAATAGAGAAAGGAATTAAGAGGGACAAAGTTCCAGGTATAAAATAAGTCATGGAGAGGAAAAGGACAGCATAGCGAATATAGTCACTAATACTGTAATAATTTTATACGACAGAGAGTAAGTGCGCTTATTGTAGTGAGCATTTTGTAATGTATATAATGTCAGATCAGCATGTTATAACCTGAAACTAGTATGTCAACAATACTTCAATATATATAAAAAACAGGTACTGGGTTTTTCTACATTTTGTTACTGCTGTATTCCTATCTAGTATAGTTTGTTTTATAGGAGACACGCTGAAAATATTTGTAGAATGAATGAGTGAATATATCTGCAAATGGTGATCTTAATAGTGTCTTCCTCAAATACTTGTAATAAGATTATTTACCTAAAGCATTTGTTAAGTGCCTAGAGTATAATAAATGTTCCATACATTAGTTATTACTAACAAATGCTTTCAGTGAGAGATCCCAATATACAGTCATAGAAGATAAGGAGGAGGTACAAATAGATCAAGAAAATATGGCAAGTCACACTCAGGAGTTTATATTTTATTTCACTGGCAGTGGGAGGGTTTTGAGAGGAATGACAGTCTGTAGTACATCAAAATGATTTGGGCATTAGAGTGCAAAAGGATTTCCCAAAATTAGAGCTGAAAAGAATGGTAACTCATTTAATCCCTCCAATCCTCCATTTCCCTCATCTGTGAAATGGTGCAATGACTTTTGAAGACATATGTAAAGTGCTGTGCAGAAAGATATACAATATAGTCATCTGTGTGGCGTGTTCACAGCAGCTGTGACTCGAGGAACTATGGTCTCATTGGTAAGTTAGCTCACCCTTTCCCAACCTGGACCTCATTTCTAGGAGCTTCCTGGGCGTATAAACAAGGTGAGGGTTAGGACTAATATGACTATAGACAAATGACCATTTTCCTGAAGAGAAACAAGAAGGTGGAGGAGGGTAAAAGAGGACTGAAGCTTACATTAAGAAAGAAAACTTGCCCCTGGAAGAGAGACTATTTGAAAATGCCCCGCTGGCTTCTAGTCATTGACTTCTATACCTGTTGTATCTTCTTAACAATTTCCTTTGAGCCCATGGGCATTTCAACTTAAAAAAAATAAAGAAAAGAAAGAAAGATGTCTAAAATGACAGCCTGAGGTAACCTGAACAGAGAAAATTTAATCTCCATCTTTATTCAATTAAACTAATGGAAAACTGCACCTTTGCCAAACCTATTAGCACTTGCTAATAAAGTTGTTAACAGAGATTCAAAGTCTGATTTTTTTTTTTTAAGGAAAACAACTTATTGGCCTTTTGCTTTTAGGTTAAGAGCTTATTAGCCTTTCACCTAAACTTTGACCTCGCAAAACTGTGTTTAAAACTATCTGAAAAGGGGAAGAGTTGGGTACAGATCATCACTGGAAGGAAGGCTAGGTCTCTTTGCAGATGGATGTATGAGGCTGGTGTGGGTTGAGCAAAGCCTAACCAGCAAGAAAATAAAGCAACTGGGCAAGCAACGTCTCAGGAAGAGGCTGGCACAACAAAAATGAAAAACAGGCCAGTTATGATAGGAGTCAAATTCACACAAGCAGCCCAAGCAGGTAACATCTAAAGGACAGAGAGTCCTGTGCATTCTCAGAGCCAAGAGACATAGAACATGAGTACTCATCCCAAGGCACACATTACTCACCATGCCTTCCCCGGTACCACGGAATCAGTGTGCGTGAACAAAGCAAAAGAATACATACAAAGTTCAGTGCTATTAAGTAAGGCAGATAGATTCCAATTCTTCCTACAGGAAGTACGCATGGCATTGAGAGGAAAGTTAGACACCTGGGCTTAAATCTCAATTGAAAAACCCAGCAATTTGAACCTTGTGAAAGTTCCTTAGTATCTCTGAGTGCCTCTATTTTATTTTTCATTTCTTTCCTAAATAATACAAAGCCTTTTGTAGAAAATGCAGAAATACAGAAAGTTAAAGAAAGAGATTTTACATAGCTGTAATGTGACACCCCGGCAACACAAAGAAGAGGGCTGAAATGCATTTCCTTGAGAGAGGAGCATCATGGACCAGGACCCAGACCTCCGAAGAGAGGCTGCTTGCTCCTCAGTGCTGGACACTCAACCAGAAAGAGTGGTAACAAGGCCCTGGGACCTAGACCTTTCAAACAGGTTGCCAGGCAGCTGGTGCTGGTACCTGGAGGCTCGTGGGGGCTCAGAGTAGGAGGTGGTATGGAAGGCACGAAGGAGCTATGTGCTGGGAAAACTGTAAACAGATTCAGCTGCTGCCACAAGAAGGCCCTGCTGCTGCTGAGGCAAAGCTGCACTTTTGGGATGATGCCTTTAGGAACGAGGAGCAGACAAAATGCAATCCAGAGAAGCACTTCCCCTTTGGACAAATCCCGACATACAGGCATCCCTGGGACTAGCTCCACCTCTATTCTCTAAATTAACAAATTTTGCCATTGTGTGCTTACTCTTAGTCTGACGAAGCTTCTGTCACATGTAACTGGGAGAGTCCTAAGACAGAGAAGGTCCCAGCACTAACACTTAAAGTAGGAGAGGTCAGAGAGACAGCATTTGGAAAAGTGGGATCTACACAGGCATGGAACTCCCACAGGTGGATGTTGGAGGAGGCATGTTCTAGAAAGAGGAGATAGCATAAGCCAAAGTACAGCAATTAGGAAGAATGGAATGTGTTTGGGGCAAAGAGGCCAGTTAAGCCAGAGTATAAGAAAGAAAACAGAGACATTAATCTCGTATCTCAGTGATGTTTGCATGGCTGAGACTTTCTTATCTCTCAGACTTCCAGCTCAGATATCATCTTGGCAAAGGGGTCTTCTCTGACCACCCTACCTTGTTTTCCTGAATGCCTACCACTTACACCACATGCTATCATCTTCCTTGTGGGCTCAATGTTTGTTGTCTGTATCCCCCATTGGAATGACAATACTCTGAGGAAAGTGTCCTTGTCTGTCTTCTTCTCAAGCCCCCATTGCTCACAAGGAAGTCTGCACAACACAGACTGTCAGCGAGCCTCTGTGAAGTGAGCAGCCGATAAGCCTGGCAAGAGAGGCCAGAACCAGATACTGGAGGATGCAGAATCTGGACCTTAGGGGACAGATCTGGCCATAAATTTTCAGAAGTGTGCTGTGAGGAGATTCATCTGGTATGAAGGAGGCAGAGACTGCAGGCAGGTTCAAAGGGCAGAGAGAGCAGTTTAGAAACCCACTGAAAATACTGAAGCAATAGGTAACATTTGATTGAGTGAATGAGCTCAATGAGTGAGTTTCTAAACCTTCCCCTCAGGTGAAAGAAGAATGAAAAATGGTTTGTAACTCTTCCTTTCCTTTTTCTTTCAGAGCTGACTGCTCTGCAGACTTTCATCTTCCTTCAGATAATGTTTTGTAACCATACATGAATAGTGTCTTACACATCAATCTATAACAGCTATTTTCCCCCAGGTAACAGCTTTGAAAAGAGGACAGTGGATGCTTGATCAGATAACGAAAGCAGAGTGACTCTCAAAGGTCCAGCAAATAGAGCCTGTATTTCACAGGCTGTCCCACTCCGGGCACCTCCAAGTCTGACCCAGATCAGAACAGTCGTACCTTCTGCCACACAACCTATTTCTAGTCCAAAATATCCCCTCCTCCCTAGAATGTTCATTCAGTCTTTTATGGGTTTGTTTGTGTTTTGCATGTTTTTATATTTGACATAAATGGCATCCCATGATATGTGTTTGGAAGTTATTGCTCTTATAAAATTTGGTTAAGCTGAAATATGTACTACTAGCCTATTCATTTTCACTATGGTAGTTTTTCCCTTGAGTGTGTATATGACCAGTTATTTAGCTATTTCCTGCTGAGGAACACTTTTTTGGGTTTTACATGCAATGCTACATTGGACGTTCTTCCAAATGGCTCCTTGCACAAATACGAAATAATTACCCTAGGATAAATGGACATACACAAACACAAAATTGCTTCAAAAGTATATAATGAGGGGTGCCTGGGTGGCTCAGTTGTTAAGTGTCTGCCTTCAGCTCAGGGCGTGATCTTGGGGTCCTGGGATCGAGCCCCGCATGGGGCTCCCTGCTCTGCTAGGAGCCTGCTTCTTCCTCTCCCATTTCCCCTGCTTGTGTTCCCTCTCTCGCTGGCTGTCTGTCAAATAAATAAATAAAATCTTTAATATAAAAAAAAAGTATATAATGAATACTCAACTTTACAAAACATTGCCGGCTTGCAATCAAAAGGATTTTACTAATTCACATTCCCACTAGAGGTCTGTAAGTTACTACTTTCTCCCATCATTGCCAGCTGCTTAAAATTTGTCAAATACATTACAGAATGACTTCACTGTTAACTTATGTAGCCCTGATAGTTTGAGAGGTGAGCATGCTTTCCTATCTTTACTATTTGTTTCCTCTTTTTTGAATGGCATTTTCATTAAAATGTGCCCCTTTTGTTGACTTGCATTTTGCATACTGATTTGTAGAAATTCCTTGTAAAATCTTTATATAATTATTTGCTAGTGTCATTCATAAAGTAATTGTTCTAAGTCTGATTTGTATTTTGATCAAAATATTTTTTTAATTTTCAAAAAGGTCAAACATGATTTTTCATGGATTGTGATTTTTCTAATGTAAAAAAATGTCTTTCCAAGTCCTGATATCATAGTCTTCTATATTGTCTTCGTCAAGTTTTAGGGGTTGATTTTCATGTGTAGAACTTTAATCCATCTAATTTATTTTGCATTTTTTCCTGCCGTTTCTCAGGAACACTGCTCTAAAGTACACTGCATGTATCCCTCTCCTTGTCTACATCCTGATTTTTCACAAGACGACTTAGTTCCCACTTCCTTTGTGAAGCTTCCTCTGACTATCCCAGTCCTCACTGACCTTCTCCTGCCTAGATTCCTAAGGCATCAATCATTAGGTTTGAATTATTGATTAATTAGAGATAATAAACCTATAGACCTACAGCACCAGGAAGGTAACCCAAACGGGTGAATGAAACTGAATTAAGACAATAGAAAGCAAAGACTCTGAAAGAGCTCCTAACAGTCTTTGTCATGTGGAAATGTTGGCCCAGAGTTTCTAATCATTTGAAATGATACAAATATAAATATTGTTTGGAATCTGTATTTGTATTTTAATAATCTTTGTTTTTATATGTTGGAAAGTGATTCATTTTAAAGCAATTTGTTTAAAGCCAAACAACTTTTCTACACTGAATTCATCTCACTGGCCTTTGGTCGGTCTTTTTTTTTTTTTTTTTGTCCAATCATTTTGTAATTCCTAATCACTATTTGTCTAATAAATAAAAACTGAAACCATTTGAGTAAAGAGATTCTCGTTAGTGCCTAGGACAGATCCAATCTCAGAGGAAAGCACATGATAACTGATCAGTAAATCCACAGTTGCATGCTGGTTGGTAGGAGATCTTATAACCACACCTTTGAATGCATAGCTATCTCCACAGTCCAAATACAGAAGTTTAAAAAGATAATTTCACATGTCAATGTGACCAAGTGTCTTCCCACCCAGTTTTATTTCCATCCAGACATGTTTATAGAAAACAACAAATGGACAGAAACCTCCCCTCAAAGTCCTGATTATCTCAACACCCAACAGGCCAGGATGCACTGTGTTCTAAATCTATATAATGGCATCAATCTCTTTGTCAAAAAAGAACAGTCACACATCTCAGATATACACCCCCATTGCCTTTTAGGGGGTGAGCACTCGATGCTAAGTCTATTTGAGACATACATACTGCGGTTCTATTTCCAGAGCTGGGTCTTTAGTATCTAAGTTATATTTCTCCTTTTACACCTGCTCAAGACCTATACAGCTCCTTGCCAAGGTGACATTGACCTGAACTAGGAATTGGGCTTGTCCTGGAATATCCTTGACTAGGGTAATCTCTCTGAACCTCTTTTTCAGAGAGAAACAATAATCATAATGTCAATTCCAATCTCAGAGTATAATATGAAGATAATAAATCTACCCATCCAGTTGATCGCTCAGAGGATCAAATGAGATTAATATCGAACCTGTAAAGCTATCTATAAATGTGGGTATAATAAAATTAGTTTGAAGGTATGAGAGTACATGAGAAATGTGTGATGCCATTCAAATATTATATATTACTTTTAGGGCTCGTTTTGTCTGTTCATGTGTCTATCAGCACTCCACTCTCAGAGGGACAACTTTCAATAGAATTTCTTTTTTCATTGATAGGGTGAGTGGTTTCCCTCTTCGAGACTACAGTCGCCATCCTACCTTGCATAATAGCCATGTAAGTAAGGGATCTGGGGGCACTGTGCTGGGCCAAATTATATCCATAGAGAGGCCGCAGATAATCCCCAGTAAGGTTCCTAGCAAACAGGTAAAAACTTCCAACGTCAATTTTTTAATGTCTTTCTTCACGTCTGTTTATGGCTCCTTCTCTTGTTCTCCTGGGTCTCTCTATGGCTGATTCTGTGTGTGAATCCTTGAATGTTTTTATTGTGGGCAAGTCTGTGTACTTAGAACTGTGTCTACACAAGTTAGTGTTATTTGTGTCTGTTTTTACATTAGTCTTTGTGGGTGTTGTGTATCTTTTTTTAAGAAAGATTTTGAGAGAGAGGGAGGGGCAGAGGGAGAAGCAGACTCCCCGCTGAACAAGGAGCTCAATGCAGGGCTCCATCCCAGGATCCTGAGATCCTGACCTGAGCTGAAGGCAGATGCTTAGCCGACTGAGCCACCCAGCTGCCCCTTTGTGTGTTGTGTATATTAACATACCAAATCTGTATCTGTGCATAGCTCTATCTGTGTGCTCGTGTGGGGGTCTGTGCACCTATGTTGTGAATGTGTGTGTCTATGCTATACGCTTGTGCCAGTGAACATTCTAGAGCATGTTTGTGTGTCTGCCAATGAAAGTGTCTTTGAACTACATGCATATGCTGGAGTTTTTGTGTAACCAAGAAGGATTGAGAAATTTCCACTTGGTCCAGCAATGCTCCTAAACTATCCTTTGCTGTTATAAAACATATTCTTCAGAAAGCAATTTGTTTAGTATTTGCCTGCAAAACAGAATTACCTGGAAGCTTTTAAAATAAACTGATGTTTTACTATTTCTACCATTTTTTTAAATTATTTATTCTTTTCTGGGATGAGGCCCAGACATCAGAGATGTTTTAAGTACCTCTCTTGATTCTAATATAAAGCCAGATTTGAGAAGCACCATACCAATGAAAAGACTACAATTCTTTATGGAAAACTTCAATGTGCTTCAATGGTATATGTTTTTACTTAGATCACAGTTGGGTAGGAAAGAGTATTTAAATCCCATGTAGAAAAGGACTGATCCCCTCCTTTCCTGCTGAGGCGGTGAAGCTCCACCAGATTGGAGTCCATGAAGCAACAACTCTGCTTTGATCTATGGAAATAACTGAAGAAAAGCCCCCTCCCAGCCTATCATTCAGCACTTGTTTACTACTATATGGAGTTCTTTATAATTAAAATGACAAGAGTTTTCATAATTTACATATAAAGTCTTCACATCCACTAGGGGCCTTTGGCAAACAAAAAGATTTATCAGTATAATAAAATAAGTACTACATAAAAATTTAAATGCATGTTTTGGAGCATTCTTTACATAGTAATGAAAAGAGGAAGGACAGTAAATGGAACAAAATTGGTAGCCTTCAAGGATGGGGATCTAAGGATAGGAGGGAGATAGGATCTGAAAGTTGGGAAGAAAAGAAATAAAACCACAGATGTTTAACCCTGAAAGAAAGGGCTCTTTTCATCCTTAAATACTTTTGCACAAATTAAAGGCCTGCTTTCCTCCAGGATTCAGTCATGTTTACTTTCTCAGCTTACACCTCTTTTTTCAGTGTACACCCCAGGAGCCCTGTTGAAGAGGTATAGCCTGTCGGGCGTCCACAGAGCCCTTCTCTCACTTCCAACTCTTCCCACTTAGAGAAGCTCTTCAGGGCACCAAGTCTTTAGACACTGCCACCCGTAAACATGAAGTCAGATGAACAAACTCTTCATTAGGCACAAGGGAAGCCAGACTTAAAAACATTATTCAGTTCTGCTCTTCATTAAACTCTAAGAAATGTACTAAGGCAAGGGTAAATATTTGTAGAATAAAGAAATGTACTACTGTGTAACAACTTGTAACGGATAAGGAACAGGCGGGGCTAGGTAGGGAGAAATAGGTAGGGGGCTACGGGATCAGACTCACAGATATCCCAAAACTGTGGAGGTGTGAGGAAACCAGAGATAAGGGAACACACCAGACCACCCCGCTCTAGGTATTTGTGTGTGTGTGTGGGGGGGGTGTTCTCTTTTTATGAGTCACCTGTGACCAACAAAGAATAACCAGACCCTGAAAAGAAGTAAGCCATTAAAGATGTTACCACGAGAGCACCTGGGTGGCTCAGTCGGGAAAGTGTCTGCCTTCAGCTCAGGTCATAACCCCAGGGTCCTGAGATCCAACCCTGTATCTGGCTCTCGGCTCAGCAGGGGAGACTCCTTCTCCCTGAACCCCTACCCCCTGCTCATGATCGCTTTCTCTCGCTCTTGCTCTCTCTCAAAAAAAATTTTTTTAAGATGTTATCAAGTCCTTACTCAAACTAAGATGTCACAAGAATCTTAAGGCCACAAACTCCCTGGTCGGTTCTAAATAAAAGACTGTCAGTGGAGACTCATGTTGGCAACCCTGTCAGGACGCTCTCACTCCTGAGAACTTTTTCTGTAGGCTCACTTAATAAAACTCTATCACTTTACTCACTCACCTTTGTCTGGAGATTCTTTCTTTGATTTCGTGAGACAAGAACCTATCTCTTCCGCTTCAGTAGGAACTGAAAGAGCAACTCACGAGACTATTCCAATAGAAGACAACACAGAGCATCAAAGGGAAGATTTGTAACATGAGCAGTTATCACCATAGGGACAGGTCTTAGAAACAAAGTATCCATGGAAAAGCAGGAGGAGCATACTATTTCTATGGAGTGTCTCAACTGATCTCTCAACTTCCTGATGAGATAGGTCCTAAGCCCAAGAAGTTAAACAGGATAACCAAGGTCTGACAATATACACATAAGTGGGGAATCCTGAAGTCCAGTTTAGACCATAGGACTCCAGAGCCTGTGTGCTTAGTCAATATACCACTGGTATTCCATACACCAGGGAAAAGATAACAGAGGAACCAATGAAGACACATAGGTTGGGGCCCACTTCAAATTTTCCCTTATGATGCAACTTCCTTTTATCTCATATCCTAAGCTACTTGGGTATACACAAGATGCTAATTGACTCCACAGGTTGAGGAATGCCTTAATCAGGGAGGTATGCAATTGCCTTACTTGGGAATTTTACAAGAAAGATAAGCACTTCATAGAATGATGATCTGGACAAGACTCAAGACTGTCTAGTCTGGATCTCTCATGTAATACTGAGGAAACTGGTTTTCAATAATGAAAAGTGTTTGGTCGCAGAGCTGGTCAATGATGGAACCAGAACCAGTACCCAGGACTACTTTTTCCCTTATCTCTTGCTCTTTTTAGTATATCATGGTGCTTTACTCTGTCTACGATATCTATTATTATTATTATTATTATTATTATTATTATTATTATGTTCAATTAGCCAACATATAGTACGTCATTAGTTCTTGATGTAGTGTTCACTATTCATTAGTTGCCTATTAACACCCAGTGCAGTCTAGGATATCTTAAAGCCAACTTAGCAACATAAATATAGGACTTACTAGCCTCATGAACCTTTTGCCAGACCATCTGGCCCCAAGAAATTCTATTTTCCAGATCTACAAGAAATTCATCGATAAAAAGTTCAAAATAATTTCCTTCCCCCTGTGGGAAACAAGGACACTTCAGTTCCTTTTCTCTTGCTAATTTGTTACCTGTCAATGTTTACAGGTATTGTTATGCAAATCGAGTCACTAAAAAGAAATTGCATTTAGCCCACAGAACTACTTCAGCTTTTAACTTAGAATGATGGATCTGCTTGTTGGTGGGTGCTAATTAATGGCACAGGTGCACATCCTATGATGAAGTCAAACCTCTGCTAAGAGGAAGAAAATGAAACACACATACAAATAAATAAGCTTCTTAGAAATAAACCCAGTTTTGAAGTTCATACGATATGTAATGGTTTAAGTAACATCATTGGAAATGACACAAACTGCTAAACTAATTCTGCTTTTGTATTCAACAGCTTTTTATCTGACCCACAGTTTTGCTTATTTCTTACAATCCACATACTCCCCCCATTACCACCGTATGTATTTCCACATGTAGCTATCTGCAATGGAAAAAAACAAAACACACTGTGACTTCCTATTAGAAAATCAGCTTTGAGAAGCAACAGTGAAGGATTTCCAGAGATGGAAATGAAGGCAAGAAAATGCCAAGTTTTGCCATCAGAGCCTCCTCACCCCTAACCCCATCCTTGGAATTTTGCTCTGCTCACATTTCCCACAGTGAGGGCCATTTTCGAGAATGCAAGCTTGAGACAGCAATGTGTTATATGGAACCGAACCCAGTTCAGGTCTCTAAATAAACCTTTAAAATTCTGGCCAGCAGGTATGGAAATCTACTCATTTTGCGGCTGCCCAGGACAAGCCTTGTATGTAAGTTCCCTTGCTCATTAAAACGCCCTCTACCAAATGGAATGGCCTCTTCCTTTGGTCTCTGCCTGCCCTCCACGTACAGGGGCTTGTTTCAGATTTCACCTGGGAAGTTCCGAGTTTGTGAGCCAACTTCTCGGCAAGGATTTAAAAGGTCCTAATAAGAAAAGTAACCCTCGCACTGGCAGAAGTACTCAAATAAGCAACATTTGTATGCTTGGACTACTCACCCCCAGAACTAGACATTTATTCTAAATAGATGAATCAGATTTCAGTATTTGCTAGTCACTTTCTATAAATATTTATAGAAAGAGAGAAATTACATAAATTATCAAAAGTAAACTTACAATGAATTATCTGGTAAGGTTGTTTTAGTGGAGACTTTTTAACGGCAGACACATTTGAAAGCCATTAGAATGAATCTCAAAGAGCCAAAAGCGTGCAATATTTTTATTTGTTTCTAATTTGGGATTTTTATTAATCTATGACAAATTTATCCTCAGGTTTAAGAATTTTCCTAATTATTTACATATTTGCTTCATGTACAAGGAACTTTTTGAAATTAAAACTTTCTCAGATGAAATGAGAAAAGGCAACCAAATGCTAAATGAGATTATAGACTACTGAACTAGAATAAGCAAAGAAAAATAATTACGCATTGACAAATTTACGGAAGACAAAGCTAGGAAAAATAAACTGTAATGTTATTACTCAATGTTAATACACATCCACTCGTAGATGTGAGTTTACAAAAAAAAAAAAGTAAAAAAATAATGGGTGTTGCATGGAAGTGTTGAATCCCTATATTGTACACCTGACCTAATATGACACTGTATGATAACTACCTGGAATTTAAATAAAAACTTAAAATACATTAATGTGAAAATATTATTTCATTCATTTTTCCCTTTTTCCTATGTGTACTGTATTTTTTTTCTATAATACGGTGATACATGTAAAGTTCGATAAAAGAAAACACTCTCTGCTTTATATTTTGGTCATTATTTTCATTGCTCATTTTATGCAATGATTAATGAAATAATTGTCATTTAGAAGGGGGGCTGCTAAAAAAAAAAAGGATGCATTCAGGTATCAAAAACACTAGGTATACCATCAGACACTAGGTAGATTGGCAGATGAAATTCACCTATGGCTCTGGGCTCTGCTTCTATGTTCCCAGCTTCTCAAACTCTCATAGAGAATATATGGTTATTCCAAGTTCCTCCCAGGCATACGGAGTGGGGTAAAAATCTAACCTATGCCAGTTTGAGGAGAATAAGAGCATTCCTTAATTTTAGTAAGAGGCAGCAAGGAATGCATTAGCCTCATGCACAAAATAGCCATAAATTAAAAGATCCTAAGTAGCCTGAGATTGCTTTTCAGCATATTTGTTTGCATTCCCTGAATCCTAATTACACATCATTATGTAGGACTCCCTGAGGACCTAGGCAAACTGCAACCCAGTTACTGACAACCCTCTTGCCAACAGGCTGCCCAGCTGTTAGGAAATACAGCTTAACAGCAAGGAGAATAAAAGAGGAAACTCAATCAACTCAGGGGATGTGATCCTCAAAAGCTCGGGGCAAGCTTAGTCTTTGCTACTAAAATTCTATTTGAAATGCAAAAAGGATGCCTACAACTTAACCCAGCAGTAATTACAATGGTAAAGGGAATACTGGATCTAGTTAATTAACTGTACATGCATAGTGTATGCCATCATATTTTTTTTTCTTTTGCCCATTTCTTGTTAGAGGCTTGTTAGAGGGTAGAAAAAAGACTTACCTCAAGCATCTTGAGGAATACGGGGTGGGAGGGAATTACTTTTGGGAAAAAACCTCACTCATTTGACCAGTCTATGAAAATAGAAACCAAGTCAAAGCGTATTGAACTTGGGCACTTATGAATATATTCAAAGAAAGACCCTTGCCTCCTTGAAGCACTTTAAATCTGAGAAGTTGGAGTAATAAATTAGAGAGAAGTGGCAAAATTTAAGGAAAAAAGGAACTAAATTGTATATCAGTCAGGGTGTGTTCAGCTGCAAGTCACAGAAAAGTTGAAACACGGCTGTTTAAACCTAAGGACATTCAGCATTTACATGGAGTCATTTGGAGGAAAGTGGTTCCAAAGTGAGTGCAGTACCTCAATGATGTAATCCTAGCCCACAGTTTTGTACCTTCTTTTTGGCTTGTTCTTTCCTTCCCAAGATGGTACTTCACACAATGCCAAAGATATTCAAAGCAAAAACGAGGGGAGAGAATATCTAGGAGTTCTTCCTTCATATTTGTCTTCTATCAGAAATTACAGAATTTTCCAGAACCCTCCTAACAGAGGTCTCTTCATTTGTCCTTGCCTAGAATGGGGTCACTTGGACATTCCTAAATATAAGGGAAGATTTGAATGTTGGTATCTGGTAGAATATAACAGAATTATAACTATATCCCCTTTAAAAAGCCATAGTTGGTTAGCAAGTAAATTGTGAAAAGAGCAAAGAATGACTGTTGGTTAGTCAATTATCCATGATTCATTTAAAGTCTCTCTGGTGGAATCAGTATGATGATTAGGTCCCCAGTTTACTCGTAAATTTGAATCTAATAACAACAAAAAAGCCATCTAAACAAGTTATTTCCAATGGGTTTTAGAGAATAGTCAGCCTGCAACATAGCTAAGAAATTAGAATATTTTTAATTCACATTACTGTATTGAAGGTTTTGTTAATCCCGTAGTTGTAACACAAACTCTTAATCTAATGTTTTCCCCAATGTATTTATTATTTGTTTACACAATACATTGCTTTGTGTAACACACATGGAATGCATTCTCGACTACATTCCTCTTCCACTTATTAGCTCAGATTATAGACAGTTTTTGGTTGAGTGCTTGGAATTTTCCTAGCAGAGATTATCTAATATTATTGATTATACCCACTTATTGCTCACCATGATGCCTATCAAGATTGTTTGAGATATTTTTTCTTTCTCTCTGAACAAAGTATAAACGGGAATGAGTAAACGATCATAAAACTCCCATTCAATAAAGATCTAACAGAAACATGAATATAACCATGCAAAGACAAAACAGAATATAAAGCTACTGGCATCTATAATTATAATGTAGAACTAGGAAATACTGTTTAATGGAAAATATTGTTTTCTGAGCCTTGAAGATTACAAAGAGTGGAGACAGCCAATTTACCTGTTAATTTCAGCAAATAATTTCATGTGACTTTACTCTTGTCTCAAATATCTACTCTGCAAATTAGTGTAAGACAAAGAAAAAAGTCATAGAAATAGGGAAGTTGTGGAATGGCACTCTCTCTCCCCTTATACTTTTCCCAACCTTCACTGCCTACTATTCTAGACTTGTCAATCCCTAGGTAAACCAGAGTCCGGAAGGTAAGGATGGAAGTCTCATGTTCTCCTAGGTTTCAGCAATACCAAACCCAGCCTTCATGAGCTGCAGGCTGAGAGCCAATACAAAGTAAGTTTTCACCTGAATATACAAACTCCATATTCCAAAAAGCATTTCTCACTACTCTCATTTGCTGGCTTAGGGGAGAGCAACATCAAAATTTTTGCAAACCAGTCATATCTTCACAAAATTTTCGAGGTTCCAACACAACTCATGTAGAGAGTCTCACTACTAATCCAATGTCTCTGGAGGGGACACAATTGTTTAACCATTTGATGAACACTCCAGCACACTCTGGGACCAGAGTTCTTTATGACTCAATTTTTTTTTTCCCTGCAAATACACAAATCCAATTCTCGTTAGCTGTCAAGAAGACTTAGCAACATTCTACTACATTCCTTACAGCAACTAGGTTCGAAGGTAAGAACTTTAGGGTTTGCACACTATGAATATAAATACACACACACACACACACACACACACCTGGTTCCTCTAGAAGCTTCTTAGTTCCAGAATCCCTCAACTAGAGATTGTGATTAATCTAGAAATTATCAGAAATCCTCTCTCCTTTATCTTCCATGGTTGTTTTCCTCAGCCTGGTATTGGGCTATGTGGGCCCACTGGAGAACACTCACAAGGCTAGAGTCCCTAGAGCCTGGGAGACGCCTAGTACACACTTGTCAGAAAGGTAAACAAAGGTGATGATTAAAGAAACCAGTGCTCAAGGCCCAATGGATGAGACTTCCTGATTAATACTGCCTTCTGCAGAGATTCCACCAGTCAGATGCATTGGTCCTTAGGTCACCAAACACAGCATTTGACTATTTCCCTGACTTAGAATTCCCCCTGCATTCCCTTCTCACAAAGTGCAGCCTAAACCCAAGTAAAGCCTATCAGGATCCTACAGCCCTGGGCTTTCAGAAGATGAGTGGCTCCAAGGATGATATATACTCTTAACTGCTTCAGAGAAAAGTAAGACTTGGCATTGGCTTTAGTAAGAGGCAGAATTGGGATTCTAACTCAGGCAGTCTGAGCTCAGTGTCCACAGCCTTAGCTACCTCACCACTGTAGCCTTCAGAGAGCACACTGGCTGGTAAAATCACACCCACTCACACAATTTCCCCTTTTCAGATTTATCCCTGAGAGGTTGGTAAGGGGAAGGCAGGGGAACTAAGTAGGCAGGGATGGGATAGGGTGGGGTGGGGCATGGAATCAGTATAGTCAGGCTGTCTCAAGTTAGTGTCTCCATCAAAGAGAAGCCTTAACTAGCAGTTAAAAACCCCTATTTGGGGCATGCCTTAGGAAGGGAATTACTAGAATGTTAAATTCAAAGTCCAGTAAAACATAACTGTCAAAAGTTTCACCACTTTGAAAAGTCATAGTTTTGTCTTCACCGTGCTGTGTTCACAGAACAAAAACATCAAGCAAAAAGCTCTTCTTGCTTTTGGCCCTGAAGAACTACAGATTCTGAATAACAGCCAGTTATTTTCTGGAAATCAGAAATAGCTCCTGATTTAAAAAAAAAAAAAAAAATAGCCTCTTCCCCATGAAAGTACGGGGAAATAACTCAGGAAGAACATATTTTAGTCATACCTGTGGTGTCCACTTTCATCTGTTTGTAGTTTCTAGTGATACTAATTTCCATGTCTCTGATTAAAAACAGCTATAGGTAAAATTTTAAGAGTTCCCTCAAAATGTCACCAGGGCTTTGGTACTGCCATTGCTAATTTAATCTTATCATAGGTCATTGACCTAGCAGTGAATTCTTTAACAATTTTTTAATTTTTCCTTATCTCTTGGTGTCACTTCATTTTATCTTCACAAACCTCTTTAACAATATCTAATAATTAGTTTTTATAGTAAAGTGCTCCAAATTTATTTAATGGCAATATTTTGGATAAAATAGATCCTCTCAAGGCTATATTATATACTATTTTAGGCTTTGTTTCACCATATTCTTGTAGATTTTTTTAATTGTTCAAATTCATACTAACTATAAAAGAACTCCAGTTCATACTCTCCAAAAGATATCCCTCACTGCTTGAGACTTTCATAGCATATATTCTTATTTATAATTTGCCTCACTGTTTTTTTTTTTTTTTTAGTTTTATCTTCTCTACCAGAGAAAATGTTCCCTTTTTGAACATAAAATTTGACGAGTATTTATCTTCTTAGCTTCCACCATGTCTAGAGCAGAGTCTGACAAATAGAACTAATGTATCTATTCTGGCTCAAGCAGAATTTGTCAATGCAATAATTTAATAGTCAGGGGCGCCTGGCTGGCACAGCGGTTAAGCGTCTGCCTTCGGGTCAGGGCGTGATCCCGGCGTTATGGGATCGAGCCCCACATCAGGCTCCTCCGCTATGAGCCTGCTTCTTCCTCTCCCACTCCCCCTGCTTGTGTTCCCTCTCTCGCTGGCTGTCTCTATCTCTGTCAAATAAATAAATAAAATATTTAAAAAAAAATTTAATAGTCAACATGTTAGTGATAAATCACCATCTAAACAACTTTAAACCACAGGAAAGTGATGTAGCTGAGTAATTAAAATTTAAGTCCTACTGGTAGCCTTAGGTTTGGGTTTCTGCCTACTTACAGTGAGAGCTTAGCTGGGGGGTTTGACCACACCATGTCTCAGTATCTTCTCTTATTGGAAAAAAAAAAAAAAAGAGAGAGAGAGAGACTAGGAACAGGACCTGATAAATTTTTCCCCCATGATTCACAATGAAAACGAGATGATCATAAATTGCATATTGTCCAAGAGAAAATATATTATTGCTCTTTTCAATAGGAAGAAAAATAAATAAAGCCAATGTGTTCTATATAAATCAGGAAAATAAAACTAGACCTGGGTTTTGCTCACGTGCTTGCCCCAAGGCTGAAGAGGTTCTATAGTTGGCTGTGGGTTAGCCTAGAAGAGCAGAAGACATAAGAACAGTGACAATGATGTAACCCAGAAACCAAGACCTTTCTACTTTTCAACTCTTCTAAACTTCTAGGGATGCTGTGGGGGTTGAGAGGGCAGGCATGGGAGATAGAATGAGAGAATAAAATAAGGAGGAAGGGAGAAAAAAGTAAGCCTCTGAAAGAAATAGGGGATAATGAATAATTATTTCACTCAAATAATAAAAAATTGGGAATAAAAAAGCTTTAAACTAAAACCCAAAATGAACTGTAATTTACTTTAGGGTCTGCCACCGACTTACCTGGGGAATTTGGCTTGAGACACAACTTGTCCCTTAGATTTCATCAGTTAGATCAGATCTTTTATAGTCTCTTCCAGCTCTAATACCACAGGACTTTGATGCTAATATTTGATCCTATGAAAATCTAGTAACAAAGATGTGTGAATATAAACATGTTTTTCCAGGTCCTCTAATTACAAAATCATGGACCCAGATTGTTTCAAAGTCATGTTAAAGTCTGCTATGAAGTACTAAGCTCAGATATGAGACCTCTTAAGAAGGGAAAAGGGGCAGGTAGAAAGGAGTGGGGGAAAGAAAGAAGGAAGCACAGGGAAGGGAATAGGGGGAGGAAGAGGGAGGGCAACTAAAAAATTGAGTAGTGAACAGAAATCATGGAACAGGTTCTTTAAAAATAATTATATCCATTTCCTTTCTATCCAAGGCTGCTGAACTACATGGGGGAAGATTCAGACACATACACACACACAATTTCCATATATAGGCATATAGATACTATATATATGTATATTATGTATAATCACTCTTTAGTATTTCTGGAAAGTGAGCATTAGAAAAACCTATTATGTAGGCAAGGACTAGGATTCCAAGTTATTTACTACAACTACCTCCTACCACCTCCAGTTTCCTCCTGTCTTTGGGAGATACTTAGGATAAGATAAGCAAACCTAATTTGATTAAAAGAAAAAAAAAAGAATCACACACACACACACACTCTCTCTCTCTCTCTCTCTCTCTCTCTCACACACATAGGTCCTGATTTTCAAGAACAGGAAAAAGAAGTCCATTCCAACTGCTGAGTCTAATGAAATTCAAACAAAAAGACCCCTAAGGTTTGTTTGGACAAACATCGGTGACAAGACAAGGGCTCTTAACTGGATAGAATCACACTTGATTAAAACTCTTACCAATGTGACAATCTTTAAAGGTGTTTCTACACTTTGCTTCAAGTTTCCTTACTTGACCATGTACGGTAGAATACATTTTCAACAACTTAAAGGTACAAAAGGAGCTTTTTATCATAATGAGATATAAAAATCTAAATAGTCATTATGTCAGGAAAAGAAAGATTCAAAACAGAATACTTGAAAAATAATTCAGCAAGGAGCACCCAAAATAAAGTTCTGTAAAAATATGCACACCTTTTGATTCAGTGATCAAGTTAATAATTTTATCCTAAGAAAAGTATTAGGTAAGAGTCAATGATATAACATTAAAATTTCTCATTACAGCTTAACTTAAAACTAAATTATAGAATCTACAAACCCAAGAGTACGATATTAGTTTTGGTATTTTATTTTTTCAAAATTTCATAAAATGTGATTTAGTGACACTATAAAATGGCTATGGTATTTTGGTAAGATGGGGGTTGGGAAGAAGATATAAAATAGTATGGTATATGGCATTTTTTTTGGTTAAAATATGCATTGATTGATTAATTAGGCACAATCACAAAGCTCATGGGTTAAGTTGATCTGATTAATTTAGCTGTGAGAATTCTCTCCATACTCAAGTAGGGGAGGCATTTTGTCGACTAAAATCCGTTAATGTTCACACAATGGAGTAGCATCTGTAGCCACAGGACCCACGGGTGGGACTGGAAATCAAGAGCAGGAAATAAAGTGAGCAAAAGTCTGGGGGGTGGGGAACCAAACAAGTAACAAAGGTCTGGGGAGCCCAGTGAGCCCAGTGAAAAATACCAGAAGAATCAGGAACATAGGAAATGGAAGAGCAAATAGTGTAAATTCCACCAAGCTGGCAAGCACCGCTTGTGACAGAACCTGGGAGGGGTGGATTTCGTCTTCCTCCTTTCTGCATTCTCAGTTGCTTATTATGTGCGTAGCTCTGTCATTAACTGTGGAGGGCATGGCAGCACAATGAGACACTCCTGCTGCCTGTAAGGGTGTTTTAAAATAATGGGTGGAGGTCGTATGTGGGGTGGGGGCGTGTCAAGGAATATTCATTTGAAACAAGAGAAATAATTAAATGCAGATCTGAGGAATGATGCCTATGTTTACATGAAATTTTGACCTAAATTTATCAAATGGCATTTTATCCTACATTCATCTGGTGGGTTATGTGGACAGATATTATCACGCCTATTTTACAGATGAAGAAATGCCACTTGTTATCCTCAGTGATTAAAAAAATACTGGTAATCTTTCACAGCACAGGGAGAAACACCTTCCTGTGAGGTGGCCCTCATTAGGAAAGTCCAGATAGATAAAATATATAGCTAGAATATAAATTCTAGGAGGTTAAGGACTGTAAGCATCTTGTGAGTTACTGAATCATCAGCACTGAAACAATAAATAACTCTATGAATTCAGAATGAAGGAATAAATTAAAGAAAGAATACATAAAGAAAATGCAGGTGACTGTGGATATCAACCAGGTGTGGACTCCTACAGATTGTGGTCCATCCTGCACTCTCAGACTAGGAGGGCAATAAGCAGCTTTAGGCCATATGGTTTGGTGTCTTCCCCAGTGATGAGAAGTGGGAGGAATATTCATTCCCCCCCATCAGCAAGTAATTTACCGAACATTCACTGTGGGTCAGGTACGACCTGCATGCTTGGTCTTCTGGCCTGGCTCTGGCCCTCTCAAGACTTCCCAGAACAAGGGCAAGGGCTTTGTTGCCCCCAACAACTTCCTTCCCATTTAGGCCTCCAGTTAGGAAATGAGAAGTGAATAAGGCTACTCTCAGAACCTCAAAAGTACATCAGAGTTTCTTGTATTGCTAAGTTGGCACATCAGCCTTCCTTTTCTCTTCTCCTACACACAGGGGCCCTGAAATGGGATCAGTATCTGGCAGGAAACACAGATGGAATCTTCATTCTTTCCCTATTGAGGCCGGATGAAGAGTCAAAGGAACATGAAGAGTTGAAAATAATCTTGTAGTTCCAAGCCTCTGCTTCAGAAGTAGGGGCCTTGGAGAATAAAAGGCTTAAGTCCTCAGCTAGTGAACAGTAGCTCCTTCCCCGTATTCTAGCCAATATATAGCAGACCCTTGAGCAATACAGGTTTAAACTGTGTGGGTCCACTTATATGCAGTTTTTTTTTCATTAAAAGTATTAGAGAAGTTTTTGGAGATTTGTGACAGTTTAAAAAAAAACTTGCAGATGATTGTGTAGCCTAGAAATATCAAAACAATTAAGAAAAAGTAGGTATGATATGAATGCATAAAATATATGTAGCTAATAGTCTATCTTCTCATTTACTATCACAAAATATACGCAAATTATAAAAAGTTAAAATTTATCAAAACTTAACACATACATAAACCATACATGGCATTACTCACAATCAGGATAAATATAAACAAATGCAAAGATGCAGGATTGAATTACGACTGCATAAGATTAACTGTAGTGCATGCTGTACTGCACAATAATTTTGTAGCCACCTCCTGTTGCTATTGCAGTGAGCTCAAGTGTTGTGAGCAACCACTTAAAATACCATGTGATACTAATCATCTCCATGTGAGCTGTTTGTCTCTCTGGTAAATTGCTTATAGCAGTAAACAGTGATCTCTCATGGTTGTCGCATATTTTTCATCATGTTTAGTGCAATACCGTAAGCCCTGAATAACACCGTGAGACCCATACAAAGTGCCATTAGTGATTCTGGAAGTGCTCCCGAGAAGCAGAGGAAAGTCATGACATTACAAGAAAATGTTGAATTGCTTGATATGTACCATTGATTGACGTCTGCAGTTGAAGTTGCCTGTCATTGCAAGATAAGTGAATCCAGCATAAGGACCACTGGGGCCGCGGGGGGAAGGAGGAAGAAAAGGAAATTTGTGAAGCTATCACTGCAGCTCTATCAGCAGGCATGAAAATCTTGCACTTTTTGTGAACTACCTTTTCATCTATTGAAAATACAGTTTTTATGTGGGTGCAGGATTGCTATAAGAAAGCGTTACCTACAGACTAATATAATTAGAGAAAAAAACAAAGTCATTATTTGACAATTTTAAGCAAAAGCAAGGTGAAGGATCTAAAGCTGGAGCATTTAATAATGCCAGCAAAAAATGGTTTGATAATTCTATAAGGTCTGGCTTAAAAAATGCAAGATATCAGATGCAGCTCCTCCTAGGAGGCAGAAGATGAGTTCCCAGATGCCATTAAGAAAACCAACAAGAGAAAGGATATCTGACTGAAGAGGTTTTTAATGCAAACAAAGGTGTCCAATTCTGGGGGAAAAAATTCCACAAAGAATAATTATAAGAAGAAAAGTAAGCACCAGGATTTAAGCTGAGAAGGAATAGGCTAACTCCACTGTTTTGTGCAAAGGCAGTCAGGTTTATGATCAGGACTGTCCTTCTCTTTAAAACCGCTGAGCTTTGAAGGGAAATAAACAGCAGCTTCCAGTTTTTTGGTTGTACAACAAGAAAGCCTGGACAACAAGAACTTTTTTTTTCTGGATTGGTTCCATCAATGCTTTGTCCCTGAAGTCAGAAAGGACCTTACCAATACAGGACTGCCTTTTAAAGTTCTTTTGATATTGGACAATACTCCTGGCCACACATAACCCCATGTGTTCAACACTAAAGTAGTCTACTTGCCCCCAAACATATCTCTAACTCAACCTCTACATTGGGTGGTCATAAGGACCTTTAAGGCTCATTACACAGAGTACTCTATGGAAAGGATTGTCAATGCTATGGAACAGAACACTGGACATCATGAAAGTCTAGAAGGATTACACCATTGAAAAGGTCATCATTGCTACAGAAAAACCCATGAATGCCATCAAGCCTGAAACAATAAATTTCCACTGTGTCCAGATGTTGTTCAAGACTTCACAGGATTTAGGACAGAGCCAATCAAGGAGATCATGAATGAGATTGTGGATATGGCAAAGAAAAAGTGGGGAGTTGAGAGTTTCAAGATATGGATCTTGGAGAAATTCAAGAGCTAACAGACACCACACCTGAGGAATTAATAGAAGAAACCTTGGAGATGAGTGCGTCTGGGTAGTGCCAGACAATGAGGAAGAAGACAAAGAAGCAGTCCCAGAAAACCAACTGACAGACAATCGGGCAAAAGGACTCCAATTATTCAAGACTTCCTCTGACTTCTTTTATGACATGGACCCTTCTATGATCTGAGCACTGAAACTATAGTAAATGGTGGAAGAAGTATTCATACTATGTAGAAATATTTTTAGAGCAGTCAAAAAGCCAAAAGATGAGACAGAGATTAGGATGTATTTCCATAAAGTTTCACTGAGTGTACCTGCCTCCCCTTCCACCTTCACCTTTCAGCTTCAGTCACCCCTGAGACGAGACCAACCCTCCTCCTCTTCTGCCTACTCAACATGAGACAACAAAGATGAAGACTTTTATGATGATCCACTTTCACCTAATGAACAGTAAATAACCTCCATGCTGTACAGTCAATAAGTTTATCTGTTCTGAGGTTCTTCATGTGAAAATCCAATAGTTGTACAACAAGAACTGTTTGAGATGCTGCGTCACTACCATCATCACCTAAGTATTCATTGTGCAGATCATGTGCAAAAGTTATATAGAAGTGGACAGCCTATCCTTAAATAGGTATACAGTGAGTGATACTTAATGTAAAATTAATGATGTGTTAGTTTTCTTACTGTTTTATAACTTCGCTTTCAAAGAAATACATTACCGGACAGTATGTCTCTCTCTCACAACTGGAGAAACTGCATATTAGCTTTTTTTTTTTTTTTAAAGATTTTATTTATTTGACAGAGACAGCCAGCGAGAGAGAGAACACAAGCAGGGGGAGTGGGAGAGGAAGAAGCAGGCTCCCAGCAGAACACGGAGCCTGATGTGGGGCTCGATCCCAGAACGCCGGGATCACACCCTGAGCAGAAGGCAGACGCCTAACGACTGCGCCACCCAGGTGCCCCTGCATATTAGCTTATTAACACATAAGTGTGTTTTAAGTAGTCTCCACGCCCAGTGTGGGGCCCAACAACAGGGACTGAATTCAAGAATCCAAGATCAAGATCTGAGCTGAGATAGTGAGTTGGACACTTAACTGAGCTACCCAGGTGCCCCAACAGATTAGAGTTTTTAAAAAATATATGTAACAATAATTCCAATACTGTATTATGAATATGACTAATTCTGTATGCCACAAAAATTTTAGAACAATTCATTCATTACTGTATAGGCTAGGCTACCATGAAGCAATTGTATCGATTACACGGCCACTATAAAGCAACCATAGTGCTGCTGTTATCAATCCATGAATCATTACACCTATAAATACGAATCTTTTTTACATTGTTTTCATTTTTATGTCTAGTGTTACATAAGATACATAATACATAAGATTTACAGTGTTTTGTATCATGTAAGACAATGCTGCTGTAGGTACTGACAGACAATTCATCTTACAAAATGATGTAAAGTTACTGTATCGATAAATACGGCACAGTACTGTAAATGTATTTTATCTTCTGACTTCCTTATTAATGTTTTAAGAATACAGTATATAATACATGTAACATATAAAATATGTGTTAATTGACTGTATGTTATTGGTAAGGCTTCTGGTCAACAGCAGGCTATTAATAGTTAAGTTTTGGAAGAGTCAAAACTTACACATGGATTTTCAACTGTACAGGGCATAGGAACCCCTAGCCAGCACATTGCTCAAGAGTCAACTGTATTCACCTTCTCCTCCCCGCCCCCCAACCCAGGAGCGCAGTGATAGAGCAGGGAGTCAGGGGAGCAGCTCTTGCTCCCCCAAAACACAGGACTTATTTAAAATGAAAACACTTGCAGGGGAGTGGAAGTAGCTGCTTCCAGCCTTGCTTTCCAAGGCATAATGGACCCCTGGCTGTTCCCTAAGAGCTAGAAAAGCATTAAACATGAAGGAAATGGGATCTTTAAAAAGCTCCCCTGTCAACTGTTATTTTACCATTTATTTCTAAATACAGTTTAACCACTCTGCACAAACAATAACAATCAGAGCATATAAAATGCCTTCTCCTGTCAACAGGACAAATGGGCTTTGGAAGTGAGGGGGAAACACATGGGAGCCAGGTGGGCCACAAATGTTAATTCTCCCTTTACGTGGCAGGAGAGTTTATGCATTGACTGTGGGGCTTTAGGGAAAAGCTGATGTATCTGAAGCTAAAACTGGGATGTTAGGGACATGAAAGAAAGTGAGGAAGGGGACTGGACAGAGTGGCAGAAGGAAAGGAAATAGGCTTCTGACTTTAGGGGGTCATGAAGCTAGTGAGCAGTCATTCCCATTCAATACAAAAATCTTATCTTTAATGCCAAAATTGGACAATAAAATATCACCTCCTTAGGACTGCACGAAGCTTTCAAAGTTCCTCAAAGGATTTCCATTGCTGTAATTTCATCATTCTCACCACAACCCAGACACATCAAACAGCTTTCATTATTTTCCCTTGAAAAGACAGTACACACGGAGACACAATGTGATTTGCCTGAAGTCACTTCTCAGGGAGAGAGGCAAAGCTGGGATTAGCACCTCTATCTCTTGCCTCCCAGATCTGTTCCTCCACTAAAGCAGGGGATGGCAAACTACAGTCCTAGGGAAGATCCAGCCCATAACCCATATTTGTCAATAAAGTTTTATCAGAACACAGCCACACCCAGACCAAACCTTCTTCTGAGCTACAATAGCAGAGTTGAGTAACTGTGATAGAGACCTTATGGCCCATAGAGCCTAAAATATTTATTAACTGGCACATTACTGAAAAGGTTTATTGATTCCTNNCCAACCCACTACCTCTCCAGGATCATGACAAGGCCCTTTTAATCCAGAGGTCTGGCTGTGATAATGCCTCAAGGGGAGGTTTGAGACAGAAGAATTTGCTCAGTTACAATTTAAAAATCTATTATGACCCAGACACCCTGTGTGGAGTGACTCATTTGTAAACGTGTCTGAGTTTTTTCAGCCTCAGCTCATAAATGGAGCCAAGTGCTCACTATATCGAAGGGGCAGTTTGTACGACTTGCGCTTCTTCAGTAAAGAATTATGGCTCTAAAAATATACTTTTGCTAAGATTGTATATATGGCTTATGATTTCATGTATTTGAATCTGGTACCCTCCCACACGTACCCTGCACGTGCATTTTCTCCAGCCTGGTTCTTAGCTCAATCCACCCTCCCCAATCCATCCCCATGGCCTAGCTGCTGGTCTCTCACTCAGGACAATTTAATTTCTTTCTTGCAGGCTGTTGAGACTTCCTCACCCAGCTGTATAAGGGGATTCATCATGCCATTTTCCCCCAGGTTCAGATACTTTATTTCCAGGGGTCCCAGGTGTTCTTCCTTCCTGGGGTGGGGTGGGGAAGCAGAGAGTGGAATGAAGGAATCAAGGGAAGCCAGAGGAGAAGGTAGAGGGAGGGTAAAAACAAAGCAAAAGGAGGAATTTTTTCCCTGAATGATTTCTGACTGTGATGTTTTCTCTTGTTTTTCCAGCAGACTGCTCGCTCAATGCAAGAGGACACCATTCCTGCTTAGTTGCCCAATGACCCACCCTGTAACATAGAACCTGACACTTAGTCACTGTAAATACATGTGGAAAAATGAACAAAGTTAAGCAGATTCAGGCCCTGCCAAGGACTGAGAAGGATAAATTTCACCTCAAAAACATATTTTGGCAGCAATTATGACCATTTACCTAACAGTAAATTGCTTTGTCTTCAAAAGAAGCTCAGGCTGAAATTTAAAACCAGAGTCTCAGCAAAGGGGAGAAGCTGGACACAGCAGGGAGAAAGCAATACCGAAAACACACCATTCCCAGCCTATCTTTATGCAACCACCATTTC
>NW_024426885.1:20574634-20671588 GCF_017311325.1 Ursus maritimus | reverse complement strand
TTTCAAGTAAATTCTCATTTATAGGAACCAGCCTCTCCTAGAAACCAAAAGTCTAGAAAAAAATTCAATTCCCTTAAATTTAAATTTAGTTCCCTTCACTTGCATTTATGTCAGAGGTTATACTTGTTTTTATAGCATAGACAAAACATTCTGAAGAGCACACTGGGTCACACATGCATGAAAGGTCAAGTTTTGTGAGGCTGGATGGTAAAACTCAGTATTTCCTCTTACCTTGTATCCTGAAGCACAGCAAAGGATCTAATATTTATTTGTCCCATGTTTTGTTTCCCTGGGACCTTTCATGAGACGCCTCAGCAGTAGAGCAGGCAACCAAACATTTAATCCACGAAGCAGGAAGACTAGTGATGTTTACCCCTCGAGTCAAATGGCCAACTGAGCGACTAGGGCAGTCTGCGTGTGGTGGTAACGAGCTTAAAGGAGCACGAATCAGGGAGTGCCAGTCCGCCATGAATTAACCTGCAGATTGGCCCTGAGTGGATGCGCCTGCATTGGGTCATTACCTGCCTTTTCTGGGGTCAGATCTAAGCACGCATCATTTGCCATGATTTCTAATTACCAAAGCTAGCTCTGAGCCAAGGCGAATTAGGTCTAGGGTCTGTGTCCCACAGGTTTGGGAGGGCCTCTCCTATCAATCAGAAACAGCTATGTTAGGACTCAGAATATATTTGGGAGAAAAAATAAGCCAGATGCTATTAAACTGAACCTAACCTAAATCTCCATCAACAAGTTGCGAAAAAGTAACTTGTGGTTCCTCCAACAGTTAAAAAACATAAAGGACGCATGTCCACATTGATATTGCCCGGCCAGCTGCCCATCTGATTAATCTGGGGACTTTTAAACACCCCAGACTAAGTGAATCAGGATCTCTACAGGTGTGGCTGTGGGTGCGGGTATTGTTTTCAAAGCTCCTTCAATAATTAGAATGTGTATCCTATGTTGAGAAACATCAATGCCAACGAGAAAAAAAAAAAATGAGTTGTTACTGAATAAAAAGCACAAGTTTAGAAACAATATGAAAAGTATAATTCTATTTTGTTTCAAAAATCAACCAAGTTAATTGTGGTTCTGTATTTATGAATCAGCAAAGAAAAAACTGAAAGATGGCAAAATGTTAAGTTTTGACAAAGATGGGTTCTTGAGTACACGAGTGTCCATGATACCGCTTTCTAATACTTTATAGATGATAGTGCTATTTCATTTTTTAAAGAAAATTATGTTAAATTACTAAAAAACACATTAATACTGGATACTTTTTGTTTTGTTTTTTCAAAGATTTTATGTATTTATTTATGTATTTATTTATTTGAAACAGCACAAACAAGCTGGAGGAGGGGCAGAGGGAGAGGGAGAAGCCGGCTCCCCACTGAGCAGGGGCTGGATCCCAGGACCCAGAGATCATGACCTGAGCCAAAGGCAGACATTTAACAGACTGAGCCATCCAGGGGCCCCAATACTGGATACTTTTTAAAAGAGGGGCATTTTTAGTTTTTATACATCAGTGTACTCCTTTTTGTAATTTTAAATTTAATGGAACACTTACTTCCCCTCCTTCTCTCAGATAGCTAAGGCTGAGGGAAGAACAGATAACTTGCGACCACCTACTATCCCCAAGGCAAAAAGGAGAAATCAAACCCTCCTCGTTCCTTGCTGGGTGTCTCAGGCTGAAAAACACTTAGGGGCTTTTTACTTTTGGAGGCTGCTCCTAATGTTCAGGTAACATCATCTCCTATAGTTATCCAAGGAAGAAGGAAAGGGCGGCAAAGAAACGGGGCTCAGAGTGTATGTCCTTAGGCACAGTCCCTCTCACAGCCCAGAAAAAGCCCATATAGGGACCATCTTCCCACTTGCACCTGCCCCTCTTGGAAGTCAGCTTCACAATTTTTCATGTCATTGTCACTAAAGATTTGCAGATAGAATTCTATAACCAGGTACTGAGATGAAGAGAGAGCAGAACTGAGTCTAAGAAAAGACAACTGGTACAGTATCTCCAGAATTTGTTAAGCTATTTGAAGGGGAAAGCTGAAATTAGGCATTAAACAAAAGTATGCAGGTAAAACAAGCATCAGTTCTTTCAAGCTAAAAAATTAATTGAAAATCTATTTATTCACAGTTGGCATATATAGCAGTCCCGCCTTATCCATGGTTTGCTTTCCACAGTTTTAGTTACCAAAAGTCCACCAGGGTCCAGAGTAAAAGATCTGATTATCACCCAGAGGTAGCCTAACACTACATCACAATGCCTATATCATTCACCTCACTTCAGGTTATCATGTAGGCATTTTAGCATCTTACATTGTCACAAGACAAACAAAGCGTGAGTAGAATACAAGAAGATATTTTGAGAGACCACTTTCACATCATTGTTATTGAAGTGTACTGTTATAATGGTTCTATTTTACTATTATTGTTGTTATTCTCTTCCTCGGCCTAATTCAATGTTACCATAGGTGTGTATGTACAGTGTTCTGTACTATCTGTGGCTTCAGGCATCCACTGATGGTCTTGGAACATATTCCCAGTGGATAAGGGGAGACTATCTGATCTGATACCCTGAACCAGTACTGGCAGTAATGTAAACTGACCCAATCCGTTGAAGTGGCAATACGATAACATCTAAGAAGGGCCATACAAATCAAATCCTTTTGATTAAGTTGATGACATTAATTGCAACATTATTGATACAAGGCATGTTCCAAGCAGATGGGATTCTTTTAACTATCCAATCAATAGTGATCCATGGTGTTTTCCTAGAATTAGTCTTTTTAGGCAGCAGGGAGGCCAGCAGAGAGTAAAACAACTGTAGTTGGAAGAGCCTGATTCATGGTCAACAGGACCTTAGGATACTGTCAGCTTTCGCTTTAACGAGGCTGCTGGAAACACAACAATGCATCTGCTGGTTCTTTGGAATCAAATGGGATAGTTAGTTGGAAAGAAAGCTGCACTTGGATTATTTTGCTACAGTTGGAAATTAGACCTTAAGTTTGTGCTAGACTGAGAGGGCAAGTGGGAGTTGGAGCCCTGAGATCCATGTTTTAACAAAGTCCTTAGATAATTATGATATATTCCAAAAGTAAAATAATCTTCCTGACCTAATGATTTGATACCTACTTTCCTGGGCAAAAACATGACATCATTTGTTATGTCGACTGAACAGAGCCAACTCCTTTCCTTCATTCACATTTCAGCCAAAACATCCCCTCCTTAGAAAGTATTTCCTCAACAACCCAGCCTCATGTTTCCTCTTCTGTCACTCTGCATCATTATCACCCTATTTTATTAAATATATATAATTTATCATCATCCAAAATTAATTATTCATTTCATGTACTTCTGGTTTCAGCTCCTGTCCTATCCGATCCATGGAATTAAGAACTGTTAATATTTGTTGAATGAATATGTTAGTGAGTGAGTGAATGTGTCGAGTAATTTTTATACATTGATTAATAATAGCAAATCCTGGAGGGTCTGAGAAGTGAAGTGATTGCCCAAGACTATTGATTTATTTATTAGCCATATGAATAATAAAACTGAACATTTTCTCTTTGGCTTCAAAGTCCATGCTCTTTCCAGTACCCCGCACTAACTCCAAGGACTGACATCCTTACATGTTCTTCACCAATCTCCATCCACTGACTAGCCCAACATGCACAACAGAGGCTGGTGTTACATCTGTGTGCTGTGTTCATACCACACCTTCTGTGTTTCTCCTTTTTCAGACCTGTATCCAATAAAATATTGAGCTGAGATCCAGGAATTGGGTCATCGCGTCATCTGTTTTTGCTACTACTGCCAACACGGTGATTGGCATACAGGTTGTACTCAAAACGTGCTGTTGGACCCAGCTGCAGTTCTGATTATGGCCAGCATAGTATGGCATTTTACTACATGTGGGATGTTTTATGTGCATGCAGTATCTTCCTTGATTCCTGCAACAGACCTGGACATGTAAAAAACAAAACAAAAAATAACAACAAAAAAAAATCTGAGACTCAGAGAGACTTTCCTAAGAATAGGTGGTAGAGTCTAGACTGAAAGTTTTTCTCTTCTTTTTCTTCATTATTTTTCCAACTTCCAAGTCTTTCATGTAACATGTCTACTTGGTGAGCTGCAACTCAACCTTCTAGACCCAACAATAAATTTACCACTTCTGTAACCACCTCCTGAAAAGAGTTATAACAGGTTTAGTTATAAAACCTAGAAACCCCCAAGATGTCCTAGAACAGGGTAATGGATGAATAAATAGAAGTACATCCATACAATGGAATAGTACACAGCAATAAAAAGGGATGAGCTATGAATTCATACAAAAACACAGATGGACCTTAAAAGCATTTTCCTAAGTGAAAGAAGCCAGACCTAAGGGGCTACAAGTTGCATGACCGCGTTTATGTGGCATTATGGAAAAGGTAAGCCAGGAGATGGTCAGCTGATGAGTAGCTACCAAGTGTCAAGGGAAGGGGAAAGAGGTGACTACAAAATAGCAGCACAGATGAAATTTTAGGGTGAAAGAACTGTTCTTGATGGTACTGGGTGGGGGTGTTCTGTGCCATTTCCTAACTGGAGTTTCTGATCTGATATGCTCTCTTCTCTCTCTTTCCAAGATCTCTCTTTCAAGATATGTACAAATATAGAAGTCAGAGAGGTAAGGTATATTTTCCACTTGGAAACTTGGAAAGCAATGAATGGCAGAATTCAAGTCCAAAGTTCTTTGAATCTTGCCTTAACGAGTCTTACATGTTTCAAAAAATTTAAATTTTCTGCTTAAATACAGAACTTTGATTAATTACTTAAAGCAGCAGGGAAGTTATTTAATTAGTATAAGAAGATTCAAGTTCAAATTGAAGGATTAATTTTCTGAGTTATGATATGAAAGATATGGTAATTAAGTTAGGAAGTAAAGGCAAAGTCTCTCAAACCTGAATGGAAAGAATTTCTGATTCAATTATTTGATTAAACCACTCCTGGGAATGATGTGAAATCATAACCTCTCACAGAAAGGTTGAATTGTAGGGTAAACCCTGTGGATGATATCATACTAAATATATTATCATGATTTGCCTTAATGTAATACATACGTATGTACCAAAGAAATAAAAATGAGTAGATCATTATTTTAAAACGTGCAAACTTTTAATAGAAAACTAAAGTAACTAAATAACACTCTTCTGAAAAAGTTTCTGGCAATTACATTACAACAGAAAACACAGAGAAATGTCGCAGGCTGCATAACCTGTGCTTTTCTGAGGAAACGGACGGAAAATAAATTTGCATTCGTAGAAGCTTTCTGGGTTCTTGGATTTGAAGGAGCCGAGGATGAGATGGGGATGAAGATAGTTTTTTTTTCAGCAGGTTTTATTATTTCTAAGAAATATGGGTGAAGTCTGTAGTTCATAGTGTCTCCCAAATGCGAAAGTTTTCATCTCACCCCTTCTCCTTTCCACCCCATTCACCGCTGGCTTTAACCTTCTGTACCCTCCATCTCTTGGCTTCCACCCCACAACACTTTCTCTAGTCACTCTGCATTTTTTTTTTTTTAAACCAGACCAGTGGACCATGGCTTGTTCCCTTACGGAGCCTCTTGTTGGAGCAAACCCGATGCTCCTCCATAGTTAAGCTGAAGGCTTTGTCCTTGACTCGATGACTCCGTGCAGGGGACCCCCGCGGTTCCATGACCTTCCTCCTCTCCACTAGAGGGCGCCCTGGACGACGCTGGGGCGCTGGCGGAGCCCTGCTTCGCCTCCGCAGGCTGGGATTCCAGGCGCCTAGATCCAGACCCTGATCCGTTCCCGGCAGGGAGGTGGGGTGGGAGGGCAGTTGAGTCACAGATCCGCTACCTCCCGCGCGCAGAGGAATGTGAGGCTCAGAGCAGGCCTGGAGAGATGGTGCCGCTGCGACGCAACCTTTCCCACTTTTTCCCAACGTTGAACCGAAGGGAGGTCCCAAACCTGAGTGCTGCTGCAGCGATCTCCCCGATCGGTTGTACGGGAGGGCGCAAAATAACCCCGAGTCCCTTCAAATGTAAGGGAGATTGGCGGAAACAGTTTTGGGGCAGGTGTGGCCGCTTGAAGGGGACGAGCCACCCCCAGGCGGGGTCGGAGGTGGCTGAAAGTCATGGCAGAGGGGCTGCAGGCCGGCTGGTCGGACCGGCAGGAGTGAGGGAGCTGAGACCCTGGCTGTGCGTGGACTGCGGGCGTCGCCACCCGCAGTGACTCTGCCTCTCTGCAGAAGCTGGCCCCAGACCCACACCACAGCTTCTCTCTTTGCTGACGACTGTCCCTGCCAGGAGCCTGTCCCAGAGCTCCAGGAACTTTGGATGGCGTCGTTTCTGTTCTTGCGTTTTGGGAATTGCCACCTTGATCTGACCCAGAGCACAACCTGAGTGTTCTAGCCCGGAGAACATCCCAGAAATGGCAAGCAACAGGGTTTGTGTATGCATGAGATGGGAGGAGGGTAATGTGAGGTCCTGTATATATATATATATATGTGTGTGTGTGTGTGTGTGTGTGTGTGTGTGTGTGTGTCTGTAGCAAACTGAAATGCCTTCTTATCTCTTTGCAGTTTTTGGAATCCTAATACATCTCGATTTAATCAACAAAGAATGATGCCCCCAAAATACGAAATAGTTACAATAAAGTAATAATACTACTTCCAGTTTCTAATAAAACTTTTTCTTAATACCTACATGGTAACCTCACAGAAAACCTAATTACTCTCAGAGTAATTGTTTATCATCAAACAGGAAAACTTTTAGGTGATTATTTAAGAAAAATTAGTTATGAGAAATTGTATTTTCTAAAAATGGCTGCAACAATTTCATTCATCATACATGTTCTACCTATCATATGACTTTGACATTCCCTTCTCTTAATCTGGGCAGACTGTGGCTATGACACAAGTGACATTATATGACTCCTGAGGTTAGATAGAAGATGATAACACATTCTGTCTGGTTCTCTTCTGACACATGCTCTGGAGCTCAGCCACCATGCCATAAGGAAGAGGAACGCAGGCTCTCAGAACCCAGCTCCAGCTGCCCAACTTGCATGCCCTCCGTAGCAATTGAGTTATCTCAGATGGGGATGCTGAACACCCCGTGAATCTCCCCAGCCGATGCTGTGACAAAGGGAGAAGAGTTGATCCTGCCAGGCTTTGCCCAAAGGGCAGATTCCTGAACAAATAAATGAGTGTTGTTGTTTTAAGCCACTAAATTTAAAGCTGGTATGTAACATTAACAGAAAACTGACACATTTAATTGCTTCACAAACCTTTCCCACAATCTTTATTCAACAATCCCTCCCCAAAACTGCTGCAGATGTATTAACAGATCCCTACCCAAACATAGGACCGAGAATGACAAGAGGAAAAAGAAGAAATCAGTGGATAGAAGGTTAAGTGATAAAGCTGATTTTGAATGAATTCACTTAATTATCTAATCCTTGATTATTGTTAATCTTGCATAAACCCAAATTGTCTAACATGAAACACTTCCTACAGAAACTTGGTGAAAATATAGCTGAGATTTTGTCTCTCCAAAACGATTAGATCTCCCACCTTCCCAAGTACACTGGTCTCAATCATTTCCTAAAGAGGGGGTGTTTGAGAGCAATTTGATGTCAATGTACTTAGACCTAGACATTTTTTAATGCCTTGTGTTGCTTATTCATTTGAGAAAAGGGTTAATAAGGTATACATTAAATTAGCTTCAATTTTTGGAAATCATTACATTTAATTTTATATATGTCTACAACCCACTGATCTGAGTCAATAAGCAAAATGGATATATCACAAATCCTCCAAACCAACTCCTTTTGGCCAATCATATTGGAAAGTGAGCTAATCAAATTAGAGGGGTTTTAGTCCATTAGCCTACTAAGTTTCCTCAGTAGAGTTCATTGCTAAAATTAAAATGAATAAGCATTCAATGGGAAAACCATTGATGTTATGAACCAAGAAGTGGCAATAGTCATGTAACTCCTACAATAAAACTCTACATTATACATGAGAAAAATATCTTCAAGTCATTGCCTTTTCAACCTCAGAATTGCCACCACCCTAGCTAAAGCTAGCCTCAGTTTTCATCTGCACAACCACAGCAGCAGCACTGGTGTAACATCCTACCTCCACTTCTACTGTGCTCCAGTCTCTTTAATACTATAAGTATCTTCAGCATGGGTCACATTAACTCACCAGCACCACAGGACAATGGATACAGGATGAATATAATAGAAATGTTAGGTATACTTAGTTTTGTTTAAAACAAGTAGAAATGTACTTTTATTAACATTTAATTACTTATTTCATTTGATGACTTGCATATTTATATATTGATGATTTGTACAGGTATATAAAATTTAAAACAAAAATGAAGGATCCAAACTCCCAATGTAGCATTTGGGTTAGAGATTGGGAGAGGAAATATATCTCCCAAATTTTATATAGGAATTCTGAAGTCATAATTTTGATTTACTTCCCAAAACTTACATGATTACAATTCTCTAATCAGATGGTCCTCACTCAACCAAGTTCAAGGGTTTTTGTCATTTATGGTTACACTTTACAGTTTTCAAAATAAAATGTAAAAAATCTTTTCTTTAACTTGGAATGTCTTATTATGAATATATATTTGCCATGTCGCTTGATGATTGATTAAAAAAATGTTTTTTTTCTTTTGAAGCCATCCGTTTGATAATGCCATTATTGATGAAAAACTGCAAATACAGTTTATAGATCATTACATTTGTAATCTTCTTTCCCCATCACCATTTTTCTTTTTCCAGCATTAAGCTCTTCCAGAGTCAAATGAAGAGCTATAGTGACAGTGATGAGCAAGAATATTTCTGCTTTGTCAATTCAAATAAATTCCAAGCTAGTAAATGACAAGCTATATTGTTAGTAAGGATTAACATCCAGTAATGTCTAAAAAAGGGACTGTGTATACACAATCACAGGCAGTGCCGAGAAAGGGACAGGCAGGATTAGGTAAGGAGAGATAGATAGGGGGTTCCATGATCAGGCTCACAGAAATCCCCAAAATGTGGAGGTATAAGGAAACCAGAGATAAGGGAACACTCCAGACCACCCTGCCCTACTTGTCTGAGGGGGTAGTCTAATTCATGACAGTCTCCTGTGGTCAATAGGAAGTACACAGACCCTAAAAAGAAGTAAGCCATTAAAGATGTTATCACTAGTCCTGCTAAAACAAAGGTGTTGTCAGGTAGAGAAGTCAAAAAGATTTAAGTTCCCTGGTTAGCTTTCTATAAAAGACCAACCCTAAAAGCCCACAGTGGCAACCCTGTCGGGACCCTTCTCACTCCTGAGAGCTTTTTCTGTATCCTTGCTTAATAAACTTCTGTCACTTTACTCTCTCTCCTTTGCCCACAAGATTCATTCTTCGGCTCCTTGAGACAAGATCCTAGCTCTCCCACTTCAGTGCTGATAGTGTTTTAAAGAATATTCTTATCTAAAAATTTACCATTCCTTTGACATGGTTTGAGCACATCCAGTAGCTTAGTTTTTTTCCCCAGTTTTCTATCATTGGTTACTTTTGAAACTGATTTGGAATGCAGATACTTTTTCTGCCTGATACCAATTAGGAACCAAAAATTGTGTTAATTATTATAAAAATATTGTTATAATTACAAGACATGTTGTTCAGTGCTAGATGAAGCCAAATTAAGAATAGGACAGCCTATCAGAGGAACAACAGCAAAGGGAAATGATGTTACCTAATGTGGAGTTACATGAGTAGTTGAGCATGTTATTTCTCTTCAATACAATAGCAAATTGAAATGGCAGATACATTTTTCCCTCAAGAAGTCTGTACAATCAGATTTATTTGTATAAAGTAACTAAAAATCACCCAAAGTACTTACGAGAGGGTCTAGATGTAAGGGTTGTAGAAGCAGTAGCAACACTGCATACTAGTTATGGGCCTGGTTGTGAGAAAGACTACCTGGGTCCAGGGGCGCCTGGGTGGCACAGCGGTTAAGTGTCTGCCTTCGGCTCAGGGCGTGATCCCGGCGTTCTGGGATCGAGCCCCACATCAGGCTCACGTTCCGGGATCGAGCCCCACATCAGGCTCGCGTTCCGGGATCGAGCCCCACATCAGGCTCGTGTTCCGGGATCGAGCCCCACATCAGGCTCTTCTGCTATGAGCCTGCTTCTTCCTCTCCCACTCCCCCTGCTTGTGTTCCCTCTCTCGCTGGCTGTCTCTATCTCTGTCAAATAAATAAATAAAATCTTTAAAAAAAAAAAAAGACTACCTGGGTCCGATCCTGCCTCCTTCACTGACTGATTAGGATACAAAACATTTGGAGATACTTGTCCATAAAGCAGCACAAAAGATGTTTTAAATGTAAATTATGTCACACTACACCTTTGTTTAAAACCTTTCAATGGGTTCCCATTCCACACAATGAAACCAAGAAATCCTTAAACGGTCAATGGGATTGTGAGTGAGCTGAATCCTCACTGTATCTTCAGGGCATGATGCCCCCTCCACCCCTCACGATGTGTTCTAGCTGCCTTTCTCTATAAGTTTCATTTCGTGTTTTTTTCTTTTTTTTTTTTTAACTTTTTAACATTTTATTTTTTAATAATAATTTTTATTATGTTAGTCACCATACAGTACATCCCAAGTTTTTGATGTAAAGTTCCATGATCTATTACTTGCATGTTTTTTTTATTTTCTAAGCACTTTCCTTTCTTATTACTTTTGCACATTCTGTTCACCTGGTTGGATGCTTTCACTCACGTTCTTCATACAGCTGTCTCTCATCTCTTAAACAGATCACTGGGAAGAGTTCATGCTCCTTTCTTGGCGATTCCATGTCTAACATCTTAGCTAACATAGATTCCTCACCATTTTTGGCCTATTTCATTCCTTTATTATTTATTTATAAACTTTATTAAACTTTGCAATTATTTCATTTGGTTCTGTGTTTTGCCTGTCTTCCCTACCAGATGGAAAGCTCTTGAAAACAGAAACTATGACTGCTTGCCAATCTGCTCTGATCCCAGTGCTTCTCTCATTATCTGGTATGGTCATTAATGACTGATACTTGAACAGCAGCAGCACAATCTACAAAAAAATATTACTACTCAATATTTATTAAATGTTCACTATGTGCCAGAAACTTGCTATATTATCTATATGCATTATATCATTCATTTTTACAAAAACTACCTGAGGCAAGTACAAGTACGCAAGGAATAACGGTACTTTTAAGTACTACTATTTAACTAATAATGATATTAAAGTAGTATTAAGTTAGAAATTGGCCACACAGTCACCTACTAGAAGAAACTGCATTGGAACTCAGGTAGTCTTTCCCACAATTTATGTTTCACTATTATCAGATAACAACTACTGGACAGTTATTATTTCCAGTCCTCTTACAAACATTTTGGGTCATTTTTAGTTATTTGTACAAACAAATATGATTATAAAATGTATTTGAAGGGAAAAACGTGTTTGCCAGTTCAATTTGCTATATGTTGAAAGGACAATAAAATAAATAACATGGTCACTGGTCATGTAATCCTATAGTGTGAGCATCAGGTAACATCATCCTTATTTTGCTCTCCTTCTCCTTATGGGTCTTCTATATTTCATGGACAATTTGGCTTTACTTGCACTCAAAAACAGAATATATCTGATAATTATAACAATTTTTTAAAATAATGAAACAAAATATTTGATTCCCAATGGGCATTAGGCAGAGAAAGTGTCTTGCATTTCAGATCAGTTTCAAATAGAACCAATGATAGAAAACCAGGAAGAATAAAGGTATTGGATGTAATCAATGTCAAAGGGATGATGGATTAAAAAAATACTCTTAAAAATACTATCAGCACTACTTGTGATTGTATATACACAGGCTGTTTTTTGTCTGGTTTTTTTGTTTGTTTGTTTGTTTGTTTTTTTACATCGCTGGATGTTAATCCTTGCTAACAACATAACTTGTCATTTACTAGCTTGGGATTTATTTCAATCGACAAAGCACAAAATATTCTTGCTCATCACTGTCAATGTAGCTCTTTGCTTGACTCCAGAAGAGCTTAATACAGGAAAAGGAAAACTGACGATGGGAAAAAAATGACAAATGTAATCATCTGTAAACTGTACTTGTAATTTTTCATCAATAATGATGGTATCAATTAATGGCTTCAAAAGAAAAAGAACACTTTTTTAACATTTGGTAAATTGTATGGGAAATGCACCATATGAAGATTTTCCAAGTTAAATAAAGGAAATAATGTTGTTTATTTTTAATTTTGATTGAAAACTTTAAAGGACAACCATAAATATCTAAAATTTTAATTTGGTTTAGAGGGGACAATCTGATTGGAGAATTATAAATGTGCAAATTTGGGAAGATTAATCCCTATGTAAGATTTTGTAAATACGTCCCCCTTTCCCAATCATCTCCAAACCCAGTGCTAAGTGGAGATAAGATCTTCATTGCAATTCACAAATGATGTTAACCAATAACATGTCTAAATTTGTTTTTTCCCCATCTATTTATTATCTCAACATCTAATAAACACTTACTTTGCTGTAGGAATATCTTCTCTAATTCTCAAAAATATCCATAACCTTGACTATAACTCACATACTGCAATATATTAAAAATGAATTTAACCACACACCAATATAAAAGACATGAGAATTTCTAAAGCGAGGTTTGAAATCATCATATGTAGAAGTTAAAAGGTATGTCAACTATACTCAACAACAACAACAAAGGCAATTCTGTAAATCAGTTCTGCAACATTTGTATTCCTTAGCTAGAGAAAATATATGAAAAGGGATTGGCAAATGGAAAAATGAGAGCATTTTGTGAGAACTATTTGAGAAGAATCTTTCTTTAGAAAAAGTTATTCCTGGGCACCTGGGTGGTTCAGTCCTTAAGTGTCTGCCTTAGGCTCAGGGCGTGATCCTAGAGTTCTGGGATTGAGCCCCACGTCAGGCTCTTCCACTGGGAGCCTGCTTCTTCCTCTCCCACTCTCCCTGCTTGTGTTCCCTCTCTCGCTGGCTATCTCTCTCTCTGTCAAATAAATAAATAAAATCTTTAAAAAAAAAAAAGTTATTCCTATGCTCTGATTTGCCCACCACCTTGAAGGAAGGCTCAGAAGTCAGGGAGGGAGGGAGGAAGGAAGGAAAGAAGGCAGGAAGGAAGGAAGGGAGGGAGGAAAAATAGGAAGAAAGATGAAAGAAAGGAAGAAAGAGACAGAGAGAGGGAGGGAGGAAGGAAGGAAAGATAGGAAGAAATATGAAAGAAAGGAAGAAAGAGAGGAAGAGAGAGAGGGAGGGAGGAAGAAAGGAAAGAAGTAAGGGAGGGAGGGAGGAAGGAAGGAAGGAAAAAGAGAAGAAAGAAAAAAGAAAGAAAGGAAAGAAAGAAAAGAAAAGAAAAGAAAAGAAAAGAAAAGAAAAGAAAAGAAAAGTTCTCTTGCCTTTACTACTTTACTCTCACCCTTCCCAGACCGTGACAGTGTCAGACTGTGCCCAGCAGGTGAAATAAGAGTAGGAAAGCACAGATAAAGAATTAAACAAGAAGCTGATCATGCTCCCTTTCCTACTATAGGCTTTCATTCTCAATGAAGTTCTTACTGAAGGAGGAGAAGTTTTAATATTAAGTCAAATTCAGAATTTTAATTAGTATTTTGGATTAGACATTCTGATTTCTGAAATGAGACTTAGTGACAAAATGTAAGTATTCTTCTGTAAAGAAAAAAAGTGAGGGTACAAGGCATTTGGTCTGGAAGAGTTTTCATCCAACAGCAGAGGAAGATCATCCTGACTTGAATATATTTTAAAAAGATGGTGGAAGATAAAAATAAAGTTGTATTTTGATGATGTCAGTTGTCACACTGCATCAACATATGGCCTTACATGCATTCACACTTAAGAAATTTGCTTCAATTCCAAGCCATCTAGAGAAGCAGAGCTAAGCCAGGTCTGTACATAGAAACCTGTTCCATGGTAAGTCCGTGTGTGGACACAAGTGCAGATGTGGTAGGAAACATTGAATTTAATTTCAAAATCATTTGTAAAGTTAAGGAGTATGTTCACAAGAACAATGTGAAGTAATGGATCTAGACTTCCAATTTTCATCTAGTCCTTTCTTGGAGCTGTAGGCCTGTTATCTTTTGTATTGACATTAGTTTTTGCATCTGTGCAATTACAGGCTGAACTAAATTATCTTTAATAATGATGGACTATAAGCCTATAAAATGCTTATTTGAAAGAATTAATGAGTAAATGGTAAACTCAGTCCTGGTTCTTGCCATTAACCTGCAGTGTGACCTTTACAAGTTTCCTAATGTCTCTATGCCTTAACTGACTTTATATCTATATATCTATGTATCTATATCTATAGATTCCCTTTGTTCCTATAAGATGGGTGTATAGCTGAAATCATCATCATTTTTAAAAATTCCAAAACTGTGTACAAATATAGAATTCAATGGGAATTAAGATATTATAAAATTGTGTCAAATGAACAGATTCATTGAAACATTCCAGAAGACAGCCAAATAGAGAAAGGAGGTTCAAAACTATTCACATTCCACTCCCACATTCCATTTTTCTCATCTAGATAGCATATTCCTTTACTATTACATGCATAAAAGTTCAACAAAAGTCCTCTGCCACCAATTCCACAGCTTCACAGTTCTTATAACTGTACATTATTTCATTTAATCAAACCATGTTAATAAAAAAGCAGATGACAATAATTTTGATCATTAATTGCACCAGAAAAAAAGAAAATATTTGCTGTAAATATTGAAAGAAAAGAGATTCAATAAATTAGGAGCTCTTGCTAGAGTGCTTTACTTTAATTATTCTTGTTTTTACATGGTATCTACTGTTTGCTGGAATTATCATAATATATGAGGCTAAAATATGTTGTAAAATGTGTTTTTCTAGTGGATTTGTGATCACTGGTAACAGAAATTAAAATAGGAAAATGTCTTTAAGGAATAAAATTGAATGATTTAGTATTCAGAGTGCATGTGGGATAAACAATGATGTTACATGCACAATATTCTCTCACTTGACTTATTAAATAGTAATATTCTAGATTTTTATTTCACATATAATTTTCTCTTGGCACATGACTTACTTGCAAGTTCAAAATTTCTACAGTGGTTCAGCAAAATCATTTACATTTTTATCTCACTTTTTTCTTTTTTTGCTTTCTAATAAGATTCTTAATAAGATAGAAATATTGCATATTATTTCTCCAGAATTTTGACGTATATGGGTCTCATTGCTCTTATTTCTCAAAGAAATGAAAAAAAATTGAACCAATAAGCTATTTACTTTCACCCAATTCCTCCTCTTTTAGATTTCATGTTTAAAACATAAAATAATATTGTGAAATGTATTTCTTTTTTTATGTCTTAAGTCATCTCTCTCTAAATGTCGTTGATACTTATTATTATTCCCAGAATATTACAGTCATTTAGAAGTAGCTGTGTTTTTTGGTAATTGGTGAATATTTTTAATTAGTTCTGGGCAAAAGGTTTGGAATGTGTATGTTGTCTAATATTACTGGAATTATCATTTGTTTAGAATTCTCAAAATTGTGAGCTATGATATATAGAATTTATTCTCGGTTTCTCAGTGTTCAGTTTTCTTCCCCTTCCCAGTTTCTCCTATATGCCTACTCTCCCCTGAAGAGACCTAATGTCACCCCTAAAAGACACAGGTTGAGCTGCACTGTCTCCTGGGGTTTGGCCCACAGGGCTGGGTCCTTCTTGCTGAGAAGACTGCAGTGCTTGCTTCTCTCTTTCCTGGAAGTAAGAAAGAGCATTGCTGCGATTCCCAGAACTGAACTTTGACATGTGATTTAAAAAGTAAAAATTCAATTGTTATTCATGGTAAGGCAGACTTTATTCAGGGCCATTGTGATTGGCATAGGGACAAGTGCTATGGGACTATGCAGTGGGGAAAAAAGTTTGGGCTCAACTTCAAATACAGCACGAGCAAGTAGGGGGACAGAGGAAGAGGAAGAAGCAGACTCCCCACTGAGCGGGGAGCCCAATGTGGGGCTCAATCCCAGGACCCGGGGATCATGACCTGAGCCAAAGGCAGACAGACACTTAACCAGGTGAGATGCCCATGTGCCCCAGCAAGGTTCTTATTAAAACTAGGTTTTATAAGGAAGTACACAAGTGGGCCTAGGTGAGGGTTCAGGATCCTGACTGAAGTTTGGTCAAGCAAAATATCTTTCTCATATGCAGAGATGGCGGTTGCCACACCTGTCTCAGGGCATTTTCCTTATAAAGAGGAAGGTGTGAAGTATGGAGCCACATTCTTTCTTAAAAAAATTAAACTAAATTAAATTTCAAAAGTTTTCTAGACTTGTTTTCAAGGAGGAAAAGAAGGACTTTTGTAAACATAAAAGGCTATTTTAAAAATAGCTACATTAAAAAGCAATCCAGGTAGGAATGGCTATGTAATCTAAGAAAGCCATTTTCTTCACTTTGCACATATTTTTTTTCTTTGTTGAAATTATTGGAATTGAATGAATGTTTGAGAAGTTTTGATTTATTCAGCTCAAAAAATAGTGGGAACTGGAATTATTAATTTTGCTGAAGACATCTTAAGTCACTGGGAATTAGAATTCTCTCTAATGGTAGAGACAATGAACAGAATAAAAAAAATGTTCTCCATGCCCTATTATCATGGATAGATCATTTGGAAGTCAAGAAGTTCAGCTCTAGATTCTGACTGAGCCAGTTCAGAATTTCTTATTCCCTCCTTCCTTGCTGTGCATACTTAGGAGACTTACTTAATCTCCTTGCCTCTGTTTATTCCAGAAGCATCTTGGAACACATTGAGGAAATAGCCTTATACCTCTAGCACATTCCCTTAAAGTAGTTTCTGTTCAAATATTTTTAAGGTTACTTCTTGATAGAACAGTTAAGACCATGATAAAAAGAGAACCTTAAAAAGAGAAAAAAGGAGAGAGAGAGAGCTTTAGAAGAGACTTTCTGTGGGATGCCTGGGTGGCTCAGTCCGTTAAGTATCAGGCTTTTGATTTCAGCTGAGGTCATGATCTTTCCGTGGTGAGCTCAAGCCCCATGATAGGCTCCACCCTCAGCACACAGTCTGTTTCAGATTCTCTCTCCCTCTCACTCCCTCTCTGTCCCTCCCCCCATCCCTCCCCCCCACTCACACACATGCTCTCTCTCTCTCAAATAAATAAATAAAATCTTAAAAAAAGAAAGAAAAGATTATTTGCTGCAATGTTAAGGTCAACTGGAGGACTGGAATTCAAACCACTTCTTTATACCATATACAAAAATAAACCAAAAAATGGATGAGAGACCTAAATGTGAGACTTGTAAAAAATAAAAAAAACCAAAAACTCCTAGAAGAAAACAAAGATAATAATCTCTTTGACATCAGCCTTAGCAACATTTTTCTAGATGTGTCTTCTCAAGCAAGGGCAACAAAAGCAAAAATAGATTATTGGGACCATAATGAAGGAAACCATCAACAAAACAGCACACCTACTGAATGGATGAGATATTTGTAAATGAAATATTTGATAAGGAGTTAATATTCAAAAAATATAAAGACCTAATACAACTTAACAGTGAAATAACAATCCAATTAAACCATTAGCAGAGACCTGAATAGACATTTTTCCAAAGAAGATTTACAGATGGCCAACAGACACATGAGTAGATGCTCAACATCACTAATTATCAGGGAAATGCAAATCAAAGTCACAATGTTTCACCTCATACCTGTCAGAATGGTTAGCACTAAAAAGACAAGAAACAAGTGGTGAGAATGTGGAGAAAAAGGAATCCTCATACACTGTTGGTGGCAATGCAAATTGGTGCAATTACTGTGGAAAACAGTATGGAGTTCCCTCCAAAAATTAAAAGTAGAAATACCATATGATCCCATAATTCCACTTCTGAATATTTACTTGAAGAAAACAAAAACACTAATTTGAAAAGCTATATGCACCCTTATGTTTATTGCAGCATTATTTACAATAGCCAAGTTATGGAATCCACCCAAGTGTCCATCAATGGGTGAATGGATAAAGAAGAGGTCGTGTATATATACAATGGTATATTACTCAGCCATAAAAGTGAATGAGATTGTGCCATTTGCAACAACATGGATAGATCTAGAAGATATTATGCTAAGTGAAATAAGTCAGACAAAGACACATGCCATATGATCTCATTTACATGTGGAATAAAAAACAAAACAAACAAACAGACTCTTAAATACAGAGAACTGGTGATTACCAGAGGGAGATGGGTGAGGGGTTTGATAAAATGGAGATGATTAAGAAGTACAGACTTTCAGTGACAAAATAAATAAGTCATGGAGATGAAAAGTACAGCATAAGGAATATAGTCAATAATATTATGATAATACTGTTCAGTGACAGATGGTGACCACACTTACCATGGTGAGCACTGAGTAATATATAGAATTGCTGAGTCATTTTGTCATCTACCTAAAACTACTATGACACCAAATGTTAATTATACTTAAGTAAAAAAATGCATTCTCTCTGTTTGTCTATGTCTCTCTCTAGATATCTGGATATATAATTATATATAAATAAATTATATATGTAAAAAATAACATATATTACATAATAACATATAAATATACACATATATTACAAATATATGTAATGTTTTGAAGCAGTATTGATGTTCTAGCGATGGTCATCTCTAATCCAGAACAGAATCTGGAAACTGAGCCAGATGGCAACGGATCTGGCCACCAGGACATTTCTAGATCTCTAAACCAGAGCCAAATGAATTTATTAACTACCAGTTATTTGTATCATACTTTCAACTGAGTTAAACTGTTTGAACATCTACCAATAATCTTTTCTCTATTTTTTCATTATTGTTACCACAAATTATATCTCTGAAGTTTCAAAATCTAGTATCACTGCTTGACTGGCAAGGATTAGTGAATATTGATTTAAAATAGCCTGTTTCTTTAGAAGTTGACATCTCAATTGAATATGGTGACTGGCAGACATATAATAAGAGATAAATAAAGGAAAATGTGTTATCATTAGTCTATAGTCAAGCTATGCAGTCCTGCTAGTTTCAATCCTTTATAGTATGGTATAGGAAAACATTCCACTAGTTTTGTTTCCTGACTTAAATAATGTCTGCTTATCCTTCTCTAAACTTAAAACTCAGTGGCAGCACACTATATTTGTTTGTTTTTCAATGTTTTATCCCTATTTTCTAGTAAAATATCTAGAATATAGTTTTATAAATAAATTTCTAAACATTCTATAGACTTGAATAGATTTGATCTCCTAAAACCAGAATTTATTAACAATATTGCAATGAGAGAAAAAGAAAAGGAAAAATTATGATAGTGAAGTCACAAGCAAAAAAGAACCATTATGTCAAAGTATTTGCAATGACATTTTGTTCAGTCATTTAAAAACAGCTCACAGGTCATTCCAAACAAACAAACAAACAAACAAAAAACGAAACAAAAAAACCCCAGAAACAGATAGTGGGCCAGATTTTGCTCTCAATCTACTTTGCAGACCCCTGGTTTAGAGTATGGATTTTGAGGTTGGCACTCTTGCACCCATCATTTTCTTGAGCAAGTGAGTTCTTGAATAACACATATAAGCTTTGATTTCCTCATCTATAAAATTGGAATAATAGTATTAACTACATCATAGGACAATTGTGAAAATCAAGTAAGTTTATGTTTGTAAGATGCTGAGCTTGGTGCCAGGTACGTAAGAACAAACATTGATAATAATCATTATCTTTGGTTTCCAGCTCTGCTGACTCTGGACTTAAGGGTTAATTTAGTTGGTTAATTATCCATTAGCCTAGGGACAAAGTTATTTTTATTCTGGAGAATCTTCTAGAAAAATTAAATGCCAAATATTCAAACTTCAATTATTATTTTATCCCTATTAGTTTACAGACAGAGGGAAAAAACTCATTTAAAGTTGATGAGACTAGGGAATCTGAGGACACATTTGTGGACAATGTATAATTGATTCACCTTGTTATTTATATCAAGAATCTACAGGGTGGGAAATCTAAAATAGAACATCTTTTCTACCGACAGGAATGGCTGAGTTTCATCAGGAAACACATATTTTGCTCAAAGGTCCGAGGGGTTTGTGTAGCTTTAGCTAAGACCATCCCAATACTTTTAGCAATTATATACAAATAAGTTCAATATACAAATTCTTCAGTTTGTAAAATTGCTATTCTAATAGCCTCAAGTTGTATATCCTTACTATGTAAAGTGGTTGGATAGAAAGTTAGTTACTGCAGTATGTTTATTTTGAAATATCTATGAGGTCTTGACTGGAAAACAAAGGTGGAAAGATTGTACTCATTATTTTCTGTACGGAACAATGAATCCTAGAAAGGAGATGTTGAGTCCCTATTTATTGGTATTAATTGTCACAGGACCAGGTACCATCCCTGGTTTGATCATATGAATTATGATTATATATTAAAATCAATTACTGTTGGAGGGAAGATAGGCTGGTCTCCCAAACTGATGATACCTACAGAGTAACCTGGGAGGTCTCTACCTACAGCAAGTCACACTCTGTTCTTCAGTCCCAAACTACCTCAAGTAAGTAAACAATGTAGATAAAAGCAATGTCTTCAATAAGCAAATATATCTTCAATGTACCTTGGAATTCCTACTTATAAGCACTTTTTCTGTACAGAATATAAGTACTTTTTCTGTACAGAAAACCCAAAATTTTAGCAAATACTATGTTCAACTAATATTATGAGAATTTATAGAGCAGCCAAAATAGAAATAGCCACAATTTGCAATATACTATAATATTCAGCTAGACTACAGGAAGAATACAAAAGGACAGATCTGCTTTGTTAAATGTTGTTTAAGGTCTATTTCACATCTATTCACCTAGTCCAACATAGGTCTGCCAGTGATAATAGTTTGAATGCAATTATATCTGTGCAACCTTCATTACCTGAACCTAGCATGATTTGTTTATGATCAGTTTACATAAAGTGAATTGTTCTCCTATATTTCAAATATAGGGATGGGGATGGTTGGAAGAATATTTGCCAAAACAACAAACTTGCCGAGCTCAGTCCATCATGGTATCCAGGGAAAGACAAAAGAAATTAAACATAAATGCACATTGTAATAGCTCAAGTCCAGCCTAAATTGGTGCATTTACTTTTCAATTGTATTTGATTATACAAGTGGTGTTATTACCACGATCATAAGTGTTTTAATTTGCCAGTGCCAATAAATGTCCTCCCCCCACAAAAATAAAACAAAACAAATAAACAAAAAAATATGGCTGCAAATAAAATAAAGATGATAATTTGCTCTGAGAACCTACTAGGAGGGCAATTAATTCAGGCAGCATTTCACTTAAGAAGCCTGAAGCAGTGTGTTAGTCAGAACCTGGATACCTAAAACCAGCAATGAAGATATGGAAAGAATATTGAACTTGAAAACAAGCTCTGCCACTGAATTCTTGCATGATATTAGAAAGACTCACTCCACCTTTATGCAATTCACATTACATGCACTTCTATTTAATGTTGCCATGACTGAGCTTAGGTTGTCTCCTCTTTGAAGAATGCCACCCTCCCAGTCTAATACAGGTGATGTCAGCATCATGGTGGTATGAGTTGTTCCTTTTTTCTCTCTCCTTTGATTTACAATTAATTGAACATCCATAACTGAAAAAAAGAAAGAGCACCTCTGCACACTGTACCAGAATATCCAAGAGATCTGTTCGTCTGTGTACTTTAAAGGGGGTAAATTGGGTTTTGGAGGAGGCAGCAGAGCAAGGGAAGTAGCAACCTATGGTGGCAGATGTGGTGATGGAAAAAAGGTGACAAAAGGTCCAGCAGTGGGTGAGCACAGCTTTTCTGGCAGAGGTGGAGGGTGAAGGTAGTGAGTGGATGATTTGCCTGGCCACAAATGTTACAACTGGAACTGCTCTCTTTAAGGAGAGACCATGATGACTTGGGGGTGAGAGGAAAGAAGTAAGCTATAAGCAGATTTCTCCCTAGAAATTCTACAGGCCAAAAGAGAGTTGAAGGACATATTCAAACTATTGAAAGAAGAAAACTGTCAGCCAAGAATATTCAATCTAGCCAAGTTATCCTTCAGCTATGAAGGAGAAATAAAAGCTTTCCCAGACAAACAAAATCTAAGGGAGTTCACCACCCCAGACCTGCCTTACAAGAAATGTCAAAAGGAGCTCTTCATGCTGAAAAGGCAAAAGTACACAAAATGCTGATTAAAGTGATAAATAGAATTAGAATACTGTAACTTTCTCTCTTCACTGTAACTGTATTTTAGAACAGTATACTAAATTCTAACCATAGTATAAAGTTAAAAGAAAGGACAATGAACATAGTTGTAAAACTTCTCAACAAAATATTAGCAAACCACATTCCACAATACATTAAAAAGATCACTCTGTAACTCTATTTTAGAACAGTATACTAAACCCTAACCATTGCATAAAGTTAAAAGAAAGGACAATGAACATAGTTGTGAAAATTCTCAACAAGATATTAGCAAACCACATTCCAAAATATATTAAAAAGATCACTCACCATGATCAAGTGGGCGTTATTCTAGGAATGCAAGCAAGGATCATTCAACATTCAGAAATCAAACAACATGAAACACCACAGAACAAAATGAAAGATAAAAATCATAGGATCTTCTCAATAGATGCAGAAAAAGCATTTGACAAAATTCAACATTTGTTCATGATAAAAATTCTCAACAAAGTATGTGTAGAGGGAACATAGCTTATCATAATAAAGGGCTATATGGCAAACCCACAGCTAACATTATACTCAGTAGTGAAATACTGAGAGCTTTTCCTCTAGGATCAAGAACAAGATAAGGACATCCTTATAGCCACTTCTATTAACATAGTACCGGAAGTCCTAGCCACAACAATCAGACAAGAAAAAGGAATAAAAGTTATCCAAATTGGTAAGGAAAAACAAAATCATCACTGTCACATCCAGATGAAATTACGTTATACATAGAAAACCCTAACGACTCCACTAAAACCTATTAGAATAAATGAATTCAGTAAAGTTGCAGCATACAAAATTAATATACAGAAATCTGTTGCATTACTATATACTAATAACAAAGCAACAGAGAAATTAAGAAAACAATTCCAGTCTTCTGGGACAGATGGCAGAATAGGAGGATCCTCAACTCATCTTGTCCGACTGATACACTTAGATGACACTCACGCCAGTGTAAATAATGCAGATCACAATCTGAAGACAGGCAGAACAGATTCTCCACAAGTAAATGTACAGAAGAGGAAACATCAAAAAGGGCAGCAAGGGTAGAGATGCAGTCTGGGGCCAAATTGACCTGCAGGACTGTCCATAGGAGGGAGGGATGCAGTGGGTGCAGTGAGAAGAGAGGAACAAACCCCACACCAGGCACCTCAGGCATGGGGAACCTGTACTGGGAAGACAAATCTCCGTATTTGGCTTTGAAAATCAGAGGGACCTAACTTCTTGAGTTCTTAAAATCATCAGGGCTTAATACCTGGAACTATAAAGTCAGTGGGCTGCACTCTGGGAGAGCTAGAGGACAAGAGGAAACTGAGTCCACGCCCTTAAAGAGACAGTATAACAAACAGCCCCACAGAGATAAAGCATAGAAACAGCAGTTTGAAAACTGCCTGGGTCATATAGGAATATTTATTCACTAATCGCAGAGCCTATGTTGGAGGGACAGGAATCTTTAGGAGACTTCCCCAAGAAAAGAAGAGCTGGTGGGCGCATTCCCCCCCCTCCATCCCCTAGCCTAGATACCCTGACATTTGTTCACCAAAGTGTAAGCACTCTCAACTATGTTTGCTAAGAGTGTGCCTGTCCCCATGCACTACTACAAGTCTGCTCCCTTCAACCCAGCCAGCCTTCACAGTTTTCTCTAGTTGCAGGTCCCCTCCACAACAGACTTGCATGGACATTGCTATCAAGGGAATTGCCCCTTACCCCTTACCCCTACTCTCCTGTGTACTCACCCCCTCCAGCCCAGTGGCAAGAGTTTTCTATAGTAGTTCCAGGTCCCACCCTACAGCAGACAAGTGCACACCTTGCTGGCATCATGCATACCACCGTTGCATTCTCCTGTGGACCCCTGCCCTGTAAAATGTCTTTGACAGGAGCCCATCCAAAGTGATGCCACAAGCCTGGCAGTGTGCAAGCAGCCCCAATAGGGGCAAGCAACACTCCAAAGAGACAACTTCCTTGAGGAGAAAGGAAGATAAACACACATGCTAGTCCAGCTGTGGCCCCCAAAGCAGGTTGGGGCAGACTACTGATCTAGCTGCTGGTTCCACCCACCAATGAAAACTTCTCAGGGGACAACACAGGGAGAACCCCCTACAGTCAAGTGCTGTCACAGCTCTGGCAAATGCCTGGTCTGACTTAACTCAAGCCCAAGGCAGCCCCAGACTTGCCCACTAACAACAAAGGGAGGACCTCAGCAAGACCCTCAACAAAGAGATAGAAAACATTAAAAAAAAAAAAGAACCAATCAGAGGTGAAGAACTCAATAACTGAAACTAAAAATACCTAGTGGGAATAATGGTGAACTACACGAGGAAGAGAAATGAATCTGTGACCTGAAAGACAGAGTAATGGAAAGCAATAAAGCTGAACAGGAGAGAGAAAACAAATAATAAAAAATGAAAACAGATTAAGGGAACTCACCAACACCATCAAGTGTAATACCATTTAATTATAGGGATCCCAAAAGGTGAAGAGAGAAAAAAGGGCAGAACATTTATTTGAAGAAATGATACCTGAAACTTCCCAAATCTAGGAAAAGAAACAGAAATCCAGATGCAGGAGGCACAGAGATCCCCCAACAAAATCAACCCAAGGAGTTGACACATAGTAGTTAAAATGGCAAAAAGTAGTGATAAAGGGATAATTTTAAAAGCAGTAAGAGAAAAGAAAAAAGTTACATATAAGAGAAACTCCATAAGGCTAGCAGGTGATTCTTCAACAGAGACTTTGAAGGCCAGAAGAGAGTAGCATGATGTATTCAAAGTGCTGAAAGAAAAAAAAAAATTCACAGCCAAGAATACTCTAATCAGCAAGGCTATCATTCAGAATAGGAGAGATAAAGAGCCTTCCAAACAAACAAAAGTTAAAGGAATTCATGACCACTAAGCCAGCCTTACAAGAAATGTTAAAGGGGATTGTTTGAGTGGAAAAGAAATAAAGGACTAAGAAAAGTAGGAAGCACAAAAATAGTACATTTAAATATATCTTTAAAAATCAGTCATGGAATTCACAAAATAAAAGAATGTAAAGTATGATACCATATACCTAAAACATTGGGAGAGAGGGGTAAAAATTTAATGTTTTTAGAATGGGTTCAAACTTCAGTGAACATTGACTTAATATAGACTGCTATATGCATTAGATGTTATATATTAACCTAATGGTAACCACAAATCAAAAACCAGTAATAATATTAGTGAAAAAGAGAAAGAGAAAGAAACCCAAGTATGTCACTAAAGAGAGCAAGCAAATCATGAGAAAAGAGAACAAAAGAAGAAACAGAGAACACTAAGAACAACCATAAAACAAGTTAAAAAATGGCAATAAGTACATAACTCTCAATAATATTACAATGGAGGGGTGCCTGGGTGGCTCAATTGGTTGAGTGTCTGAATCTTGATTTCAGCTCAAGTCATGATCTCAGGGTCAGGAGATCAAGCCCAGCATCAGGCTTTGCGATGGGTGTGGAGCCTGCTTGAGATTCTCTCTCTCTCCCTCTCCCTCTGCACCCCGTGTTTATGCATGTGCTCGCTGTCTCAAAAAAAATTACATATATATATATATTTGTGTGTGTACACACACAACAGAATATTACTGAGCCATAAAATTAATGAAATCTTGCCATTTGCAACCACATGAGTGATCTAGAGAGTATAATGTTAAATGAAATAAGTCAGTCAGAGAAAGACAAATACCAAATGATTTCATTCGCATGTAGAACTTAAGAAACAAAAGAAATGAACAAAGGAAAAAAGAGACAAACAAAAAAGAGACTCTTAACTATAGAAAACAAACTGATGGTTACCAGAGGGGAGATGGTGGGGGCATGGGTGAAATAGGTGAAGGGGATTAAGAGTATACTTATCTGGATGAGCACTGAGTAATGTATAGAACTGTACAATCATTATATTGTACACCTGAAACTAATGTAACACTGCATGTTAATTACACTGAAATTAAAATAAAAAAAAAGAAAACAATCCATTTACAATTTTACCAAAAAGAATAAAATACCTAGAAATAAATTTAACCAAGGTGGTAGAAGACCTGAATTCTAAAAACTATAAAATACTGATGAAAGTAATTTAAGGGGTGCCTGGGTGGCTCAGTTGTTAAGCGTCTGCCTTCAGCTCAGGGCATGATCCCAGAATCCTGGGATCAAGCCTGGCATCGGGCTCCTCCTCTGGGAGCTTGCTTCTTCCTCTCCCACTCTCCTTACTTGTGTTCCCTCTCTTGCTGGCTGTCTCTCTCTCTGTCAAATAAATAAATAAAATCTTAAAAAAAAAAAGAAAAGAATTTAAGATGACACAAATGATTGGGAAGATATTCCATGTTTATGGGTTGGAAGAATTGATATTGTTAAAATGTCCATACTACCCAAAGTGAACTATAGTTCCTATCAAATACCAATAGCATTTCCATAGAACTAAAACAATAATTCTAAAATTTGTATAGAACCACAAAGACCCTGAATAACCAAAGCAATCTTGAGAAAGAAGAACAAATCTGGAGGTATCATAATCCCAGATTTCAAAATATACTACAAAGCTATAATAATTAAAACAATATGGTACTGGCATAAAAATAGACACATAGATCAATAGAGCAGAATAAAGAGCCCAGAAATAAATCCACACTTAAAGGGCCAATTAATCTATGACAAAGGAGGCAAGAATATACAAGGAAGAAAAGATAGTCTCTTCAATAAATGGTGCTGGGAAAATGGATAACTACAAGCAAAAGAAAGAAACTGGTTCACTTTCTTACAACACATACAAAAATAACTCAAAATGGATTGACAAACTAAATGTGAGACCTGAAATTAAAAACAAACAAACAAAAAAACAAGTCCAGAAGAAAACATAATCAGTAATCTCTTTGACACTGGCCTTAGCAACATTTTTCTAGATATATCTCCTTGGGCAAGGGTAATGAAAGCAAAAATAAACTACTGGTATTACATCAAAATACAAAGCTTTTGCCCAGCAAAAGAAGCCATCAACAAAATGAGAAAGCAACATACTAAATTGGAGATATTTGCAAATGATATATCCAATAACAGGTTAATATCCAAAATATATAAAGAATTTATACAACTCAACACACACACACAACAACAACAACAACAACAACAATTTTAAAATGGGTGGAGGACCTGAATAGACATTTTTCCAAAGAAGACATGCTAATGTCCTACAATGGCATTTCCTACATGAAAAAATGCTCAATATCACTAATTATCAGGGAAATGTAAATCAAAAACCAAAATGAGATATCATGTTACCCCTATGAGAATATCTAGCTTCAAAAGACAAGAAATAATAAATGTTGGTGAGGATGTAGAGAAAAAGGAACACTCACACACGTTGGTGGGAATGTAAATTGGTATAGCCATGGTGAAAAACAGTATGGAGGTTCTTCAAAAAAGTTAGAAATGTCATATAATTCAGTAATTCCACTAGTGGATATTTACACGAAGGAGACAAAGTGGATATTGAGACATAATTCAAAAAGATACATGTTTTATTTTATGTATATTGCAGCATTATTTATAATAGCCACAATATAGAAGTAACCCATTGATAGATAAATGAATAAAAAAGATGTGGTATATATTACAATAAACTATTACTCAGCCATGAGAAAAGATGTGATCTTGACATTTGTAGCAACATGGATGGACTTGGAGAGTGAAATAAGTCAGACAGAGAAAGACAAATATCATATGATTTCACTTATGTGGAATCTGAAAACAAACAAACAGCAAAAAAGCAAAAACATTACCTATAACATAAAGAGGAGGTTGCCAGAGGGGAGGTGGGTGGAGGGATGGGCAAAATGGGTGAAGGTACATTTTCTAGTTAATGGAATGAATAAGTCATGGATAAAAGGTATAGCATAGGGAATATAGTCAATGGTATTGTAATAGCATTGTATGGTGACAGATGGTAGCTACACCTGTGGTGAACATAGCATAATGTTTAGAATTGTTGAATCACTATGTTGTACAACTGAAACTAATGTAACATTGTGTGTCAACTATACATCAATAAAAAATAAAAGATAACTCTGTCACTCACAAAGGAGAAGAAGGAGGAGGAGAAGATGGTGGCAGGTGCTGGTATGGATGTGGTGAAAATGGAACACGTATACATTGTTGCTGGGAATGTGAGCTGGTCCAGCCACTATGGAAAACAATATGGAGGTGCCTCAAAAAATTAAAAATAGATCTACCATATGATCTGGCAATTCCACTGCTGGGTATAAACCCAAAGGTTTACAAAATGAAAAGCAGGATTTCAATGAGATATATGCACCCTCATGTTTACTGTAGCATTATACACAATAGCCAAGACATGGAAACAACCTAAATGCCCATCTACAGATGAATGGATAAAAAAAGATATAGTATGTATACACAATGGAATATTATTCACCATAAGAAAGAAAGACATGTTCCCATTTGTGACATGAATGGATCCTGAACACATCATGTTAAGTGAGATAAGTCAGACAAAGAAAGATAATTACTATGTGATATCACTATTAATGTGGAATCTAAAAACATTGAACCTGTAAAAAACAGAGAATAAAATGGTGGTTTCCAGGTGATGGGGGGAGGGGATAGCTAGGCTAATTGAATTTAAGTTTTTAAAAAATGGAAAAAAAATTAAGTTTTATGCATAATAAAAATAAATAAAAAGTACAAACTTATAACAAGTAGGAAGTAAGCTGTAGAGATCCAATACATAATATAATGAATAAAGACAATAAAAATTACGTAACGTGATAAATATAGCCACATCAGCAATCGTGTTACAATACATAAATACATCAAAGTAATATTTTGTATACCTTAAACAGTTACACATAAAATTTATTCAATAATTATGTAAATAAAACATGAAATGTCATAATACTTTTCAAAGAAAAAAGGAATAATCTTCCTTTCACCCAACAACCATTTAGTAAACTCTCTCACTTGAAGATTCAACTCAAACCTCATCATCGTATATGTCCTTCCTTAACTTTTCAGGTTAGATTTAGCTGCATAAAACATTCAAAGTATAAAATTCCATCTCAGCAGATATTTTTTCTTTTTTAACACTTTATTTATGTCATTTTGTTGTCTCTTGGCCTTTAGTTTCTGATGAGAAGCTACTGGAATTTTTATTTTGTGTATTTCCATGTAATATATGATTCATTCTCTTTCTGCTTTCAAGATTGTTTTTCTCCTTCTTTAGTGTTCAACAGTTAACTATGATGTACTTTGATAGATTTGTGTTTGTTCATTTGTTTATTTATCCTGCTTGGGTTCGACTAGACTTCCTGGACCTCAAGGTTGTTATTCTTGGTGAAAGTTGGGGACAAAAATGTAAAACAATATGGTATCACTTACTTTTTGCCCCATTGTCTTTTTCCCACATTTCTTTTTTTTTTCTTTTTTAAGATTTTATTTATTTATGTGACAGAGAGACAGCCAGCGAGAGAGGGAACACAAGCAGGGGGAGTGGGAGAGGAAGAAGCAGGCTCCCAGCGGAGGAGCCCGATGTGGGACTCGATCCCGGAACGCCAGGATCACGCCCTGAGCCGAAGGCAGATGCTTAACGACTGCGCCACCCAGGTGCCCCCCCACATTTCTTTAATTCCAGTTTCAAAAGTACAATATAATGTTCATTTTCTTATTTTTCTCCATGTCTTTCTTTTCCTATGTTCTTCATTGTTTAGTCTTCATGCTTATTATTCATTTGATCTATTGTGTTCTTTAGTTCTACTGATTTTTTTTGCTTTATTCTCTCTCCTAAACTCCTAACATATTTATCAATCCATTCATCATTTCAGTGTACTTTTAACTCACTTATCAAAGTTATTTTAAAGGCTTCATTAATTTCAACTTTAGAATAATATTCTTCACTGTGGTTGATTTTTTTTGTATTCTTTTCATGTTTAGTTTTTTTCTTTTAATTTATTCAAGATCTTCTCGGTGATGCATCAGAAAGACTTTGTTTTTGGCAATCATCTTCTGAAGACAAATGCTTTTGTTTTTCTATTAGGCAGTTAAGTCACTGGCACATCAAATTGACTTGTGTAGCAGAGAATGGCAAAATACAATCCTGGACCAAATCTGGACCATCGCCTATTTTTATAAATAAAGTTTAATCAGACACAGATATGCCTATTTAAGTATTACCTGTGGCTGCTTTGGGGCTAGAATACCAGAGATGAGTCATGGCTATAAAGACTGCATGGCCTACAAAGCCTAAAATATTGAATAACTGGTCTTTAGAGTGAAAGTTTATCAATCCCTGTTCTAGGGTATAAGCCTGACATGTGTATTTGGGAAAAAAAAAAAAAAGAATATTCCCAGATGATTTTAGTGCATACCCTGTATAGAAACCACTCTATTAACATATCTATAAGATCTCTTACATTTCTGAGATCCTTTAATTCTAGATATCAATGTGGATGTTGGAGTATAAATTCATGAAATAGAGCATGCAGCTTCAATTTTAAAACAATGACACAAAATCCACACTCTCCTACTAATTAACTTATATTGATACGGTTTCTCTATTTTAAATATAAAAACAAAAAATCATTTGGGAAGTCAAAGAAAAATAATCTCAAAAATATTTAAATAAAGTTGTGGTCTAAGATTCAGAGTATATTTATCATAGTTTAGTTTTTTTGTTTTGTTTTTGTTCCTTTTGCTTCTTTCCCAAACTAACTATTGTCTGCATGGCTAAGAATACAGCACTTAGCCATAGACAGCAAAGAGATATCACAACCAGAGAAGGCATTCAACATAATTTACTCTGGAACAATGTACAAGTATTTTCAGATGTCAATTTCAAGGATTTTGGACATAAATGAGGTGGGAAATGCTCATTAATCAAGCCCACACTGCCTATTTCTCAAAGGACATAGAATCAATATAGGTCAAATTTTCTATTTCTCCAAAGCCTATCTCACTAAGCACCTTGAAAGAGACTTTATGGGCAGTTTTCTGTAGATTTACTGCTTGGCATGCAAGAGCATCAACCTCTTTAAATGTTGGGCAGCAAGAACTTTAAATTGTGAAACACATGTGCCTGATTGAAGGGTAAAAACAATCAAACACCAATTCTAGTCTATGGGAATTCATTCTGTAATAACACAGTGATGTGGGAAGGTGAATTTTGAATTTTGATGTTGCAAATACTGATTTTAGAAAGAATAATTCTATCATTCTCCACCCCTAAAATAAATACACAAATAAACAGAAACAATACCTTTTACCAATACAAATGATAATAAAATCAGATGAAAATATTTGAAATATATGAGAGAAGAGAGTTACTATACTATTTATAGAGCCCCTATGATCAATAAGGAAAAATAAATATTATAATAGATTAATATCCAAAATATTTGCACAAGCAAATATATTAAATACTAGTTTTCACTAATATTAAGAGATGTTAAACACCAAATTTGTTATTAATGTAGTATACTGGAAAAAATACTATTGATTTTTTTTCCCTAAAGATACATACATATTGGAAGCAACCAAGATGTCCTTTGGTAGATGAATGGATAAATTAACTGTGGTACACCTAGACAATGGAAAATTAATCAGAGCTATAATGAAATGAGCAATCAAGCTATGAAAAGACATAGCATCATCTTAAATGTGTATTATTAAGTGAAAAAAACAGTATGAAAAGGCTGTACACTGTATGAATCCAACTATATATGGCATTCTGGGAAAGGCAAAACTGGAGACAATAAAAAGATGAGTGTTTGCTGGCAAGGGAATGGCAAGGGGTGGGAGAATTGAATAGAGCACACAGGATTTTTAGGGTAGTAAAAATACTCTGTATAATATTACAATGATACATATATGTCATTATACATATATCCAAACCCATAGAATGTACAATATCAAGAGTGAATTCTAAGGTAACCTCTAGACTTTGGTTGATTATGATCTGTCAATGTAAGCTCATCCTTGGTAAAAAGTGCACCATTCTGATGAGCTTTTCTCCATCATGTCTCATAGTGTCTTCTTGTCTTATGCACGTGAAGCTTAGTATTCAGCCAGAGATGCAAGGGAAGCCTGACATAGACTTTTGGGCTACTTCTCTGTACAACTCTCTCTGCTCCAAATCTCTTTCCTGTAAAGTTCAACCAGTATCTCAGTCCTCATCTCTAATCTTTGTTTCCTCTGCCCATTCAAGACCACTGCTCTGTGTTTGGCCTTCACCTCTCCATATTTGGTGAACCCCCTGGCCTAAAGCTTACACAACCATGGAATTCACCTCATGTGTTTCTCTTCATTCAAGGATCACATCTCTGGGCTGTTTGTTATCCACTTTCTGAAAGAAAATTCTTCATATATTGTAAATATAGAATCACATTTACTTATGGTGAGAGGTGAATTCTGATAGCCATTAGTCCATCATTCTCAGAACGAAAAGGTCATGTGCTTACATTTTAACAGAAACAACTCACATTCAGAGTTCTTGTTCAGAGTTTAGTTGTTTCACTCAGAAAAATAACTTACATTTACTATTTGAGGCATCACTTGATTTCTTTATGGAGTTCCCTGACATATTTGGAGGACAAGTCACAGAGCAGCTTTTAGTATGGGTGTTGGAGTCCTTTTCTTTCTCATTATGTTCTGGTTACACAAAGCTGTGGGTCGAATATTTGCCCATTACATCTGGTTGCTATTTCCACTGGAGGATTTAGGTTAGGGAATTACAGACTTTGATAAATGCAAGAAAGGACTGACTCTCTTCTTTAGCTCATCCATAAAACTTTTTAAATATTATATTAGTTTCATATTTCTGGTAACAAAGTACCAAAGTATAGAGGCTCAAAACAACATACATTTATTCTCTTATAGTCCTGGAAGTCAGAATCTGAGAGGAGTTTCATAGGACTAAGGTGTTATCAGGGCAAGTTCCTTGTAGAGGGTCTAGGGGAGAATTCCTCCCTTCTGTCTTCCAGCTTCTAGAGGCTGATGGCATTCCTTAGTGAGAAGCCACCTCATTCCTATCTCTGCTTGCATTCTCACATTGCCTTCTCTTCTCTCCTATCTACTGCCTCCCATTATAAGGATAATTCTGATTATATCAGGCCCACTGGGTAATCCAAGATAATGTCTCCATCTCAAAATTTTTAGCTTGAATATATCAATAAAGTCCCTTTTATATGTACATAACATATTCACAGTTTTCACAAATTAGAGCATGGACATCTTTGGAAGTCATTATTCAGTCTATCACATATATGAAGAGGCAAATTTCTCTGAAGTCCCAATTTTAATGATATAAAAGATATTATATACCTCTTCAAATATATTTTATTTCAGCTCTTACATCGCATAAAAGCATACTAACAACAACAACAAAACAATTGGAGCAACTTTAAATTAAGGATATAATCCCATGGACTGGACAATTTCCTTTAAATAGCTCAGAGATGTGAATGAACGAATCGTATATCAAGGCAGGAAGACTTTTCTATGAGATCTACTTGCTGAAATCTAGTGCATTACAGATTGAATAAAAATGTCATTCAAAATGACTTTACAATTGGCTTTGGAGCAAAACCTAATACCTGAGGGTGAGATGGCTGTCCATATATTTAGAATGTCCCTCTTTCTGGGAGCTCTTAGTTTCAAATTTTCTCCTCTGTATACAGCAACTTGTGAAGTCACTTTCAACAATTCTGAGATTCCATTCTCTTCTATATGGACTGGCCTTTCCTGATAGATTGTCATTGTGTAAAATCCTTAATAGTATTCCCCTAGAGATTTTTCTCTCCCTGCTCTGCAAAACGAAATGGATATATAGATGCATATCAAAAAATTCAGGACACTTGAACAGTTTAAATGTTGCTTCTTGGGAAATTTTAGTAGTAAGTAAAAACATGAAGTCTAGTTTCAAACAGTTTTAGATGTGTTTCTATTTCTTTCTTTACTGTTAAAGAATAACATAAATAATATTACTCTAGCACTCTACCATTTTTCTAAGATAGATTTTTCTCCCCAATCTGAGACAGGGCTTTAACAAGTGAACTTTCCCCTTTTCTTGACATGATCTTAAGTCTGACAAATAAACAAAATGCCACCTTTGAGGACTTTGAAACTCAGGGAGGTTTAATAAATTTTACAAATTTGAACAGCTAGTCCATGTACAGCCAGGATTCTAAATTAGGACTTTAAAAGCCCCAGTAGCTCAAAACTTTATGTTGCTTCCTCTCAGAAGTATTATGTTTGACCTTTAACCTATACTACAAAATCTTTATAGGAAAGGATGCTCTCTTCCATTCAAGATCACATGTATCTCCTAGCACAGGGCTAAGCAAAATAATAAATAATGCTTGATGCACTTCAGAACACATTTATTCAGTACTTCTGTCATTGAAGTTGCCATTAAGAGAATGAAATATCAACCCAGAGAAAGATGGAGAAAGGTAAGGTATGCACCTGCATATGTGTGTGTGTGTATACATATATATGTGTGTGTGTACATATATATATGAAATGTATGAAATATACAAACATATATATATACACACACACACACACACACTTATATATGTTTTTCAAAGTGGGCATATCAACTTACATCCAGCCCCTTAAGTAAAACTTGTACCCAGCCCTATGAATACAAAGACACACAACACAATGGGGAAAAATGGACAAAACCCTCAACTAAACAAAAAGATGTTATATAGGTATTTCATTTCATAAAAGAGGATATCTAAATTGCCAATAAACCAATGAAAATGTGCTCAGCTTCATTAATCATTAGGCAAATGCAAACAAAATCACAATACAAAATATTTACACACTAAAGTGTTACTCAGAATGTAGAGTAACTTTAACTCTTAAACATACTGGAAGGAGTATAAATTGACAAGTTCGCTTGGGAAAACTATGGCAACTCAATGGCATTGCTGCCCTCTTTTAGTTACCCCAACCTTTTTTAATGCCTTTCACCATCAAGAAGCAAAGTATGATCTCTTGCTTTTCAGTGTTGTGTTCATTTATCTGACTTGCTTTGGACAGCATTAGCAAATGTTACACAAGCAGAATCTTATAAAAGCACTTGTAGTTTCCACTTTGCCCTCCTGTCTTTGCCTCTGTAATGAGAACATGTCTGCTGCTAAAGAGTAAGTACAGAAGCAGTTAGGATACTGTTGCCCCAACCAAGGCTAGCCTAAAGCAGCCAAAAGCCAATCTGTCCCCACGCAGATAAGCCAGTTCATCCATGAACAGTAGAATAATGGGTGAACCCCAGGTAACCCCAGTGGAATACACTACGGGAAACTATTCAATGGCATTTCATTGCTATCCAGGAAAAATCCACACTCTGTAGTACAGCTTGGATGATGCTACCAAATTTAGCCCTTTCCTCCTCTTCAGTTCAGTTATCATTCTTTTATTTTTCTCTACTTTCCTTTTATCCCATTTTATCAAGAAATAATTGACATATATTCTAGACATTTAAGGTATATAGATGATTGTTCAATTGACATACGTCGTAGAATGATTACCACAATCGGTTCAGGTAACATCAATCTTCTAATATAGATACAGTAAAAAGTAAAGAAAAAGAAAGGAAAAAAAGGTATTTGTGATAAAATCTCTTAGGGTTATCTCTTAAAAATGTTCCTATATCCTACAGCAGTGTTATTTATAGTCATCATGTACATCCCTAGTACTTATTTATCTTATAACTGAAAGTTAATACCTTTGACCACCCTCCTGCAATTCATCCTACCTCTACCTTCTGCCTTTGGTAACCAAAAGTCTGATTTCTATTTCTATGAGTTTGGGGTTTGTTTGTTTGTTTGTTTGTTGTTTTGTTTTTCAGATTCCAGATATAACTGAGATCATACAATATTTGTTTTTCTCCATTTGACTTATTTCGCTTAGCATAATGCCTTCAAGCTCTACCCATGTTATCACAAATGGTAGGATGTTATCATTCTTTATGGCTGAATGATATTCACAACTACTTTATTCATTCGTCCATCAGTGGACACTTAGGTTGTTCCCATGTGTTAGCTATTGTAAATAATGCTGCTATGGACATAGGGATGCAGGCACTCTTTCAAAGTAGTATTTTTGTTCCCTTTGGACATAGAAGTGGAATTGTCAGATCATATGCTAGTTCTACTTTCTTATATATCCCACATACAAAAATGTAAAAAGCAATTATAATTTGTCACCTTTATTGGACTTCTCTTTTGTTTTCATATATGAGCCTTTTTGATAAAGAGCAGACTCTCTGTAAACAGGATGGGTCCAAATAGTGTGTCCATCACTTACCCTCCTCTGAGTTTCTACTTTCTTACAAACACTAATTTCTTTTTCAACATGCAGATCATTCATTCTCAAAGATTTTTTGCTGTGACTGCCCCTGACACATTTCACCCCATTCTTTCTCCTCTCCATTCCCATTATAACCTGAATATACATTTATAGCAACTCCTAACCAATAACATGGTAATAGTTTATCTCTTCTTCCTCTCTTCTCAGAGGACTGCAGGCATCTTGGGGGCAGGCCCTGAGCCTAGTTCACTTTTGAATCACTAGTGTCAGCATCTACTGAAAAGGTTCCTTCTGTGAATTTTGGAAAAAGTAAGTCCCAGCTTTACTAGAGAAGAGAATGAAGTGTCATAGAGGGAAAGGTTGTCAAGGATGGAGAGTTCTTGGCTCAGTGAAGGTTATTCACTCAATTGTCTTCTACATAAGTGACTGGAAGAAGTATTTTGTCAGCCAGCTGATTTCTAACTAACATGTAGAGCTGGTAATCAAGGCATCCTACCAGGATCCTGGATCTAAATAACTGAGATACAGCCAAGCCTTGGCTCATAACAAGAACAGCTGATTTTGATTCTAGCCTCTTTATGTAGTTACAAACTAATTTTCCTTCAAAGAATTCTATGTAGCACTTTTCTTCAAATACACTAACTGATCATTTATTGTGGAAAAAACTGCCACTGAGAAGCCAACATTTTGGGTGAATATGAGAGGTTACCTTCATCAAAACCGCAGTGGAAAGTTGAAGGCCTCATTTTAATGAATCTGCCAATGTTTCCACTTTCTAAGAGCAACAGATCTGATTATGAGACATATTACAATTTCCCCATCTGGAATTTCTAAGCAGTCTCTGATTAGTTTGGCCACATTTCTCTTTTCAAGAGAGATTATTACCTCCAGAGTTAAGACTATGGTATTCTTTACCCTGAGGCAACTTCCTCAGTTTTAAGGTTAGTTTCCACTATAGAGGAGATCTGTTTCCCTTTTTAAAATTTTTTTTCTCAGAATATAATAAAATTAAGAATCAGAGGACACATGAGGGGTTCAAATACATGCACATAAAAATGCATACAAACAGATATAGATAGATGATTGATAGATAGATAATGGGTAGACAGATGATAGATCATTTTTCCAGATTCTCAGCAAAATTGTTTGTCCCACCAAGGGTCATCTTCATAAATCCCCACTTTTACATCTAGACAATGGCATTCCTCTTTGGATTGCTCAGGATTACCCGGCAGCTACTAGCATAATTTTTTTGATGTGTGAAGCTCAGATTTTGACTGTGAGTTTCATTTTGATTCCCATACGCTAGTTATTTTCTACTCTCTGTTTTTTAAATCTGACTTGAACTACTTCAGAAACAATTCCCTTTCTTATGCTGTTTTGAGTGAGAGGATGTAGGTAATATATAACACTTAACTTTTGCAAAACCTTTCACTTTATGGACAGAGATAATTGAACTGCTATTTATGAAAACATACATCACTGCTGCTAGGATAATTTGATGGTCCTACAGTCTAAAAGAATAAGATACCCAAGTAACAAATTCCAAATTTCCATACTCATTGATTCATGGGATGCCAAACATTATTTTAATATAATGAAAACATTTAGAAAGGAAAGCCAGTTGTAAGGTAAACTCAATAAACTACCAGTAACTCATCATTCCATGTTGTGTTGTATTTTTGTTTTGTAATGTGTCATAGTGAGGCTTACTGGTGGTAGAAGTGCCTGATTCTAATCAGGTATTTGAGGACACAGAACTATTCCATCCTATAAGGATAAACATACGATATAATAGGAATGCAGAGCTTCTGCTCAGCATGAAATATTATTAAATAAAAGGTCATAAAAATATGAGATAATTGGTAATAGTTGGCATGTATTGGCCAGCTGACTAAACAGGCAGTACTGAGAGATGTTCCTAGATGCCCAACTTTAATGGATATTCTCAGGAAAAACTAAATTTTGCCTCTGGAAGATTAAGAAAAAAACTGTTAAGGGGGAAATCCTTTATGACCAACATTCTTGATTCTCTTCAATCTATGTATTCTTGTAGTCAAGTAACCTGTACTTCATAGTATCCTTGAAACTGATATTATGTTCTGTGATATATGACATCATAAGGAGGGTTCAAAATTGATCTCACAATGTGGCCTAAGTGTAAGAAATTGGATGACTAAGTTTGGGATGAGAACATTCTTTACGACCAAAATAGGAAAGCACATGCTCATTTTGAATGAGAAATCATTGAAAGACATAGTCTAACAGTGAATGCAAAGCCATTAATTAGCTAAGTATCTAGGAATGAAATCCATATTAGCATGAATCAAAAATATTTCCTTTCTGGAACAACACAATGTACAATGGAATGCATATCATTCTATTATATACTCACAGGAATGAACTAACAAGGCACACTAAACTGCAGAAGTGATTTAAAGAAAACATGAATCCTCTCTCTTATGAATTGAATATTACTCACTGTCTCAGGCTTTTTTGGACAACAGCTAGGAACTAAGTACAGAGAAAACACTAATAAAAATTGACCCCTGATTTCAAGATGCATGTATATGGTATCCAACTCTGACTTCTATGTCTTTCTTTCCCAGAATGGAAAGTATTTCCTTCACCTTAGTACATTGTGAAATGGGTTCTTACAAGCAATGGTGACTTGTGGAAATGGAGACTACTAAGCCAGAGAAGCTCCAAGCCTCATTTCCTTGTACCTAAGAGCCAACTGGAGGACCAAATTTTTAAAAATCTGTATTTGTTCCATGTGGAAATCTTTTTTTTTTTTTTTGCAATACTGATATCTCAAACTTTGTCACTTTTTACCTTCTTTCATGTTTTTTTATCTAAATTTATGCAACATTTACAACTGTTGACAAAGTCATTCAGTCAAAATCAAAATCACCAGCTTTCATGAACTCCCAACTCCCTGCCCTTCCTGGGTCCTCTTTCGTGAACATGTTGGCTTTTAATTTAAAATCAGTTTACCTTCTCCTCTATGCAATCAGTCACTAGATTTAATTCATTTTAGTAAATATCCATTGGGAGCTTATTATGTATCTCACATGATGTCGGGCAGAAATCCTGTCTCTGACTTGAGCCTCAAAGTTATGTATCCCCTTCATACTCTTCTTACCCTATGCTCACAATGTCCAAATTGGTTTCCCTATCTCCTTTCTCTCTTCTGTTATATATTATATTTATTAGCAGAGGTCTTTGTCATCTATCTGGAGAGCTACCACTTATTTTGCACCATAAAGAGGACATCAATATATCCCAAGACATTAATAAAGAAAGAAATACTATGGTGTGTCTTAGAGGCCATAGGATTTCCTTGGTGATAACACTCTGAACTGCAGGCCCCCGAATCATTAACAATCAAGTAGCAGAATTATACAACACAATGGCCCCATTGTTCTTTCTAGAAAGATCCTTATCCTTAAATTTAATAGTTTACTTTATCATGTACAACATATTCATATTTCTCTAGTCAATATGACTGTGCAGTGTGTGTGTGTCTGTGTGTGTATTGAACTTGACTCAGCTATTTGTAGTTCTGCAACAAATTATATGCATCACTGGCCATTTCTCATGCTATCTTCAAGCATCTCTGTTAAAAGAGCTGGAAGCAACAAGATTGAACATTGATTTGTCAAGAATAAGTAAAAAGAGTCAAGGTCAAGGCCAACTTTTGTAAACTGGAGACCATTTCAATTTAGCAAAATTTGGTCTCCTTGTTACAAATGAAAATACTTTACATTTGCCTTGTCCCACCCTAAAGAATAAATTAGTGAACAAAATTCTCTGCTTAGCACATAGATACCACTCTGCCTTGCTGCAACTGTGGAGATATTGAAAATTAAAATGTTCAACACTCCAGGCACTGCCCCTACTTCCTTTTGAAACAGGTCATTTTGCATATGTTTGTATTATTAGGTTTGTTTTTTCATATTCATTATGGAGTTTGTGTGGCTTTAAGGACAGCATTCATTAAATGTAGGCAGTCAGCCTAGAGCACTAATAGATAAATAGCATTTTGTTTGGAAAATAATACTTTTTTTGTTGCCTCACTTCATCTTCTCTTTGCCCTTGCCCGTTGATTTAATTTACTCATATACTTATAGACCCCCACCTCAGTGGCTAGGGGATAAAAGGCTGCCACAATATTCTTCTGTTTGAGGGAGAAGACATTACAGAATCTGGTGCTTGAATACCTGGCAAAGGTTTATTAGTCTCTTCCTGAGAATATTGCCCCAGCCCATGCTTTACCAGATCCTGCCTCCAAAAGCATAATCTATGGCAGAGTAGAACACTATGGACAGTAGTATATCCATGAGTTAGGAGGTTTTAGAGCAAACCTCCAAATTCAGATTTCTGCTTCTTCACTTACCCCTTAACCTCATGATTGCCATTTATTTAAATTTTTGAAGCCTCACATTAAACATCTATGAAACAGTAAGGATGAGTGAGCATACTTGTGAAATAAATACAATGCAAATAGCTGATACCTGAAACAAAGCATTTGCTTAGTAGACGGTCATGATCAGTTTTTCTTCCTTTTCTGATAATCCTGGGGATGGAAGAGGCTTGAGGAGGTCTACTCCAGTGTTTCTGCAGACAGGTGGTTTCAACAGAATCACCTGGATCTGCTTGATAAGAAATACATGTTTTTCATTCATTCATATATGTACCTCATATATATTGAACTAGATACTGTGCTTACTCCATGCCAAACCATCCTTCTTGGTGTCTAATGGGCAGTGACTCTATCCCGTTCCTCCAACCCTAAATGGCATTGCTCAAATCTTTTTGGCACTATTGCTGCCAAGTGTTTCTGTAACTTCTGTTTAAATACTTAAAATAGTGAACTCAAAATGCCTCTTGAAGCATCTCTGTCTATACAAACAGCTTTAAGAAGTGATTCTTTCTCCCCAAGCAAGATGTCTCTCCAGCATTCCTCATTCACTGATGTAAATTCAAACCTCTAGAGTCATGCAGGAAAAAAAAAAAAAAAAAAAAAAAAAACAGCCCATCTTTGTGTCTGATAGCATTTATCTATTTAAAATCACAGCTGTCCCACATGTCTTCTCTCCTCTAGACTAATACATAGCTCACCAAATTGCCATTCCCCAAACCCCAAATTCATGTTTACCTAATCCTTGACAAATATATTCTACTGCCAGAGTTCCAGCTACCTCCATACTCCTATACTCTGACCGCTGGACCACCTTTAGAATTTTTCATTGGTTTAATCTAATCTGTCCTTCACTTGGGAAAAGAATACCAAAAATGCATATAAGAGCCTATTTGTTCATATCTTCTGCACTGGGTGTTATACGCAAGTAATGAATCATGGAACTTTACATCAAAAACTAGGGATGTACTGTACGGTGACTAACATAATATAATAAAAAAATGTTATTAAAAAAATAAATAAATCCTCAACTCAAAAAAAAAAAAAGAGCCTATTTGGACTTGTCTGTCTGCTACAAAAGGATCCTGGAGTCTTTTCCTTTTTTTTTTTAAATCAAAGTGTTTTATATCAATGATCTTATAAACTACTCAAATTCAATACCATGAATTTTATTATGAACATTTGAGATTTTAGATTAAGGCAGGAGTAGGTATACAGAGCACTGGAAGAATAGTCATAGCTGAGGCAATTGAAACCCTAGCAGGTCATATGCCTTATCAAAGTTGGTATAACCAGTATATATCTTTGTTCTCTAGTGCAGTAACTATTTCTGAAAACCAAGATTTCCTGCTTATATGGTACAGATGTCTCAAGCCAGAAGCTTCTAGGCATGGTTTGTCGACCTTCGTAGATTTAATTCTTTTTTGCTGTTGTTTTCATTTGAGCCTATATTTAATAGTTAGAAAATATCCACTGGACTATTTACACAATGAGTTTTTTTCTGAAAAATTAAAAATCTTACAATGTGGGGTCTGCATTCCCAGGTAGTAATAATGCGCTAGACCTCCCTTTAGGTTAGGCTTGTATTTCCTGCCTGGCCTTTGTAGGCACTTAAGTTTTCTGTGCTTCTCCACGGAACAGTATTATATATTTTTATAAGCACTTTCATATCTTCCATTTAACATGAAATGTTCATATTTACTATGAAATTGAAAAGGACTGGTATAAACATATATATATGTATTTTTTATTTGTATGAAGATATACCTAGGTCCCCTAACATGTGCCAGGAGAGGGTGAAGAGAGTATTATAGTTTAGCATTGCTGGAGTAAAATTTCCTGGTTTAAAATCCCCATTTTGCCATTTACTAGCTATTAACACGGACTAGTTATTTTATGTTTTTGAGACTTGGGATCTTATGTCTATAAGACAGATGAGATAATATTCATCTGATAATGTTTCAGGAAAGATTAAGTTAAATAATGAATAAGACTATTAGCTTAGTTCCTGGTATATGGCAAGTACTTAAAAAATATTTGCCACTGATATATTTTTTTAAGATTTTATTTACTTGTTTGACAGACAGGGAGCACACAAGCAGCAAGAGTGAGCAGTAGGCAGAGGCAGAGGGAGAAGCAGACTCCCGAAGGAGCAGGAGGGAGCCCCATGTGGGGCTCGATCCCAGGACTCTGGGATCATAACCTGAGCCAAAGGCAGATGCTTAACATACTGAGCCACCTAGGCACCCCTGACACTAACATTTTCAACTTAAGTACTAGATAGACCTCTCAACATCTAATGTGGGGCTCTTCTCACTGTGTAAAACTGCTACATTCACTCTGTCCTATGTCCTCTTTAATTCCTAGTTTCTGAAGTTTCTCAAAGTGAATGCCTCACTGGACTGCTGATGACTATTGACTCATGACCAAAACTAGCTGTTCCTCTGAATTGTATCAAAATCCTGCTTTACTCCAAGCTCTCTGTCCCAAATCTTTTCTTATGGGAAATGTGAAGAGCACCCATGACCTGGTGACTCAGTCACATACTCAGCTTGGATCCTGGTTGGAACTGCATATTTTATGACTAATGTACCCCAACATTAAGGCATTAAAAATAGGAATAATTTGCTAAATAAATCAATAGCTGGTTAGAATCACAACTGATGTTATTTTCAAAACCTGATAAAAATCCTTGAATTAATGACTATATACTTCAGTGGGTGTTATAAGAGTTTTTGCCACTACTGAAGCTACAAGTTGGAAAATCTACTTGTTCCAAAAATCTGGACCACTCACCTGTTTCAATCTCAGGAAGCCATGTTAACGGAGACTTCATACTTTTATAGTCTTTCTTTCTCCTTTTTCTATTTTGGGCAGTTTTGATTCTGTGTCTTATAGCAGATATTTGGGGGCTGCATGGCCACTGAAAATTCAGGCTGTAGGCATTTTTTGAGATAGTACTTTCTGGTGTCTTAAAGTTCTATAAATAGAAGAGGTTGAAGAATATGTAGAAGCATTTCTCAGAGTTTGGTATTTGATTCACCTTCTTTGGAATAACAAAGATACATTTCTAAATTCATCCAAAATCAGTTGAATCACATCTCTTGATTTGGAACCCAGGAATCTGCCTTTTCAACAAGTGAAACACACTGAAATTTTGTATGTATGGAGCATTAAGAAATCAATGGAGAGATATAAGCAAGAGCTTGAAAAATGGTTGTAATGATGAGGAAAGAATTTCATTAACTGCAACAAGAGGTGTAGAATACCACTGAGGATCATGGAGAATTCAGATTATTATTCATAGCCTCTTGATATGAGTTGTTGAGTAAGGCCTTGGATATAAAAAGAACTCAAAGTGTGAAATGAGATAAATACAATTAAGTATTAACATGCGTAATTCTGATGAAAAGTACTCAAAGGGTTTCAAGGATGTGTGAGACAAGTGTGGAAGTAAATTATCTGGGAAGACTAATGTGACAGGACGTAAAATATAGATGAATAAGTGGGTGAGGGGAAGGACAATATAGGTAAATGTGAGAAGGTGGTAATGAATGCAGTATATAGGGTTGATACAGAATTAGATGGGCAAAATCAGGATTAAAAACTTCATAAAGTCTTCTAGAAGAAGGCTGTCATGATCTGAGATACAGAATTCCAAAGCCTCACTGTGGTGTCCTAGGGCAAATGTGATTACTGGAGCCACATTAGAATGTATCTATGTCATTTCAGAACAGCATGAATTTAGCTCTAACACTGAACCCTTAGTGTCCTCTTCATCTCACCTCAGACTCAGCTGGAAATATCTAGGTTACTTTCTTAGAAGGAGATGACAACTCAGCAATGACAGAATGTGTCATTTGAGAAGCAACCAAAATCCCTACAGTTTCTAGGTTTCTCAAAAAAAAAAAAAAAAACCTAAAATGTTAAACTCATGTCATTCACTAAACAAGCCTCAATTGATATGCTGAAGTGTTATGAGTAAAATAGCATTTGCCTATCTTGATTTTGTCAGTTATTTCAAAAATATCTCATCTTTGTTTGAAAAATATATCCAGTATGAAACAGTTTGTTTCATTTAGTGCAATGCTTTTATTTTTGGTAAACTTTACTTCTTTACTCAAAGAAACAGAGTAGAAAAGTAATTGCCAAGAAATGGGACTGGGGGTGCATAGGGAAAGGCTGGTAAGACAAATGAGTTCTGAGGATTCAGTGTAAAACATGGCAACCATGGCCAACAAACACCATGTTGTATAATTGAAACTTCCTAAGAGAGAAGAACTCAAATGCTCTCGCCATAAACAAACAAACAAGTAAATAAATAAATATGAGGCGATGGATATGTCAATTAATTAGGTAGGAGGAATCCTTTCACAATGTATATGTAAATCAAATCATCATGATGTACACTTTAAGTACCTTACGAGTTTGTCAGTATACCTCAATAAAGCTGAAAAAAAGCACATATTTGAATTTTCTTAGTTTTACCTAGTGTTAGTTTTTTGTTCCATGATCCCATCAAGCATACCACATTACACTTATTCACCATGTCTCCTTTAACAATTTCTCAGACTTTTCTTGTTTATGATGACCTTGATAATGTTGAGGAGTACTGGTCAATCTTTTGTAGAATGCTCCTCAACTGGGGTTTGTCTGATGTTTTTGTCATGATTAAACTGGGGTTACGGGAGGGCAAACAGAGATAAAGTGACATTCTTATCACCTTATATCAAGGGTACGTACTATCAACATGACTTATGATTGTGAGGGTTGTGTCAAACTGGAGAGGTACTGTCCCTCTTTAATGGGCGCTGTTTATGGAGCTCCATCTGATGGCTGTTCTGGGGAAATCCTGCCCTTTGGTGCCTGATCTTGATTTTTCAGCAGAAGCCAGAAATCTTAATGTTGATGTGGAAAATCCAACTTTTTTTTTTAATGATTTTTTATTATATTATGTTAGTCACCATACAGTACATCCCCGGTTTCCTATGTAAAGTTTGATGATTCATTAGTTGTGTATAACACCCAGTGCACCATGCAATACGTGCCCTCCTTACTACCCATCACCAGTCTATCCCATTCCCCCACCCCCCTCCCCTCTGAGGCCCTCAGTTTGTTTCACATAGTCCATAGTCTCTCATGTTTCATTCCCCCTTCTGATTACCCCCCCCCCTTTCTTTATCCCTTTCTTCCTCTACCGGAAAATCCAACTTTTAAATACTGACAACTAATTCAAATTTAAAACATGATGATTCCACGGTTGTGTGGGCCAAATAAAATATGTCCATGGGCCAGTGTTACTCTATGGTCACTGGTTTGCAAACTCTTATGCAAATATATGGGCATCATTAAGGTTTTTATTATTGTTGATATATAATTGACATACATTATATTAGTTTCAGGTATACAACATAATGATTTGATATTTGTATACATCAAGAAAGGGTATAGTAAACCACAATACATCTAGTTAACATCTGTCACAAAAAAAAGTGTTTTTTGTTGTGATGAGAATTTTCAATATCCACTCCCCATAACTTTCAAACATGTGACACAGTATTAACAACTATAGTTGGCTTTTAAATTTCCTTAAGATCCTCTCCTTGACGGTAGACTATAAACCAACATTTAAAAAATTAAAGTTGCCACTTAATGAGCCTCCCAACTTAACTCCATTGTAAATCAGAAGAGCTTTTTAGAAATTGATAATTACCCACTAATGCATCAGCTTTGCAACTCTGTTTTGCATTTGCAGGGTTTCTTTAAGTAAGGGACCTCCCCCAAATAAGACTTTAGGATCTCTGAACCTTGGTGCTGATTCTCCTGTCATCAACCCATCATTTTACCCTCTAAAATTAAACACATAAAACCCATTTTCTAAATCCTCAGTGACACCTGCAGAATTATGACAATACTTCAGATTGATTTTTTTCATGTCAAGCTATGTCAGATGAGGCTTCATACATGTGAACCCAATGGCCAGAGCCAAAGACTAATATATAAAATCAGGATAAAAATAAATACTTACAATATAAAATTCTTTATTCTACCAGTAAAATGTAGTTACAACATCAGGCACACATCCATAATAAGGTGTTAATTCAGAATAAAGATTAACTTCTCCAATTACAAGAGTTGACAAGGCAGATTTAGAAGGTCTATAATCTTTATCTGGCTCTTTACTAATACTATTGTAGGGAGAAAGATGAAGAAAGAGTAGGTTTTAAGAACAGACTCTTAGAAAGCATAGTCCCACTAGAATAACTAACCCAAAGTCCTCACACATTTTCCTTATCTACAAAATGGGAGAAAATTCTTAGAATTGCTGTCAGAAAATATTGAGAAATGCTAGATAAAGTATGGCACATAGAGAGGAGGCAATCTAAAAGAACAATTAACTCAGAGGCTTGATAGTGAGACATTTGGGGGTTGGAAATTTATCTCTGATTATAACTTGGACGAGCTACTTAAATTGAGTCTCAATTTCCATATCTTTCAAGAAGGTAGAATACTAGGCATGGAGGACTCTTAAGAAAGGGTCCCTACCCTCTCCTCCTGCAGCAGTCCTCTGATGTGCATGCCAAGCTGTGGTTCCCTTCTTCAATTTATTTCATTTCACTTTCCACCTGCTTAGGGTTGACAGTTGTTCATTCATTGAAGGTTATCTTTCTATATTTAAGAATGCTTATGGATTTTCTCAATATGCTTTTTAATATTTTGAAGGATTTGGAGTAAATGAAGGAGACAGTATTTTACTCTTAGTTCTCTGTATTGACTCAATTCCAAATGTGTTTCAAATTATCCTTAATTCATACCCTTTCCTAAGAATGTGGTGTCATTCCCTGTAAGGATTTTCCTCTAATTGCATGTAACTATTCCCTTGTAAAACAAGATTAGTATATGTTGTCTACAGATGTTCCCGCCTTCTGCTAGAAAGAGTCTCTCATCTACATCCTGATTAACTGGCTCTTTTAGAATGAGCTTCTTAAGGAGTCTGAGTAAAATTTTCATCCTACTTCTGCTATTTCCAGAGTGCAGGGCAGTCTGATATGTCACAAGTTCATGACTAATTGCCCCAAATTCAGCACCAGCGAAAGCTGCACATGGTTAATAAACCGAAAAACAAGATTGAGTTAGTGTCGGCCTTCCTGAAACAAGTGCCAGGTTTGGTAGAGTTGAGATTCCCTTTCCTGTGAGATGATTAAAGATTGGCAACTACTCACCCATCAGTCTAAAGAGTCTCAGTACTTTTAGTAAGCTGAGCTCTGCTACAACTGCTACCAAGCGTGACAAACCTATATCAGCTCAGGGTCAGGTTGCCAAATATACAAGCAAACACAGTAGCACCTACATACAACAGCAGAAGAAACCGAACAGCAACCTCTAGCTCAGTGATTCTTGAAACAACTTCTAGAGCAAAAACTCCAGAGCCATGTTGCCATGCAGATATGATATATATAGATAGATAGAGATATAGATACAGATATATACACACACATACACACACACACACACATATACACACATATTTATGTTATATACATGTATATATGTTATGTATATAAGTGTAAATTATATATACATGTTGAGTTTTATACATAACATAAAATTTTATGTAATATACACAACTACATGTAAACATACATATTTTCAACTCAATAGTGAGTAAAAGTCTGAAAGTCAAATTATTCCACCTAGGAGAGTAGTGTTAGAATCCAACCAAGAGGGGCGCCTGGTGGCACAGTCGTTAAGCATCTGCCTTCGGCTCAGGGCGTGATCCCGGCGTTATGGGATCGAGCCCCACATCAGGCTCCTCTGCTATAAGCCTGCTTCTTCCTCTCCCACTCCCCCTGCTTGTGTTCCCTCTCTCGCTGTCTCTGTCAACTAAATAAATAAAATCTTAAAAAAAAAAAAAAGAATCCAACCAAGAGTTTTTGAAGTGAGGTATCTCAACATTGAGACATTGTTACAGGACAAAATTAATTTAGAGAAGCCCAGATCTTTCATGTCATTATTGTCAGGATCAAAGGTTCACTAATTCAAGACCTAAGGCTTTACAAAGGGTCTCTAAACCAGAAAAAAAAACTGAACGTGTGTTGTGCGGTTCTATTTAAAATAAAGTTCAAATTTATGTTATCCCTCAAAATTCTGCACTCTAACTTTGGAGGTTTTGTTTCATGATTTCAAAGACCTGTGGAGCTAGGTTTCCCTACCAATGATTGGTGATCCATAAATGAAAGGTATTAATAAGATGGTTTAGAGTTTATAGGAAATTTATTTCCAGTCTTCTGAGTCAAGGGCCAAATTCACATGTCCTCAGCTATGGTACCAAGGTAACGTCCGGGAGTTTTGTGGTTTAGGAGACAGCTATTCCAGCTTGGCATGAGGGCAGGTCCACTTTTTTGGATTCACTACACACAAGGCACCCTTTCAATTATACCTTCATTTATATATCTGTATATTTATTCTTACTAAACATCTACTAAGTGCTGAGTGTGGGAGGTACCTGGGCCAGCTTGAGTTACTTTTTAGAAGAGATACTGGTGAAGTTTGGTGATAGTAATTGAAGTAATTCGGTTATGCTGGGGGATAGTATTTGGTGATAAGTACCTGAAGCCAGACAGCCTCTCTAATTAGAAAATACCTCCTATTGTCCCTCCATCACCTTTTTACTGAGGTCTGATATTTATAAATATCAATTCCTTTGAAAATACAGAATACTCTAGATTATACAAATAAAAGGAGGCACTTATATATCTGGGGTGATAACCACAATATCCTTGCAAGAGGCCACACAACATCCTTAGTTTGCTGGAATGAGTTTGTGTTTTATTTTGATTTGAGTTTTTCTTTAGCTATTTGAGGGTTAAGCATTTCTAAGAGTAAAGTTTTGAGATAGAGTGGTCACTCTTCACTGCAATGAAGATTATAAGAATAATAGGAGGCCTGTGGAGAAGGAATGGAAGAGGAAGAGAGAATTTTTTTCCTCTCCCCTTTCTTTTCTTTCTTTTTTTTTTTTTTTTACTTTTATTTTGAGGTGCCTCTGGATGTCAAATAGGTGGTGTCAGGCAAATAAGCAGATGGAGAGGCCAGAATTGCAGGACTGATGATATTGGAGACTCAGGTGTCAAAGTTCTGAGCATATACATGGAAGCAGAAGCCAAACGTGGATACATTGACCAGGAAGATTTTTAAAGTGAGAAGAGATGCTCACAAAAATCCTATGAGGTGGATAATATGCCCCCGTCAACAGAGGAAAATAGTCCCGGAGAGGTTATTTAAATTTCTCTTCAACACATGATCAGGGATGAAGCCCAAAAGTCCATTTGATTTGTAATTCAGGGTGCTTTTCATGAAGCCATGACATGCCTTGATTCAACTAGTATTTGTTGAGTGTCTACTATGAGCCAACACATACAAGTTACATGGGAAAAACAAAATAAGGATAAGGCAAAGTCCTTCAGTCTGAAATAGTGTTGCACATACACTAGTGGATTCTTTGCTAGTGAAGATACTAATTAAAAGCGTTGGAGGCTCATGCTCTATTTTTGAGCTTTCTAAGCCTCCGTCATTTATACCAACCCCCTTCATCATCACTTCCTTGAGGAAGCCTTCTCACAGCACCATTGGTGATAATTTTGAAGCAAGTATTTTTAAAAACAGATTTGACACATATAATGTTAATTATAATTTTGTGTGTTCATATCTTAACTTTTCAACTAGATTGAAAAGTCTTCAAGAATAAGAACTCTACTTCAAATGTTCTTAATTGACCTTCTGCTATACAGGAGATAAGAGGCTATTTATTCAAAGAATGAGAGAATAGGCATTTTAAGTGTTAAAAGTGATAAATGTAAATAAAACAACAGAAGTATTTATTAATGACTTGGCTGATAGGCAGAAGTTCTAGATTGGGGTTCAGCAGTTATGAGCTCTAATCCAGAACCTGATTGAAAGCACAAATTATAACTACCACGAACCGCAGTTTACACTATTTATAAGATGCAAGTAGATCCACTTTTCCTGAGCTTTGGTGGTAACTGGGAAAGCCAAAATAATACTAATGTATTCTAAACTCAGTGTATTTTCTTAGCATTCTACCCCGTCAGACTCGTTGAAATGTTTCTAATTTAGACACTTTAACAATTCTGCATTGTGCCTGAGTGGCTGTAGCTTACAGAAGTCTTTAATCTTAGCAAATACTCATTGAAAAGAAAGGTCAGTGGAGCCCCTGGAAGACAATTCTGTTCAGGAACCCAATTAGTTTAGTTCCAACCCACGACCTATCTGTTCAGGACTTTAAGGCTACTATCCTATTCTCTTTTGTATGTTCTTGGTCTGAAATTAGTTTTTAGTCAGTATAATATCCATGACCACAAGAAGAATTTAGCTGTAAAACCCATCAGTATCACCTGGTCAAAAATTAATTCTAGGGAAGGAGGAAGCTGGGTAATTAGAAAACCTCAGGACAAAATATCCAGCCATTGGAACACGTCACTTATTTAAGGATGAAAATAAACCTTCCCATGATGGTGCCATACAGAACTCTCTCCATCACAGCAGTGAGATCCTAGTGAGAACAGCATGGGCTCCCGAAAAAATTACACTGGTATGGTGTGTTATGGAAAGCAATATGGTTTTAGTCTTGGTTCTGGAATGTATATAACCCTTTCCTCATCACCAAAGAACAGAAAAGGCAGGCCAGACTAGCTCTAAGGATATGGTAGATAGAACTGGTCTTTGATGAACAGTGAAATCAGATCCACCTCTCAGTTTCTATAATGAATCCCCCCTCAAAGCCTGGCTCATACTTACTGATGCATGCCTCCCCATCTTCCTACTTCTTTCCAACACTCCATTTGATTGAAAGTGCCTGTAACTATGTCACTTCTCCCTAGAGTATATCCACCAATATTCATTCTTTTTATTCATTTTGTTCCCAATATTTGTTTATCACTCTGATGGATGCTATGGAGAATGCTGCCCTCAAGGACGAAGTAAGGCTAAGTATGGGGAAAATAATATTTGTGGCTCACTAACTATTTAACAGGCCCGGCTATGGAATACAGTTGTTATTTATTTTTAATTTAATGTCTATCATGATGGATGAATCATGATACAAGTATCATTGTCTCTATATTTTATAATGTAAGAGCTGAGATTTAGTGAGGTTAAATGATTTTTCAAGGTCACAGATTATTACAGGTAGAGCTTTGTTTTAATCCCAAGTCCGCTGACTTAAGAATTCATGCTCTTTCTGCTGCATTATGTGTTAATAAGTAACTGTAACAAAGGGTTTAAAGTAATAAAATATTAACAATTATTGGTGAAAGTAGGGGCTATCGGAAGAAATGCAATTCAGATGTTTTTTGTTCACAGGCATATTCCTGGTGTCTGGTATAATGTCCTTATAGCATTGAGATTCAATATGTATTTATTGAATATATGTTCTGGCTAATAATAGCAGGAAAATGTTTTCAATGAATTATATATGTGTATGCATACGTATGTGTGTACGTAAGTGTGTGTGTGAAGGAAGTAGAATTTCAGATTGGCCTCAAAGAATGGGAAGGATTTGGGTATGTATGTATTAATAATTAAGTGATTTGAAATGATTTCCTATAACACAGGGACAGAATGAGCAAAACTTCAAGGCAAGAAGTACCAAGGGGTTTTTGAAATAATGAATAGTCAAGTCTTAATTCAATTCTTAAGAAACAGGAAAAAAAAAATCTCATATTAGAATTTCAGATCTCAGCCTACCTGTATATAAACAAGAAGAATGATGCTTTTAGGTAAGAACCATGCTATTCTAACTTGAACCTTTCCACACAAGAACTGTAAGGGATAACTTCCTTCTGGGGATTCCCTATACCTGTAGTTCTCACTAAAGTCTTCTTGGGGGACCTCAGGTAGTCTCGTGAAACGGCTAGATACAAGTAAGACATCTCTTTGAAGTATGTATTCATCTTTTAAATGCTGGTGACATTGCATTTATTAATGTTTGGTTTAGTATAAAAATCCTTCCCTAAGATCATAGGATCACTGAACAATCCTGGGAAAGTAGGCCATATGTACCTGTGACTCCATGTCCCTGTGACATACTGTCTATACAACATCAATCACCCAATATGCTGGTTGGAATCTGCTTGTAATAGGGATTGAATTTGCTGGCAGATCTTTCAAGAAAACAGAACACAACATGGTGGGACATTTGCCATTTAAATTTAGAGGAACTTAAATTATTTTAATGACTTTGTTTAGATATCTTTGACATGTAAATATTGTGTATGTTTAAGGTATAAAACTTGATGTTTTGGTATATGTATACATTGTGAAAAATCACCATAATCAAGCCAAATAACTTATTCATTGCCTCTATGTACTTGAAATTTTTTGGTGTGTGTGTGGTGTAAAATTTCATTTAAAATCTAACTATTCTTTTGGAAAATTTCAAATATATAAAACAGTGCTGTACATAAAATCTCCAAAACTCATTCATCTTGTGTAACTGAAACTTTGTACACTTTGACCAACCTCTCTTGCTTTTCCCGTTTCCAGCTGGCAACCACTATTCTAGTCTTTGTGTCTATAAGTTTGACAGTTTTGGATTCCTCGTCAAAGTGGGATCATACATTATTTGTCTCTCTGTGTCTGGCTTATCTAATTCAGCATAAAGTACTCAGGTTAATTTCATCCATGTTGTTGCAAATGTCAGGATTTCCTTTTTTTTTTTTTTGAAAACACTGAACAATATTCCATTGTGTGTGTGTGTATCACATTTTATTTATTAATTCAACTACAAATGAACATTTGTTTCTGTATGTTGGTTGTTTTGAATAATGCTGCAATGAACATGAAAGCACAGATATCTCTTCAAGATCTAGACTTCAGTTCCTTTGGATGTAAACCCAGAATGGGATTGCTGGGTCATATGGTATAGTTTTATTTTTTGAGGAACTGCCTTACTATTTTTCATAATGTTGTACCAATTTATATTCCAACCAACAGTGTACACTCCCTTTCTCCACATCCTCACCAACTCTTGTAATTCTTCGACTTTTGATAATTACCATTCAGATAGGTATGAGACAATACATCACTATGGTTTTGATTTGCATTTTCCTAATGATTAGTGATGAGCACCTTTTCATGTACCCATTGGCCATTTGTATGCCTTCTTTCAAGAAAAGTCTATTCATGTCCTTTGTCCATTTTTAAAAATCAGGTTATTTGTTTTTTTGCTATTGAGCTGAGTTCCCTACATATTTTGGATATTAACACCTTATCACAATTACAGTTTGCAAATATTTTCTCCCATTCTATAAGTTGCCTTTTCATTTTGTTAGTTGTTTTCTTTGCTGGGTGGAAGCTTTTTAGTTTGTCTATTTTTTGCTTTTGTTGCCTGAGTTTTGGTGTCATAACTAAAAAATTGTTGCCAAGATCAGTATCAGGAAGATTTTTTCCTATGTTTTCTTCTAGTAGTCTTACGGTTTCAGGTCTTACATTTAAGCCTTTAATCCATTTCAAGTTGATTTTTATGTAGGGATTGACATAAGGGTTCAGTTTTATTCTTCTGCAAGGAAGTACCCAGTTTTCCCAATATTGTTTATTAAAAATTCTATACTTTCCCCACTGTGTGTGCTCGGCACCCTTGTCAAAGACCTACTGAACATAAATGGGTGGATTTATTCCTGGATTCTATTCCATTCCATTGTCTATTTGTTGGGGTTTTTTTTTTTTTTTTTTTGCCAGTACCATACTCTTTTGATTACTATAGCTTTGTAATATATTTTGAAATCAAGAAGTAGGATGCCTTCAGCTTTGTTTTCCTTTCTTAAGATTGTTTTGGCTATTTGGTTTCTTTTGTGTTCCATATGAATTTTAGGGTTTTTTTTTTCCTATTACTGTGAAGAATTCATTGGGATTTTGATACAGATACATTGAATCTGTAAACTCTAAGGAGGTAACTCTGGTCATGCTATGGGCTTACAGAAGTTAGGTCTGGAAATACCAAGCTTAAGGAAAACTTTAGGGTTTTTTTGCTCCAGAGGAGTTGATTTTAAGATACAAATTAAGTTGCATAATGACTGCATTCTAAAGAAAACAAGCAAACAAGAAAGCAAACAGATAAAACACTGTTCTACAAAGAAAAGTATAGAAGTGAGCACTATGAAAGAGGATGTCACCTTTTCCAGGTACATGTTCTTCCCAAAGCACACTTGGGTTTGTTTGTTTTTCCCTCTTATGGATGAAATCCTCTCCACATCCCTAACAGAAACCACATGCCCAGAGAGAGATTGTATGATGAGGTCACATCACCTACAAAGCAGCCAGGGGAAGAGCAAAAAAATGGTCATACGTAATAAAACTAAGTATAAAAAAAATAAATTGTGGAAATTCACATAAAAAATAAATAGATAAATAATAATAAATAAATAAAATAGAATGGCAGCTACCCATAAAAAAAAAATGATCGTAAAAACAGAATGCTTTCGGTGAGAAGAGTTGAAGTCAGAAGTTCACTATCTTTTTGGCTATATATCATAACAATACTTGATACTTTCATGGCACCTTTTAAGATAAATGAATTGTATAGATTAATGATTCAAACAACAAGTATGTTTTCCTTAACTTCCTTCCTACTGCCCTCCCGTCCTTAAAGCCATTTTGAGCACTTACTATGTAACAAGCCCTGCTAGAAATATAATGAATAAGATACTTCCCCATCTTCAAGAGGGAGACAAGAGGGAAGAAGATGGCCCATGATATGAGAGAAATGGAAGAGGATGATCTGGGAGTAGGGTTTCCAGAAAAAGAAGAAATCACTTCATAAGTGCTCATGGTGTCCTAAAAAAACTACCAGATGATAATATTGGAATTCTTATCTCCGTTTTTAGGTGAGACTTAGAGAAGTGAATGAACTTATCCTAGGTATTGAGGTATCTAATACCTCAAAGGTATTAGATTCAGGCCTAAACAGCAATCTACCTTCCTCTTATTACTCCATACATTGTCTCAAAAAAATATTTTAAAATGCTAATTTTAAGACTATCAGAATATAGCAACAAATTATACCTGCTCACATCTAATTAAAAGATCCAAAGCTGATGGAGTCTGATTTGTGAATTTTGAATCAAAAGATGTTGTTGATGGCGGGATACTCTTAAACTTTAACACCAACTGGTAATTTTCTTTAATGCAAGCCTTCTTTTTCTTCTCCAGATTCTACATCATCCCACTTCACTGCCAGAAGAAACAATTAGTCATTGCATAAATAGATCAATATTTGTCCATACTGTAGTTGATGAGATCCAATCTCTAGTGCCCCATCTGCGCATTGGCACTAAGCCCACCTCATAAAATCAGCTGTGGGAATTTTCCTAGTTCTTAATTTCAAAGATGAGGAAACAGTTTCAGCAATAATTATTAGCATGACTAATCTCACACAGCTGAGAAGTGGTGTTACAAGATGTAAGCAAGTCTTTGTGAAACTGAAGCTCTTGTTCCTTCGACTCTATCATAGTCTACCATATCTTTATATTTTATTATTTTTGCAGTTACAGCTGCAGATGGAGACCTTAGGTGCTTTATATCTGGGAATCCAGACCTCTCCCTAACTACCACTTCTTTTACATAAAAACTTCTTGATTCTAAAAAAAAAAAAAATTCAACTGAAATCAACTCTATTTCCTGCCATTTGAAGCTTCATTCCTGAACTCCACTCTCTTTTAGATGAAACAACAGTGTCGCTATAGCTGAGCACATTCAGTGGATAGAAGCAACACTCATGCCTTTCTAAAAAGGTCTTGTGTGAAGATATGTAGAAACACTTGGTTATTACTCATATTCTGGCTCTATTTCCAAGATGCTCTGGCTATAATAATGTCTGAATTTGAAGATTTGTTTACATGATCTGAGCCTACTTATGTGAACTGTTGACCATCTGTGTATTAGTTTTCAAGGAATGGATAAAGTGGATGTATAATTTTACCACAAGTGTTAGAATAAAGAAAGGGGTCTTGTGAAGCAATATTCAATACAAATAAATCAATATGACTCATATTCTGTAGATAATATTTCCTTGGTGGAGAAGTGGCTGACAGTAGAAGTCCCCCTCCCTCACCACCACTATTATTTTAATTTTCATATACTATTTTTGGCTCTTAAAATAGAGAATAAATAATGGCAGAAGAAAAATGAGATTCATAATGAATTAGAAACAAAAATGAGTTCCATAAAATATTTATCTGCAGTGAAATGGAGTTTGATGGTAAGCTCACATAAAGAAACATAAACAGGACATTCTATTATATACATATTTTCTATAATAGGATCCTTGGTTTTTTTTTTTTTTTGTTTTGTTTTGTTTTTTTTGCATTTTTATTTGAAGGTCCCAACTGTGGGTGATGAAAAAGAACCTGAAAAAGTCTATACCTATTTTTTTCTCCTGCTCTGTTTTCCAAAAGCTAAATTTCAAAATGTAGTAATGACTTAGCACTACATGGTAATTTGGTTTATGCATCTAATATTCATCATTCAGATAATTTTTTAAAGATTTTATTTATTTATTTGAGAGAAAGAGACAGCATGGGGGGAAGTGCAGAGGGAGAGGGAAAAGTAGACTCCCCACTGAGCAGGGAGCCCAACTAAGTGGGGCTGGATCCCAGGACCCTGAGATCATGACCTGACCTGAAGGCAGATGCTTAACTGACTGAGACAACCAGGTGCCCCCATCATTCTAATAATTTACTAATGATTCTAAGGGGTGATTTTTATAAATCATCACAATTCCTCCACAGGATTGTTGGGGAGAAAAATGAACCAGGATATATATAGCACCTATCCATGACTCTAGTGAAGACTGAGAGGAAGAGTGCCTGGCACATAGTAAGTGGTTAGTAAACACAGTATTATTTCCATGATCAAAGACTGAAGAGGCCTACGAAAATATATCTCACTGTGTTCTTTGTTATTCAATGTCATTATGTAACAGTAAAACTTTCCCAGTCTCCAGACTTTATGAAATCTGAGTTCTATCATAGGTTTTAAAATCATTTGCGCTCTTTGGGCTATATTTTCTTTTTTGCACAACTTTAATTTTTAGAGCAATTGTAAGTTTATAAAAAAAATTGAGAAGGAGTTACAGATTTCCCATATACTCTCTGCCCCCACACATGAATAACCTTCCCAATTATAAGTATCATTACCAGAATGGTACATGTTTTTACCAAGGATAAATCTACATTGACACATCCCTAATCACTCAAAGTCCAATGTTTACTTTGGGGTTCACTCTTGGTGTTACACATTCTATGTGTTTGGACAAATGTATAATGACATGTATCTATCATTATAATATCATATAGAGTATATTCTCTGCCCTAAAAATCTTTTGTGTTCTATTTATTCACCGTTCCCTCCCTGGAAACCACTGATCTTTTTACTCTCTCAATAGTTTTACCTTTTCCAGAATGTCACATAATTGGCTGCTTTCACTTGTCTTTCATAGGTTGATAGCTCAAATCTCTTTAGCACTGGATAATATTCCATTGTCTGAATGTACCACCATAGTTTATCCATTCAACTACTGAAGGACATCTTAGCTGCTTCCAAGATTTGGTCATTATGAATAAAGCTGCTATAAATATCTGTGCACAGGTTTTTGTCTGGACAGAAGTTTTCAACCTTGGTCTAGTTTAAAATATTTAGTTGGGAAGTTTTATGGTTCATATACTGTCACTTTCCTCTCCTGTGTCCATGATGGTAGGCACTAACCAAACCAAGCCATTTCTAACTGAGTCTATACAGGTCTCAGGGTCCTTTTTAAAACATGCTCTGAACAGCCACTTAATAAATTATTCCAGTCAGTACATGAGATGTAACCTACTCTTCATTCTTTTCCTGGAAACATTGCCTAATGACATCATTCTGAACTGCAGTTTGAGAAAGGAGTTAAATTGGGGGGGGGGGGTGCTAGAGTGATGTGAAGAGAACAATGATGACTGATGCTCCTTTTAACACCTGCTAAGTCCATTCCTTGTCCTGAACACTTGTTCTTCATTAGTTCAACATGGTGATTTACAAGAACATAAATTAACATATTTCAGAAATTTTCCAATATGAGATTGCAATAATAAAATACCCAGATACATGCAGGTACAACTGTAAACACGACAGCACCATTTAGCCTATGAAAGGTGGGGGAAAGAATACAGATAATAAGAGCCGACAGTTTCTTTTAACATGTGGTGAAATATTACTGCACCCCTGCCCTCACTTATGGGAAGGCCAATTAACCTTAAATGTGGAAAAATTACAGGAAGAGAGAAAAATGGATCGGTGTAGAATTTGTTGAGGTAACTGGAAATTTTTGTATGTTCTTAGCACCAGATCCTTTATTTGAAGAGTATGTAAAAATGAACATTCTCTCAGTGTGTCCTTCTAAGAAAAAAAAACGACTCCAAATTAAAAACAGAACGTCTTCAAGTGTGAAATGAAAGTACGGAATGAGTGCCGGAAGGGTCTCTATTAACCCGTCATCCTGAAAAGCAGGAGAAAACAGACCTGGGTTATACCTCTTCATGACTCTACTCAGGGTAGCATTTACTCTTCCCAATACAACCACCTCGCCCCACATGAATTTAACAAAGCTAAGAAGTGCGAAAACAGAGGGAGAATAAGATGATGCTGTGAAGCGTTGCTAAAGCAGAGACTCATGTATCCAACATGCAATTTTCCACTGTCAGCCACACCCCAGACTTCAAGGAGTATGACAGCTAAACTTGTAGGAAATACCAACTCTCAGCTTCACTACACTCTTGTCCAGGCTGTAGGTTTCTACTTTGCAGCATCTTTCTCTTTTTCTCCCTCAAACTTGTTAATGTTTATGTCAACCTACATTTCAGCTGGATACACACCTGTGGTCTTATTTTTGCTATCCTAAGTACGGTCCTCCAATACCAGCAGCATTGGCATTACCTGCAAGTTTGACAGAACGTAGAATATCAGGTCCAAATCAAAACTGCTAAATCAGAATCTCATGTTTAACAAGATCCCCTCAGGACATGGTGCACAGCAATGTTTTTGGACATAGCTCAAAATTTTACTCTCACCCATGACAGTCCTGCTTACCATGCGTTATTCTTTATATTTCTCCTCCCTCTCCCTCTACTCTCCTTCTATGCAATAGAGTCAAGAGCAGAAATATAAAATGACCTATTCCTCTATATGCCATCATCAAACACACTTATCTCAAATCCTGGTGTCTGATGAAAAGAAATCTTGTGAGAACACTGTAAAAATTCTCATTCTAGGTGAAAACAAATCTCTCTTTTCCACATTGTGAGATATGAAGCTTCCATATCTTCTTCTGCCACCTATTCTAAAGCCTTCATATTCATCGCTCAGAAGGTTTTCCCTGCTGGCTAATCTAACTTGTTCCAGGTACAATTGTTCCTTGGCAAGTCTTGCTCCCGCCTCAGAAATTATTAAGGACAGCTGCCCACCACTTTATTCTCCATAAACCCCTTAGCTTGAGTCATTTCCTCATTTGTATTCTTCTCCAGACTATGAACTGATTTGACTAATTCCACTATCTGCAGCTCCTCTTGCACATCCACTCTGCTACCCTTCAATGGCTGTAGTGGCTCCTTCCAACCTCTTTATAATTTTAAGGACAGAGGAGGGGAGGTTTGCCCATCAACAGGAATCCCTCTCTCCTGCTCCCTTCCTTCACTCCATCTAATCCCTTCAGTGAATTCCAAACAGTTGCTTATAAGAATGTTCATATAGTCACACTGAGCATAATCCCAGGTTAGCAATAATAATGAGCAGATACTAGAAAGCATATTTGTGTGTGTGTTTATGTGTGCTTATGAGTCCTGAAACCCTTATTTCATTAATGCCTACAAAGAGACCTTGAGATCTGTTGGGAATGATAAAGGATCATTCTCATTATAAATCCCCAATTTACCTCCCTTTGCCCCATTACCTCAGACTTTATTAGTTTAAGTTATGATCATCAAAAACCACAGGGAAAGAGGAAAGGCANCCTCTATTTAAGGTGTGAAGGCAGGAAACCTACAACTTTCTCTTTGAGTATGGGATAAAGGATAGAGAATGTAGCATTCAGGAGATACATAAAGCCTGCATTATATTCCTTTAAGAAGATAATTGGCAGAGTCATCCATCATGGGGTTATTGCAAGGTTAGAGGTTTCTCTCTCTGAAGTTTTATCTCCCTGAGATGAAAAATAACAGGAAAGGAATGTAAAAGAGAGTCAGAAAGACATACTGAATAATTGACTAATTGATAAAGGGGAGGGGGAAGACATGAGAAAGGGAAAGGACAACAGCTCTCTGGAAAGCAGCCAGTGCAAATAAAATGAATGGTGTTTGGGTAGGGAAGAAGGCATCTCTTCCCAGCTTCTAACACTTGAATAACTATAAATCAGTCTAAGTGAGACAGCACTGGTTTTAGATGTTTCATAATAAATATCGGTCTTTTTCTGCTTTATCTTTTGCCTAGCTTAGTCAGAAATTTGCAAGTTTCCTTTCATGGAAGTAGAAAAAAGAAAACTTCTCAGTTATACTGATGTGATAATTGATTTTGTAAGGAGCGTCATTGTAACAAATGAAAAGAAAAATAAAATTCACCCTGAATAATTTCCCTAGCTCCTCTACTAGAGGGACCTTGAGCTGTACTGCAGTCTAACTTTGTTCCTTCCATCTTTCCACACTAAAATTGGGACTGTCTTGATTACAGTGACAAAAATCTAATTTAAACTTTGTCCTCAGGCCCTTAAGCTAAAATAAGCAAACAAACCAACCAACCGGGAAAATGCTGTCAGGTAAGGCTACATCTAGATATTTAACAAAATTATTATGTATCTCCTTCTTTGTAACACTTGCCTCTGCATCACCTGCTTGGACAGTGAAATATGTACATAGAAATTGGAAATCTGGGAATTATGCACTTTGTTCTATAGTGTTCTGTAAAGTTCTATAGCTCTCTGTAAAATCAGGATAATAATGCAAATCACAAAGAGCTTATATGGGAGAAATAGTTAAGATAAAGTCTCTAACATAAATAAAACAAGTATGTTATGCATAAGATTATATATCTTCCCAGACCAACCTCTTTAGTTCCAATCACATCTTCCTAATTCAATATGGGACATATGGGTATGATTGAAAAATTCACAATGTGGGTTGTTCTCTTATCTCAACTACTATCTTTTCTTCAGATACTGACCTTGCCCAACCCAAGAATAAACACTTCCTTTCACTAATCTTTTTTCTTTTTTCTTTCTATGTTTCATCTGAATGATCCAGGCTTATGAATAGTAATAAGCTACCATGTGTTCTTGATCTTTCACATGTTTTTTCTTGATTTCACAACTACTGGAGGGGAAATACCTGAAGGGAAGGCATCTAATCCAATGCACTGCCTCCATCTTTCATTCACTATCCAGTGAGGATTGTATACCTTGTACATATTGTTTTGCATAGTCATCTGTAATATGGGAATAATTAATCCAACTTCATAGGGCTGGCATGAGGAAAATATAGTCAAATGAACTATATAGATGGACAGGCAGATAGATGGGAAATACATATAAATGTATATATTCCCCCCATAAAGACAGAGCCCAAATCTGTTATTTTGTTGTTTTGGTTCTCGCCACTATGAACCTATAAAGCCAGGCATAGAATATGACAAGCCAACAGGCATTAAATATGGGCATATGAATAATCAATCCTATATTCAAATTCTACTTCTTTTGCCATTTTCCTTATGATGACATGTTAAAATGACTACCATCATAAAAATTCACCTGCAAAGTTTCCTCACAAATTGAGTAGAAAGGTAAAGGTTTTAATTTTTAAATGTACAACTCAAGGTCACAGGGAAATGTTTGGAAGCACGTTAAATAAATATATGAGAGTAACAGAACACAGGCAAATTCTCAGTAGTCCTCCTGCTTCTGGTCTCTGAAAATCCTTATAAGTCCACTCAAAGGACAGGTTGGAGTGGGAAAGGAGTCTGAGGTCCCTGTGTAGAGAAATGACATACTCACTGTGTAGAGAAATGACATACTCACCATTTGGTAAAGAAATGAAACAAATAAAAGTAACTTTCTATTGTCAAAAGTTTGATAGGAGAAAAAATTAGCAATGTTCCTTTTTTTTTTTTTTAGATTTTATTTATTTATTTGAGAGACAGAGAGAGAGCATGAGGGGGGAAGGGTCAGAGGGAGAAGCAGACTCCCTGCTGAGCAGGAAGCCTGATGAGGGACTCCATCCTGGGACTCCAGGGTCATAACCTGCGCCAGAGGCAGTCGCTTAACCAACTAAGCCAACCAGGCGCCCCAGCAATATTCCTTGCTCTATCATTTGTTTTCTAACTATGGATATCAGCACAGAAATGACTGTATTTTTTGGACCTTTTATTTGCCTTTTGCTGTGAGAAAATATGTCTAAAATGCAATGAGTCACTGGAATATTCAATCCTAGAAATACATGGGAATAATTGAAAGAAAAAATTCTAACATAGAAATGAAGAAACAGGGCACCTAAATTCTTCATAAGAGAGGTCTAAAACAAAAGAGCACCAAAGGGAAACATTTTGAAGTCTGATGCCCTGGTTTTGGCAACCTTATCATGGACAAATTTGGGGCCCATTGTCACTGAATAGAGGTAAAATTTAAGGATTGGGCATTGGTGGGTATGCATGCGTGTAGGGCACCCATATATAAAATGGAAAAACACATTCTTGCTCTACTGCTTAATTTGATAATGAGACTTGTAAAGGATTTAGTCATTTATGTCATTAATTGTCCAACAGGAGTGACTACAGAATAGCGATGGAGGACATACACTTTGGAAGCAGACTAAACTAACTTTAGGAACTGGGTTCCATCATTTCCTACTTGTGCATCCTTAGGGAAACTCAATTTAATTTTTCTCATTTATGAAATTAGATAATGCTAATACCTTTTATGGCAAGATCACATGAAAAAATACATATAATGTCTTTATCATCAGGCCTAGGACATAAAATGCACCAAATAAATGTTGGTGATAATGTGGAGGTTGATGGTTATGATAATTGTGATGATAATAATAACAGTAATAATGATACCAGATTTTATATCTATAGTATGGCTTATACTCTTAAATTTTTTTAGAAGCATGGACACTTTTAAAAGTGTTCTTTAATATCTAAAATGGTGAAGGCTTTATAAAAAGTCCTCTGGAATCCATCAAAAACACTCATGAGAATTTGCAGAGGCACAGAATTCCAGGACCAACCAATGTTAGGACTAAAAGGAAGTAAAGCCAAACATCTTCATTTAGTAGACAGGGAAATTGAAGGTTGCAATCTGGTTGACAGCATCTATGCTCCAAACTCCTAGCCCTGTACTCTCCGAACTATAAGACACTGAAAAATATGCAACACCCCACCATACTCCCAAGACAAACGTTGTAAGAGATTAATTAGAGTAAGCACTATAAGGCCATAAGTGGAATCACTGCTTGTAGAAATAAGGTGAAAAATGACCAAGCGAACAGGCAATAAGAATGCTACTGGGTCTCTATTCTGTCCAAAGAATGAGAAGCATAGCTGCACACAGTTGCCACGTGTCTATAGAGCACATGGTTTTCCTTGGTTACTTATGAAATGCAACAGGTATTTCATGGATACTTATATCGATGATAACATAAATATTTCATACTCTGCATTTAAAACATTTACTTTCCCAAGTCAAATTCTTGCTGTAAAGAATACCAGCTTTTAAGAGCACGAAGAATGGTAGTATTAGAAAATTAACATTCTGTCAACAACAATGTAATCAATGATTCAGGTAAGGGTCATCCAAGGATAGTAGAAATTCATGAAAGTCTGAAGAGGGAAAAAAGTCAATCTTTTTGTACACATCATACGTGCTTTTTTCTACAGTCATGCTGTGATCAAATGGCAACCATTACAAAGGTGACTGTTGAGGTTCTGAGCAAAGCCTGGAGCCATCCAGGAATTTAAATTCACCATTACACTCTCAGAACTGTATAACAGCCATGGAGAACTGCATCTACAGTGGCATCTTTGAGACAGAGTTTTGTCATTCCGATAATATGATCCTGGCTAGAAATGCCTGGACCAATCAAGGATATCAGAGAATATTCTCAATGAACGGGTGGCAAGCTGCAGAATACACACTGAATGCTACAGTTTTCTGTGACCCAAGCTGGAGTGGTAGCGACAGTTTCTCAGCCTCAGATAAAAGTATTCAAGACTTGATATTCTGCCAGAGAGATAAAATGTAAGAGTCTAACCTACACGTACTCAGCAACATGTCCCTTCCTTGTCACCCGAGGATTTCCTCCATTACCCACCAGTTCTGTCCTATTAGCCCCATGATGAAAGGAGCAGCCTGCCTGTCGAAGTCTGCTCCTCTTTTACCATGAAATGTTCCTGGTACTTGACAAAACACATCAGTGAGAGTCTGCTCACCTCGGTAGGCCTCCCTTCCTGCTTAAATGCACATCCACAAATCCAAACAGTGTTAAAGGATATTGATGAAGTGGATGCCTTTCTAAGAATGATGGCCCAGGAGGAAAACAGAAACCATGCATAGTAAGCAATCAGGAAATGTCAGCAGACCTTAGAGAAACCCTTCAAACACACCAGAGCACTGAGACAAACATCAAAACTAATGGAGTGTTTGTAAAGAGATGTGTGTTTGCCCAGAAAGGGAAGTAGGAAGTGAAGTGAGAAGCCAAGTAGGACTGTGTGTGTTACTTGGGGGCTGACAGCATGATAGGGGAAGACTACAACTCACAAGCTGCCAGTCTGAAAAAGAGGCTGGAAAGGAATTTGAAGATGGAGAAAACAGTTGATGCTTTTGCCTGCAGTATATTCATTTTCCCTTCTGGTTATAGCCCCTTACTTTCCTAGGTGAATTAATTCTCCACTATTTTCCTAACATGTTGTTGAGCTGGGAAGGGGTTAATCTTGCCTGAATATCAGGCATTAAAATGTCACTCAGGAATGACCAAGGAGAATGGCATATACCCCTGAACACAGTGATTGATTTAGGGATAGTCACATGACTCAACCCAGAGCAACCTGAACGGTTGAAACAGAACTCTAGATCTTTAATTGCAACTCTTGGGATATAGAACATTTCTTTCTGCTTAACTTAAATAAGGTTCTGGGGGAAACAGAGGGCAAGATGGGATCAGACATAAAAAAAATGTATTAAGGGAAATAGCTGGGAAGGCTGAGAAACAGGTAGACAGGACTCTCTCCCTAAGCTGGTTGTGCCAGGCTGCTGGGGAATAATGCCCTTAGGGAATTCAGAAGCCCCTTTGTCTGAGAGGAACTACTTAGAGGATCATCCTCAACTTTGCAAAGAATTTAACAAAGGGGGCGCCTGGGTGGCACAGCGGTTAAGCGTCTGCCTTCGGCTCAGGGCGTGATCCCGGCGTTGTGAGATCGAGCCCCGCATCAGGCTCCTCTGCTGTGGGCCTGCTTCTTCCTCTCCCACTCCCCCTGCTTGTGTTCCCTCTCTCGCTGGCTGTCTCTATCTCTGTCAAATAAATAAATAAATAAATACATACATACATACATACATACATACATACATACATAAATAGAATTTAACAAAGGGTCTTACAGCTATACCCTTAATTTGCACTTTGCCACCAGCCTCATTCGACTTGAAAAATCTTTTACTTCCTAGAAAGACTAAAGATAAGAAACATTTTACTAACCACACAAGGCCTTATCCTTTGTATAGCCTCTGAACAAAAAACAAACTTGAAAACTAGTTTCCTTCCTTAGTTCATTTCTCTCTTTTCCTAATTTTTCATAGGGAGCAAGATGAAGCCAACTAGAATTTGTAACATTCTGCACGGGAATCATCTTTCCAAGGCTCACAAACTCAGTATGTAAATTTATCTTCCAGGTGACCAAGATGATAATTTGAATTGTCTTTTTTTTTTCAACTAATATTACCTTTTCCTCACTGCTTTTCTAAGTTTATTAAACCATTTGTTCACTATTCTTACAGCCTTGGCTAACATTTTCACTGGATTTAGTTCAAATCTGGATTTAATTACTAAACAAAGTAGATCATGTTTCTAGCTTAGGATACAGAGGCTACAGAGGGGAAATACCAATGAAATAAAATTAATTTGCAACATGCTAGTCAAGAGAAGAAATCTCAGCATTTCCCTAGAAAGCTATTATTCAGTCCCATATTTATTTTTTTTCCAAAATTACTGTTTTCCACAAGGATCACTCCAACAGTAATGAAGCAGAAAAATTATGCATGTTAAGAAATTAACGTGCTCCATAATGGGTTATAAACTTGTACCTCTTCATTGCTCATGCACTTTTGATAAGCTTGACAAATTCTAGGTCTCTTTAATTTAAAATACAGCAGTTTTAGTTCTTTAAGTTACAGTGGAAATAATTTCCCTATCTATCAGCAGAATGGTTCAATGTAGGCATTAATCTACAAAATATCATGCAGAAAGTGATTTTTTTTATCTACTCCAATCACTCACTCAGTGGGTTTTAGAAAGGAAAAGGACTATTTTCTGAGGACTTCAAATCTAGACTTGAGGCTAAAACTTTCATAAGCCATTATAATTATAGAGGCAAGATTTAGAGATAGAGCTGCTGTTCTCATTATGCCTTCATTGGCATGAATAAGGCATTGCTATAGGCAGAAACCACATACGAAGAAATCAGAAACACTCCACATCGCAGTAAGACATACAACACTGCCTCTAGGGCACCGAGAGTTCATTTCTTCATCCACTCAATGGGGTCCTGTGGAGATGCCCATCTTCCTCTTGGCCCTTTTCTTAGTGGCACTATCAGCTATTTGCCAAGCAAATGAGACAGGTTTGAAAACATACAAATGAAGAATCTGCAGAGGAAGTTGTAGCTACCCTTTCTTAATGAGTTCTGCCCGCCCGTGGTCCTGTTTTTTTAAGTGATCATTTATTAAGACCATTCTCTATTTCTCCAAAGAGCACTTGGTTTAATATTCAAAATATATCAGAGAAAAGTAAGAGGAATTTATAATGATATAGTAATAGATTTGTCAGTCCACAAGTTATGTGGGCCCAATGGACGCTCTTTATGTATGATTTCCTAATAATAGTACATTATAAAGGAAAGGGCACTAATAAGTTGGTAGACTGTCAGATTTCCATTTCTGCGAGGCTCAGGAAACAGAGACACATACTGTACTAACAGAAAACATGAGCATTCAGCACTGCTCCCCACCCTACAATTTTAGGGATAATGGATCCCAGCTGTCCTAAGAAATGCCATGAATCCCAGCACTATGAAGCCATAATTGTGCACTTGGGAAAGCAGGGGTGGAGTGTTCAAAGAAGTGAAGGTCACTATCTTAGTGATGGAAAATCAGTACTATCTTCTATCTACAGCAGACATCACTAATTGTAACAATTATATATTGCTGTGTAACAAAACACCCCCCTCCACCATGACTCAGTGGCTTGAAGCATTTACTAGTCTACAATTGTACAAGTAAGCTGGGTAGTTCTGCTGGTCTGAGCTGGGCTCACCTGCTCTAGGCCCTGTCTGCTCATACATTTGTAGTTAGCACCAGACTTGGCTCAGGCACAGTTGAACTAAGATGGCTCAGCTGGAAGAAGCATGGCCTCTCATTCTCCAGGATAGCATGGACTTGTTCAAATGATGGTAGTGGTTGAAGTTCTTAAAGCAAAGGTAGAATCATACAAAGCTTCTTGAAGTCTAGGCTCATAACTCAGAACAAAATTGCTTTCACCACATTCTATTGGCCAAATCAAATCACAAGCCAGCCCATACTTAAAGATTGGAGAATTAGACTCTGAAAGTAAAGGGGAACAAAAAGCTGCAGCCATTTATACAAACACTAATCTAGCACAAAACCCCTCCCTGGTAGGGAAGGAGGAAGCTTCAAAATCCTCACGAGCTCAGTCTTCCAAATAGTCACCCCCAATTTTTTAACACACAAATTTGTCATCCATGGTATATGACAATATCTAGTTTTAACCTATTCATTTATGACTTGGATCATCATAGGATATGATTAATATACTCTAATCAAATAGTATGTCCTATTCATTTATTAAGTTAGGAATAAATAGAAAAAGGTTTGTATATAAACTATCTCAAATATTTTCTTCTCATTACTAGAATATATGTTTAAACTATCCATTTATCCCTTCATCCTGTACAACAATAAGTGTTCTCTTTTGATGCAGCAAAACTAATATGTATGTGTGATACATAATATTTTATAAATTATAGTCTTTATGTAAACTAACCGCTTTGATCTTAGAGGTAGGCAAGATAGGAATTACCATTCTCATTTTCAGATTAAGAATATAAAGATCAGAGAAACTGAGTAACCTTTGAATTTCACACATTTAGTAAATAGAGGGTCTATGATAAAAATTTAAATCCTTACCCAGCAAGGTTGGCTTTTGTACACTTTATATATTGGGAAATTTGCCCTAGAAATTGCTTTTAAAGTAACTGCTTACACGGGTGAAAATTGAGAAAATTAAGTGGCATATAAGATTATTAATAGTTCTAGCACATAAATATCTTATGGCTAAGACTAGAGAATGTTTGAGCAGTTTTTCCAAGGTCTTTGGTATAACCAATGTGGAATCAAAAGCCACCTTGCCAAATCAGGAAACTGCCCCCAGCCTTAACAATATCTCAGAATCTCCAAATTAGAACAACCAATACACAATGCAGGAATACACTAGGGAATAGGAAATTACTTTGTCGTCCTCCAGGTATTTGTTTAATGTACTGAAGTAAGCATATTTAAACATTTCCTTAGCTGTCTTATGGGGAACAGCTACAGATATCACTAGGCACCAGAGAATTACCTGACCTTACTACAGCTGCAGGAATGATGATCCAAATAAGCACACCCTGTGATCATGCACTTTGTATCATCAAAACGAGCCACACCATCAGTGGTCACACTGCCAGGTCATGGTCTCAGGAAGAACCTCAGGTCAAGATTTACAATTTGTGTCTTGTCTCCACAGCCAGCCAACTGGAGAGTGAGTTAATATCAAATCTCAAAAACAAAAAGAATTTAGAAGCTATAAACAGAAAACTAACTTATTGAAGTAATAGCACACACTAGATGGTGGTGAGGCTGAAGTTGGAAATGACTAAATTTTTTGTTGCTTAAACTACTATCTCTTAGTAATCTTGGCCCAATGAAGACCCCAGGTCTTTTCTTCAAATTCCTCCCAAATCTGAGCACCTCTACCATACACTTGTATTTCATTTCTTTATTTTTACCTAAAATGTTAATTTTGAGTTTATAGTTTCTAAATTCTTTTTGTATATTTGTTTTTTTTTTTTAAGATTTTATCTATTTGACAGAGAGAGAGACAGCCAGCGAGAGAGGGAACACAAGCAGGGAGAGTGGGAGAGGAAGAAGCAGGTTCCCAGCGGAGGAGCCTGACATGGGGCTTGATCCCAGAACGCCGGGATCACGCCCTGAGCCGAAGGCAGACGTTTAACGACTGAGCCACCCAGGTGCCCCTCTTTTTGTATATTTGTTGAAAGGAACATCAACCTATTTACCTTTCCTGACATTCTCTTGTCCTGTCTGAACCTGGTCCAGATACACTGAAAATCTCATTTGCTGTTGGAGATTGTTACCAAGAGGATATGACCACTGGGTCAACCAAGAGCTGGACCTGAGCAATGGGAGGCTCCTCACTCCCACCCCTATCCTCGCAATGTATGCTCCACTCACCATTCCCACAGTGGGAACTGTTTTCAAGGATGCAGCCTTTAGAGAGTAATGTGTTGTTGAGATCCGGATGGCATATGTGACTGAACCCAGTTCAGGTCTCTTCACGAACTTTAAGATTCTAGTGGGGAAGTGTGGAGATCTACTCATCTTGCAGCCACCCGAGACAAGCTTCCTATGTAAGTTCCCTTGCATATAAAACCTGCCTCTGGAGTGGTTTGACTCTTTCTTCCATCTCTCCTTGCCCTCTGGGCAGAGGTCCAGTTTATGAACCAACACCTGCCCTAAATAGATGAGTCTTTTATAATGCTTTGCCTTTGCCATACTATTCCTTCTTCCTGGAATCATTTAAACTCCCTCCCACCCCACTAGCACCCATATCTAAATTATCTTTCTCAAGTTCATTACTGAACTTAAAAGAAAAAAGCTTTTTCTGCTTGCCCTGAGCAAGTTTTGCTCCTTTGCAATCTGCATTCAGTTCATACCTTTATAATATCACTTATTACGTTGATTTCAATGCACTTGTTTACAAGTCTATTTCCTGTAATAATCTATGAGTTACTTGAGGGAAAGTAGAATTTCTTATTTGTCTTTGAATTCCCAATTTCGAGCTCACTACCCATCATCAGGGATTGGCTCAGTAAATGTTTGTTGATTTAATTGAATGAGTTCTCTGAGAGAGAATCTGGATTGTATTCTCTTTCCAATTTTATGAAATGGGTTCCAGTCCCAATTGAGTCACTAGGCAGGTGTTTAACCTTGGGCAATCACTCTACTTCTGAGGCTCAGTGTTTTTGAAAAAAATAAGAGTAATGCCAAGTGTTCTCTCTAACTCAAATGATTATTTCAAAAATAAAACAGGATAATGTGTGGGAAAATGCTATAAAAATGGAAAAGAAATCTACATACGAAGTTGTTCTTCTCTAGTATTTAACATCATACAAGCATACTATTAAATACTTGTTAAAATGAATGATGTATATACATCGTTGATGAAAGTCTATGCTAGAGCAGAAGACATTAATGTGAAAGTTCAAGGTTCTGTCTCTTTACCAAGAAGAAGAACAATATGCAAATATATTCTGGAAACTTGATTCTTCCAAAGAAATTGCCAAAGAAGTGTATCTGTTTTTAGTGAGTGCCACAGTTTAGTTCATAAGCGTGTTTCTGAGAAACTCTACAAAATGGAATAAAATTACAAGAATTGAATTTGAGAAGGAAAGCTAAAATTGGGCAATATCAACAGAGAGACAAGAGAAACGTAAGCCAATAAGGGTTGTTTTTTTTTTTAATGCAGAATAGGTCACTGAAATAAACTTTTTACTTTTTGTCTACACGTATGCAGCTAAGTAAGACAATTAGGCATAATAAACCCAGTTATCTAAAAATGATGCATCACTTGGCATAATCTAAGACCATCTCATAATTATTCATTCACTAGTTCATTCTACATATCCTACAGTGTTTATTTCTTTAACACATAGCTATTAAGAACCTACTATGGGGAAGGCTAAGTGGTAGGTATTAAAGATATAGCATTAGAGTAATGCAATCCTTACCCTTAAGTATTTCATAGTCTAGAGGGAGAGAATGAAGAGCAAATGAGCAATGACCAGAGAGTGTTAATAATTAAGTGTGAAGTTCTCTGAGGGCAATATATGAACCACCTAAGAAGTCTTGGTGCCACAAAAAAACATCCAAAAAAAGAATTTTTCTAAACTATATCTGATTTCCCTGGATTTCTTATTAAAAATGTCAGTTGTAGGGTTATAGCATAGCCTTTCTAAATCAGAACTTCTCAAGTCAGGGCTCCAAAATATGCATTCTAACCAAGGATCCTAGGCAAGCTTACTGCTAAGGGAATTGAGAAACACTATTCTAGATAACTGACGTCTATGCTGAAAACTTCATCTAAGTAGGTGTTAATTCAGCTCTTGTTTTCTTCTTCATTATAATGCAGTAACTAGAAATCTGTGTCAAAATGCTGGTAAATGAACCTGATAATCAGAAATAGCTTTGAGTGAAATATAAATTATTGACCAATCTTTAGAGCTAACATTAGTAACAATTTACTTACAGGAACTGTTTACTTACTTTACAGCACATATTCCATCAACATAGAAAGTCAATGGTTTAAACTCTGCCATCAAACTGCCTGGGTTCAAACCCCAACTTTGCAATTTATCAGGTGTGTAGTTTTAAGAAGGTCATCTCTGGGTATCAATTTCCTTATTTGTAAAATGAGTGCAATAAAAATAGGCCAAACCTATCCCACAGGTAGGATAAAGTAATGGCTAAGTATTGCAAATACCATCTGGCACATAAGTACTGTAAGTGTTGAGTGTCATTATTAATCTCATTCTGTTTATTTGCTTCCTCTCTGAGCCTAACCTGGGCTCAATACTCATTCCAGGTCAATTCCCATTTGTTATGTATTTTCCTGCATTTAATTTTCCTGTTGCCTTTTCGAGTGGTACATTATGAACACTGAATAATGTCTTAATGAGTCACGTAAGAGAGGGATCTGATCTTCAGATATTTGTTTCCATTGGAGTGTTGGTTGCATCTTTACTCTGCATGGTCTTTGGGAGGGAATCACTCAATTTAGTTCTTGAGATACATCTAGAAATCTGATGATTAATTTTATTCTCTCATAACAACAACAATAACATTTTCTTCTCCTTAAGTAGCACACTATCCATCCTTCAAAATAAAGTAATTGGAGGGGATCATTTGCCAAGAAAATGAGTATTAGAAAGTTGATATTTTATCTTAGCAGAAATCCTTCAAATATACTGGGCACAAATTAGCATTCCCTCCTTTTCTCCACCCCACACTCCCAATTACTTACATCTGATACCATCAGCTTCTCCCTTTTTTAGCCTTCAGTAGTCGGTATCCACGGATCTTCATTAGATAGATTATTGAAGTTCTCTACATTTTGTAAATTTATTTTGCTTCCACAATTCTCGGTTAAAGGTCTTGAAAATGGGACCCTGACAATTTGCAGTAACATCTTGTACCTAACTACTCTAAAACTCCATAAAGTGCAATTAAATGAGTTTAAAATTATATAAGTAGAACATTTAATGATCCTGTCCAAGAGCATTTTGGATGCATTTTTATGATGTGCATTACTTAAAAAATTAAAACACTTTTGTTACTTAGTGGAGAGATATTTTAAAGCTATGCTTAGAAGTACATTTAAGTTAAAATATTGTTAAAAGTTAAAATAGAATCACAAAGTCTTATATGGCTCAAAAAGCCCAGTAGAAATAAATGTCTCTTTATACCTAGGTATATTTGATGGCACCCATATTGTTCTGAAGGAAGAACAAAGACTGCCGCTCAGTGAAAATGTCCAAATCAGTTACAGGTTCTCATTGAAGCTAAATATATCATCATCATCATAAGCATGCAGTAGCATAATATTATATATATTTTTAATAATTCACAAAAAAAATCTCCCTTAGTTTGGAATGCTTATAAATATTTCTAGAAAAAGTTCAAAGTAATTGGTACTGTTTTTCCTGGAGAAGAAATAATCACTGAGTATCTCAGCTGAAAACACCTTGATAAATATTATATTGTTCATAAAGTTTAAATTCTAAATTAAATTCTAAAATATTATGATTATTATAATCACCAACAGTATCAACATTGTTTTATGTTATTCTGTTTTAATAATTTGAAATGCTTTTTTGGAACAAAGTGGAAATAATGAGAAAGAGAGATGAACAGAGAAGTGGGAGAGAAGGAGGGAGAGAGAGGAAAGAGAAGAAGAGGAAATCAAGGGTTTTCAAATACCCAAATGTAACACATGCCAAGTATGAAGGGCATACAGAAAAGCAGAGACGTCATAATGTAGTTGGAAAGATAAAATTAGGGGCGCCTGGGTGGCTCAGTAGTTAGGCATCTGCCTTCAGCTCAGGGCGTGATCCCAGAATCCTGGGATCGAGCCCCACATCGGGCTCCCTGCTCCACTGGGAGCCTGCTTTTTCCTCTCCCACTCCCCCTGCTTGTGTTCACTTTCTTGCTGGCTGTCTCTCTGTCAAATAAATAAATAAAATCTTAAAAAAAAAGATAAAATTAACAAGTCTGACATAATGCACACATCACTACGTACTAAAGAATTTGCAAATAGTGAACTGCCATTAACTAGCAGAGAAAGAGTAAGAGAAGCAAGATTTAAACATCTGAACATGACAAAACTCATCACACAAGCTCCTATATAGCATCCAAATACAGTTATTTAGAACAAATTACCAATTACTTAAAAGAACACTAACTAGACCATATCATAAGATATTCCCTAGGTATAAAATACATATTGTAGTTTGAAGCCTTCATACTAATAAAGAATGTAAAATGTCCCATTAATATTTTGATATTGATCCCAATTGCATGATAATATATTTTTATATATACTGAGTTAAATAAAATACATGAATAAAATTATTTTCACTCTTCTTTTTTATGGTGACTCTTAGTGAATTTAAATTACATATTTGGCTATCTTAGATTTCTACAGGGTGGCACCGATCCAGCTACTTACTCTGATGCATAGAACAGTGATAAATATGAAACGCTAGCTTTTAGGAAATCGGGAGAAAGAGAGATAAGAATAGAGACAGAAGCCCTCCTAAGGACATGAGGCTTGAGTTGGGAAAATGGAAAGGGAAAAATGGGACAGCACTGAGCTATGAAGATGGCAATGAGTTTAATAGGATGATGACTATTTGTTCACCATTATACCCACACCAAGTAACATCTGCAGAAAAGCTAGCAATGAAATTAGGTTTGAGTAATTTTGTTTTTCAAATGGACATAATGTGATGAAAAGAAAATTCAAATTTCTGATTTAAAATGATAATGAACAACCAATACTAATCAAAGAATTTCTTGAACTGACCAACATCTCTTTATCATTTGGTTTTGGTTTTGGCTTATTTATTTATTTTTTTACATTTATTTTCATAAAAACACAGCATGAGATTTACCCTCTTAACAGATTTTTAAATGTTCTATATAACATTGTTAACTATAAGCACAATGGTGTATATCAGATTTCTAGAACTAATTCATCTTGCATAATTGAAATTTTATGCACATTGATTAGCAACTCCTCATTCTTCCCTCCTTGCAGCCCCTGGCAACCACCATTCTGTTCTTTTATGCATTTGGCTATCTTAGATACTTTATATAAATGGAATCATGCATAATTTGTCTTTCTGTGACTGGTTTATTTCACTTAGTATAATGTTCTCCAGATTCATCCATGTTGTCACATATTACAGGATTCCCTTCTTTTTCAAGGCTGGATAATATTCCATTCCATGTATATATCACATTTTTCTTTAATTTATCCATCAGTGAAAATTTAGGTTGTTTCTACATCTTGGCTTTTGTGAATAGTGTTGTAATGAACACAGAGTGGTAATATCTCTTTGAGATCCAGATTTTAATTCTTTTAGATAGATACCCAGCAGTGGATTACTAAAAATAGAATTAATTTTTTGAGGAACCTCCATACTATTTTTCATAGCAGCTGCATTTTTGCCTTCCCACCAACAGTGTATAAGGGTTTTAATTTCTCCACAACCTCCCCAAAACTTGTCTTTTGTCTTTTTTTTTATAATAACCATTCTAACAAGTGGGAGATGATACTCATTGTGGTTCTGATTTGCATTTCTCTGATGATTAGTGATGTTGAGCATCTTTTCATATACCTGCAGGCCAGGTAAAATCTTCTCTGGAGAAAATGTATTCAAGTCTTTAGCTCATTTTTAAATTGTTATTAGTTCGTTTTGTCTTGCTATAAATTTGCTATTAATTTGTTTTGTATTAGGTTGTTTTTGAGTTATAAGCGTTTCTTATATATTTTAGAAATTCACCCATTATCAGATAAATGGTTTGCAAATATTTTCTCCCATCCCATGGGTTGCCTTTTTACTCTGTTGATCGTTTCCTTTGTTGTATAGAAGTTTTTAGTTTAATGTAGTACACTTGTCTAAGTTTACTTTTGTTGCTTGTGATTTTGGTGTCACACCCATGAAATCATTGCCAACACTAATGTAAAGGACTTTTTACCTCCTATGTTTTCTTCTTGAAGTTTTATGGTTGCAGGTCTTACATTTAAGCCCTTACTTCATTTCAAATTAATTTTTGTGAGTGGCATGAGATAGGGCTCCAATTTCATTATTTTGCAAGTGAATATCCAGTTTTCCCAGTACCACTGAAAAGACTATCCTTTCCCCATTGACTATTCTTTGCTCCTTTGTCAAGTATTAGTTGACCATATATGTTTCTGCTTATTTTTTCTAGGATCTTGATTTTGTTCTATTGATCAATGAATCTGTTTTTACGGCAACACCATACTGTTTTGATTAGTATAGCTTTGTAATATAATATTTCATCCAAATGATTAATTTCAAACTTTCGCATACGCTTGAAAAAAGTTGAAAAATAGAGACCACTTCCACATAAACTTTATGAGATGAGAATTACTCTGATACCAAAGCCAGGCAAAGACACCAAAAGAAAAGAAAACTCCAGATCAATATTGCTGATGAATATAGATGCAAAAATCCTCAACAAAATATTAGCAAACCAAATTCAATAGCACATTAAAAGGATTATACACCATGATACCAACTGGAATTTATCACTGTGATGCAGGGATGATTCAACATATGAAGACCAATTAATGTGATATACCACATCAGTAGAATGAAGGACAAAAATCACCTGCTTCCAGTTTGAGATTCCAAGTGCTTAGCACTATGAATGGGATGAGAGAACCAATGTACATCTTTGTGCAATTTCAGAATCTCAGAATAATGAGAAATCCCTTAAAAGCTTTCAGAGAGGCCAAGGAGTAGGAACTTAGAATGCTATCAGCCTTTTCAATCACAGCATTAAAACCAAAGGTAGGTTTTCAATCAAATGGTGAATCATAATGAACCTCCTTAAAATTTAGTGGCATGAAGAAATAGACATTTAACTGTGTCTACAAATTTATGGCAGAGCACAGTGGTGATGGTTCCTTTCTTCCCCAGATAACTCAGGTCTCAGCCAGGGAGCTCAAATAGCTAAAGATAGCTGAGATAGTTTGATTAATGTCATAAGTCTAGGACCTCAGTTTTTGTTGTTAGATAAATTGTTTATTTTGTTTTATTTCTCCAGTAACACCTACTAAGTTGAAATCCTCAAAATAGCTTCTTCATTCAAAGTTTGGGATCTGGGCTGGAGTGGCTGGACCAGATGGGGACTGCATAAGCATCCCTCTATCCAAGCAGCCTCTTCATATGACTACCTTGCTTGGATTTCTTCCTTACATGGTGGTCTCAGGGTACCCCTTCCCTACAGCAAGCTTTTCAAGAGGACTAAATGGAAGCCACAAAGTTTTTAATGACATAGCTCCAGAATTTACAAAATAGTTTCTGCCAACTCCATTTGTCAGGTGAGTCATGAAGGCCAGTCCAGATTCAAGGTGAGGGTAATTACACTGCATCCCCTTAATAAAAGGATTAGCAAAGCTTTCGCAGTTGTATTTAACATACCATTTGAAAGAAAATTATCTTTAACTTAGAATTATACATGCAGCTTAGCTTTCCATCAAGTGTGAAAATAGACATTTCATATGTACAGTGACTTGGTGTTTTGTTCTAAGACATCATTTCTCAGGAATCTACTGAAGAGCTATTACCCACCAAAGTAAAGGAAGTTTTCCAATAAAGTGAAAGGGAATCTAGGGAACACTGGTTGTGAAACAAACCTAAAAACCAACCAACCCAGATTGCAATAGGTGAATCAAAATTCCTTGAGAGAGAGCTCCAGGGAAAATTTTTTAAAATAATTTTTTATTATGTTATGTTAGTCACCATACAGTACATCCTTAGTTTTTGATGTAGTGTTTCATGATTCATTGTTTGCACATAACGCCCAGTGTTCCATGCAATATGTGCCCTTCTTAATACCCATCACCAGCCTATCCCAATCCACTACCCCCCTCTGCTCTGAAGCCCTCAGTTTGTTTCCCAGAGTCCATAGTCTCTCGTGGTTCATTCCCCCTTCTGTTTACCCCCCTTCATTCTCCCCTTCCTTCTCCTACCTATCTCTCCAGGGAAATGTTTAAAAAAAATTAAATATAAGATATGTTTGAGTGTTTGGGGGAGGAAAATGCTCAGTAGGCATTTGATAGATGCATTAGAACAAATTATAGGCATATAGAAGTTTATAAAACTGATCAAAATAACAGATATTAATGAAGGAAAAGCAAAAAGTTCCATAAAAAATAATACAATTCTGTATCTGCAACATACATAGTCATAAAAATGTATACAGTGACTATTTATCCAAAAGTATTTGGGATAAATCCATTGGGAGAATGGGAGAATTTAAGTGGACAAGAGGTCCTGTATAAGAATGTTATATCTCTATCTATTATTATAGTATACCAAAGGATACTGTGAAAACTTGACAAAATAAGAATTTTTTTAAATCATTATAAATACATTATTTAGAAATACGGAGATAGATATCTAAATAAACAATTAAAATAAATAAAAAGAGATTACCTCTGGTAAGAGGAACTGGGCAGTAAGAAGCCAGTGGAGAAGGATTCCCTGTATTTTGTTGTAAGCATTTTGAATTTTAACTCACACACACACACATAAATGGGAAAATGAGGCACATGCTGACTCTATGATCTGTTTTTTGTTTTTTTTTTTCATTCTGGAGTTTAAACATTTTTGATATATTCAAAAACAATTACAAAGTGAAAAACAGAAGTTTTTGACAGAAATTACCTCATAAATGATTTAATGTATCCCCTAACTCAAAGAGTAGTGATAGATTTCTATACATAATGCTCCTCTGGCAGAAGCATAAAATAACAAATTAAAAAAAATTCAGACTTAGCAAAATTTGTATGTGGAATGACAGACATGGAATTATATTTTTTAGCAAGAATCCAGTCCTAGGGAACATCTATCCAGGTAAATGCCCCTTTAGCTGAAGAGACTGATGAATGATGAGTCCAGATTGTTGGTAGGTGAGAGGAAATAAGGCTCCATAAGACATTTGTGGGTGTGGCATGCTTCTGAGAAAATGGGACTGAAAAGCAACTAAGTCATTGAGAAGACTTTTCAAATGTGTTCGAAGGAAGGAAGGAAGGAAAGAAGGAAGGGAAACAGAAGAAAGAAACAGGCTTACAGGTAAGCACATGGGCTACGTGTGTTCATGACTTGATTAGTTTTATGCTGAATAATATTAATGGCTTGATGTGATATAATTAATGCCAAAATACAGTAATTAAAAAGTGATTATAATTAACCCAACAATTAAATTTATAAGAAAAAATGAGAAAAAGGAAATAACATGCATACTTCATCAATGAAAATATTACTTAATGAATAATTAATCACACACTCCAAAAATGATGGAGTCTGTAGAAAGTCTTCACACTGTTACCTTTCACAGCAGGGATAAGGATGAATCTCTAGCATGCATTTACCAAGCAACTGATTTCTCCCATCACTGCAGAAAAATCTTTATGTGGAACAAGTAAGCACAGACATGAAACTCCCACCTGTCTGGCTGACCCCATTATTTATGGAATACATCCAAATCATGAACTTCTTATTCATAACTCGGATATTTTACAATAATTGCTACCATTTTGTAATCATTTACTGTGTAGTAGTTACTTTATATACATTTTCTTAAATCATTAGATCCTCTTAGAAATTCTGTAGGAGATATTATTTCCTCCATGTAATTTCTGGGAAGATATCAGAAAACGGAGAGTGAGAGAATTTAGGTCACTTGTCCAGCAACTCAGCAAGCAGCGGCAGAGAGCCAGAATGTGACCCTTGCTCACCCTGATGCCAGAGTCTTTGTCTTTCTAACCACCTTCTGCCACCCTTGGGATAGCCCCAGCTTCAGCACGATTTACGACCCACCTTCTATATTCTTGAAGGCATCCTTAGTACACTGCCTATGACTTTAAATTAAACTGTTGACTCTCAACCACATCCTCAAATCAGGGCCTCCTGATACCTGCCTCTGGATCTGAAAGCTCTGAAGGAGGAGGACAGGGGCTGGAGCAGGAAATGCAATGACAGAACAATCTGTGGGTAGGGCAGAAACAGCTGACAGACTGTGCCCAGGTCACTGATCCATCGCCTCTGCCTTTTCGGTATAATGTGCACATACCGCTGTGACTAGCGGCCTCTTGTCCTAACCCTTAAGAAGTGATTTAGACCTTTTGCAATAAAAGCTTCCTTCAAAACTTCATCTGCTCATCACTTTTGGCTCTTTTAATGCACACAAAAGACAGTCCTTGGCCTTTCAGATTTTGGGTTGTTTTTGTATTTTTGTTTACTTGACTTGGAAAATTTTTTCATGGTCCTCAAGTTTTCATTAAATTCTAGAATATGTGTTTACAGCTGTATTTTGGACACAAAGAGGTCTGAAAACCCAAAGAGCCAAACCAGTGAAAGAAATAGCTGTTGTCTTCCCAGTGCCCTCTGATATTCACTGATATTCAAATTTAAGAGAGAAAAACAGATATGATCCATTCAACCAAACCCCACCCACAAAGGCAGAGAACAGAGATTCTGGAAGAAGGAGACAGAGTAGGAGGTGGCCATGGAATGTACATGAAGAGGAAGAGGATAGTTCAGCTAATTCAAGTGATGGATTCATTCCTGATACTGCGCCAAAGTTAAGGTTCAGGTGGCAACTATAATATCCCACAACTTACCTGTCAAGAGAAAGCCATCCCAGCAAGAGAATTTAATGGACAATGGAGAGTTCTCCTCTAAATAAGCCAGATGTTTGAGTCAGTCTCAAGTGAATAAATGTTTTGTTGCCCAGGGTGGGACACTGGGAACTTAGAAATGCTCAAATGAGAACCACAAAGACAGCAAAAATTCCATCATAGAAACAGCACAAAACAGCAAACAGGTCACTGTGATGATTTTCTTCAAACTGACTGAATTGGCCTTTGGATGAAGAATCATAAAAATGAACCATAGGGGCACCTGGGTGGCTCAGTCCCTTGAGCATCTGAGTCTTGATTTCAGCTCAGGTCATAATCTCAGGGTCCTGAGATGGAGCCAAAAGCATCAGGCTCCAGGCTCAGCAGGGGTCTGCTTGAGATTCTTCCTCCTTCTCCCTCTGCCCCTCCACTCCCAAATAAATAAATAAATCTTTTTAAAAAATGAACCATATAGAAAGAAAGCAAAAATATAATATTTTTTGAAATTATTTTACATGAGTGATTTCACAAATATGTGTTTGCAGAGGTATTGATAACTGAGTACAATTTCGAGAAAATAGGAGGTTCTTAATGAAAATTCTCTCCAAAATAAAGAAACTGATTAGATTCTGAAAAGGGAGAAAAGTCCCCAGTTGCATGAAACTCTTCAAAGGACTTAGTGCTAACTTATGTTAGCAACTTGTCAAAAATGAGCTAAGGAGTATTCACACATCTCCCTCTCTCTGGCAGACACCTTGGGGTGGAGAACCACCATTCATTCCGCAGTCACCTTCTCTGTCTACTACCTCTAAAATAGAAGCTATAAAAAATAAAAATGTATATTTCTAGCTTTCTTAGTAGGCTGGGGGAGGGGGAGACGTGCCACCGTTCTTGCCAAGGGGACCCAAACACACCTTATTCTTTTTGCCTCTTCCTCTTACTTCCCCTTCCTGTTGGAATGTATCTATGAGGACTGGAGACATAACAGCCTCTGGAAAGCATGAGGTGTCAGCCATGAGGATAAAATCCCAGTACGCTAAGAGTAACAGAGTCAACAGAGAGAAAGATCCTTGATAGTATCACTAAGAAACTGCACCAGCTTTGCACTGCTGACAACTGGAATCCTTTTTATTTGAGAAAAAGAATATTTTAAATGTTTTCAGCCACTTTAGGAATAGGGAAGATTTCTGTTCCTTGCAATGAAAGGGATTTCTAACCCATACAACCTTTAAAGTATTATAACTTAACTCTCTGGCATAAAGGTGATAATTCTCTTACATGAAAGAGAGCTATTAATTGGTTTTAATTAAAAAGAAATCTGCTTAGGCCTGTGGCAACAGCACTGCATACAACCCATTCTGAGCCAGGAGACAGGCCCAGGGAGCCAGGACTGTATCTAGAGCACCCAAGGCTGCTCTCCTCACTCACTCCGAACCTCCTGCCTGGGGCCTTCTGGACTTCCATCAGGGCCCAGGTATGATGGGAAGGTCCCAGGCCATCCAGCCACCTCCCCAGATCTATGGAGTGCTCATTCCTAAATTAAAAACAAAACAAAAAAAATCTTTTAAATAAAAATGTGCCTCCCTTTTTTGCTTTCTTTCTCTTTCTTTCTTTCTTTCTTTCTTTCTTTCTTTCTTTCTTTCTTGTCTGTGTTGGCTAATCTCTAAAAGAAACTCAAAGGTGTAAGAACTCTGTCACATCTTGCAATAAAATCAAACTTTAACCTTACAGGCTAGTCAGGAAGAGAATCCTCACCTGATGGCTGAGATAAGAAAAGGAAGATTCTTCAAGGAAGAGGCTAATCTTGTTTGGGGTGTTCACGAATCAGCTTTCATTGGTCAATCCTTTACCCCTTTCTGAGCAGAGATCCTCCCCCATGACAAGACTCAAGTTTAACTTGATAAACAATGCAAATGGCTTCTTTACAAGCGTCTATAAGGATCTTAGAAGTGAAAACTCTAAACTCCTGATTATGTGGGAAGATCCCAAGGTACCTATACATACTTTCCAGGGGAAGGGTATACTCACAAGAGGAAACATTCAAGAATTAGGAGTACAATGAAGAATTTCAGTGAGATTCTCCAAACTGGGAACCAAGAAGAACCCAGAATGTGGCACAAAGAACAAGAGCTAGTTTTCCAGAGAAAGCAGGGGGCTTGTCTCTTGCCAGACATGAAGACTCAGCCCCACCTTGTAAGGCTCTGCCACCTTGTAAGTCTCTGTCTTAAGTACCGGGTCTTCACCTCTTTCCAATTTCTAGCCCTTCCCTTCCTTAAACATGGTTTATACTAAAGAAACAGTTGCTATTAAAGATGATGCAAAAAGGAATAAAACATTAGCTCATTTAATTTTTTTGATCCACCCATCAAGGAAAACAGATAGCTTGGTAAGTACAAAGAAAAAGGAAAGAATGTTGGTTCTTTAAAACGCTTTTTGCACATATTTCATATAAAAAATCCTGTAAGTCTTAACATGAAATATAAATCTTTTGTTTGCAGGAACAACAGTCTAATGCACATAACAGCATTCTGAAATGAGGTGATTTTATTCTTCAGCCATACTGCTGAATAGAGAAATCACAAATATTAACTTTTTAAACAAATATTAACAATTTCATAAAGACGCACTAGATTAATATTTTGTCAAAAATGAGCTGAGTATTTTCCTGCACTATTTCTTTTAAGTGAGGCAGAAATGTTTTCTGACTTGAGAATTAGTTTAAAACAGATGCTTCATTACATGCTTCCTATTTTTTTCCAACTACAACTAATTTATTATATAGAAGCTACTAAGTAATTGCTGCTGAATACAGCTGATTTTGAATTTCTCTCAAGGAATCTCTTCCTTTATTTTATTAGTGTTAATAAAATCACAGTATCTTGGATAATTCAATTTCAAATTATTTTCTCTGGAGAGCTTTAGAAACTTTAAAAAATCTAATTTTGGAACATAAGCATTGCTCCATTGGACAGGTTTTTTTTTTTTTCTTACTGTAGTTTTGTAAAATAAATATTTGAAAAAGAGACTTAAGGACCAGGAAGAATTATAGTGCCTTCTCATGCATTCTTTCTCAGAAATAGAGTAATGACTTTTCTTAAAGGATTTCATGGTAAGTTTTGTTTGCGAATCACATCTAAAGTTAAACATGTCTTTGGGGGTGATTTTAATTCTCTGCTGGAATTAGGGAATTCAAGATTGTTTCTTCCTGCCTATGCTCATCAGATTGAGGCCTCTCTACAAACCACATTTTTAATATTATCTCAAAATACTGACACAGCTTTAAACAGTGTTAATAAATGGTTTACACTGTCAAAAATAAAAGCTTAATGCAATGCCATTGCACTCAGTCTTCCGCCAGATGTTTACTAAGCATCTGCTATGTTCTAGGCAATGTTTTATATACACTGTCTATTTCCCCAAACATAGATTATTGATCTACCATAGATTAGAGAAACATATTTCTTCATCACAGTTAGAAAATCAATAATTTAAAATAAACCCAACCCTGCAATCTTTCTCATACTGTTTGTGTGTGTGTGTGTGTGTGTGTGTGTGTGCGTGCGCGTGCATTCACGCACATGTGGACATGCATTGTACCTGGAGAATTATATAATTATTCACTTGTCTGTGTGGAATAATGACAAATTCCATTATCAGTAAGTTACTTAACTTCTCTGAACTTCATTTTCACCTCTGTAAACTAGGGGAAAACAGTTTTCTTAAAATGTTGTGACAGAGATGATTCACTTTAAGCTCCTGTCACCTAGTGGGTAGGCTCTCACAAAATGTTAGCTCTTTTTATCCTCTTGTGAGAAATGTTATTTGACTTCAATCCTGCCATTGATATGGGTATGGGGAGGTCCATCCCTATCGAATATTAATGGAATTGAATGTTTTCAACAATTTCCTACGTAAGAAACCCTTCAGTAATTTCAAACTCAGAAATGAGTCCAGTTGTTCAATTACTGATGAAAAAATATAAATATGCCTCCATCCAAGACTGATCCTTTTAACAATACACTCAAGTAAAATGTCTTGTACTAACACTTTGCCTTTCATAATCTTCCTGGAGAGGACATTCAAAGTGACAAGTAATTTGAGCACCTAGTCTTGATTTCCCACAATCTTTTAGTGAGAAAATGAAAATATATTATTTTTTGGGGGGGAAAAAACATTTTGTTTTATTTTTGCATCAGAGAAAAGAATAATACCAATGCAAACCAATTGCACATCTTCCTCTAAAATATTTATATGAAGACACACACTTATTCTATGACTTTAAACATCTTTATTCTATAAATGCTTAAGATAGAGATTATCTAGTTTTTACTTGTCATCAGACTTAAAGCAAATCAATTTCTCATTAATTATGAGGGAAGACATTTTGAAACAAGTTGTTTATTTTTCAATTGGACTATGATGGGCTAATGAAAGCGATTACGTAAGACCTATCACCAAAAACAACAGCCCAGCCACTGGGACACAACAGCAAATAATACACTGACTAACTTTCCATCTGTTTCTCAAGTCCATGTTCAAATAAATAAATAAATAAATAAATAAATAAATAAATAACTCACCAATTGGGTTCAAAAAGTTATCATTCTATTGGTATACAACTATGCATCTGAAAAGATCAACTGCAACTATAGGAAACTCACAGATGGCCCCAGAGGGTGATGGGTGCATGAAGCAAATTATGAATATGAATGCATAGATATTGTCCCTTCAATACATACAAAAATACCTTACAATAATACTGTGTGACATGTGATGTGCCATGTATAAGTTTCAGATGCCCCAAGCAGCAGCTGATATTATACATAAGCTTATCTGGAAGAAGATATGTTTTATATAACAGCCTTTTATTGACGTATTAAGGCACAGAAGAAAACTCACATGCAAATTCCCATCAAGAATACAAACAACCTCAATCTTTAAGACTATCCCTTAGAAACAAAATAGGTTATCTAAAGGATGATATTTGGACAAAAGCTTAGGCTGCATATTTGGACATGTGGTAGTATTTCTTAAATGATTTTTCTCTAGACATGAAAGAAAATGTAACTCTTCCCAGAGTGAGACATATCTAACTTACACATGGCACTCCTGAATTATTACCTGTGCTACAGGCTTAGTAGCCTGCCTTACGTAAACAGCAGGGGATAAGTCAGGTCTGCAAGTCACGAGCTTTTGTCTGGACACAATCTTCTAAGATCGGGTGTTCTTTGTTCCTAAAACTTGGGTAGGGAATTAGAGGGGTTACTTGTCTAATGATCCAGCACTCGAATATGCCCCTTGTTTTTATTTCTACTTAATTAACAGAATAATTCTTACAGGTCACAAAATAAGCAAAAACTGATGCGTTTTCACTTTTTTTTTAAAGATTTTATTTATTTATGTGACAGAGAGACAGCCAGTGAGAGAGGGAACACAGCAGGGGAGTGGGAGAGGAAGAAGCAGGCTCCCAGCAGAGGAGCCCGATGTGGGACTGGATCACGGAACTCTGGGATCACGCCCTGAGCCAAAGGCAGACGCTTAACGCTTAACGACTGCGCTACCCAGGCACCCCAGGTTTTCACATTTAAGTCAATTTAGTGTACTTTTGACAGTTCAATTTTAAATTCCCTTCCCCCATCATAAATTATGGAGCATATGTTGCCATCTAGTGTTCTTCTGAAATAACACTTCTGCCAGGATCATGAAATTAAAGCATGTTACAATAGACGAAGGGATTGTAAAAAATTTGCAAGTAGCTATTTAAGATTTGCATAATGTAGCGAAAAGCTTTTAGCTGAAATTCATAGAACAATCAATTAAAGGTGTCTCAAGATCAGTGCTTTCATCATTTCAACTAAAAGATCCAGAGAGTTCCAGATTTGGCTATTTAGGAAGAATAGTAACTTCATTTATGACCCAAGTATCACCATATTACTACTCAGCATCTTTAGCATGTTGGTCTTAGTCCCCAGGCATATGCCCTCATGATCATAAAATGGCTGCCACTCTTGCATGCATCATATCTTCACCTAAACATGTCTGAAAGAAAATGAGGAAAATCTCCATATGCATCTCTTTTACAGAGACCTTCTCATCGCCCACCCTTGTATACTTGCCCTCAGGACCCATTACATGGATTAGGTCATATTTTTATGTCCTAAAACCAAAGAACCCTATGAAAGCAAATGTATTCTGTGGCATCTTCAGAAGAGTCTTTATGTCATGGACTTTTAGCAAAGAAGAACTGGGTTCAATCAACTGTGTTGGAAACACATAATTAATAATTAAGAAAAGAGAGAAAAAAGTTCAGAAAACTGTTTCAGTTTAGATGATACAAGGACTAAACATTACCTTTCAGATTCAACAATCTGTAGAAGGAGTCCTAGACATATTACAGAGGTATGTGTATAGGGGTAGTGATGGCACTTAGGAAGAGAAAGAGAGATCCTAAATAAGGTAAACCTAGAAATATCCCAGTGAAAGCTTTTCTATGACACAATGTTACATTTAGCTAGAAACGGGAAATGACCCCAAAAGAGTGCAACTTAGTGGTTTCCTGCAAAATGCGGAGCAGACAGTAACATGATAGTCCACTTACTCCCCATTTCTCATTTGTATGCCCTTATTAAATAGACTGGAAATTCAGCATTGAAGGATGCCTGGAAATACAGTTCAGGATTTGCATGGCAGCTTGGCAAAAGAGAGTTCCAAACTCCTTGTGGACTTGTACTGCATATGTGACATGTGGGGCATCCAAAACCAGAGGCTTTGAGCACTAGCATTCGCATAGCCAGAGTATGGATGTGAAAAATGGAGCCTGAGGAAATCAACATGATTTCTATTAAAGATGAGCATTAGATTATTTTTCAAAAAGTAGGTATTCTATATCTAAGATTTTAGTGTTCTATTACAATGACAGAAAGTACCATTTATCTAAATTTCTTTTCTTTGTTTATGCTAAATTCTGGAGACTGAAATATATCTTGGGATAATTTAGAATTTGAAAATGTACTCATGCATATTTTGATATAAAAAAGTCACAGAATCATACAATATCATGCTTACTGGAAAGAAGAATAATTAAGATAAATCATCTCATTTCATATAGCAGGAAACTTAGACCCAGAGAAAACAATGACCAATGCCTCCTCATGATACAACAGGAGGACTGGGTCTGAAGTTTAGATATCTTTATTCCAATCCAGTGTTCTTTCCATAATTTTATCTCTGAAATTGTATAGGATATTTGTTAAGATTTTGGGTCTTAGAGACAAGCTTGCATGTGAATGTCAGCCTGGCCACTCAGTGGTGGTATGATCTAGAAAGGAAAACTTTATGTCACTGAGCCAGGGTCCATCATCTGTGAAATGATAATATAAATAAGAACTATCTTAGAAGAAATTTGGGAAAATAAAATATAGACTGTATAGCATGGTATTGGAAGCTGACATGTACGGTGTTTCCAAAAGTTAATCATTAGCTGTGCCAGGACACTATTTTCAGGAGAAGTATGTGACCTTGGAGATGCTGTGGAGATTTAGAACCTGTCTAATTTACTATTAAGCTATCATATTACATCATGTAACAATTTGACTCTGTAACCAGACCCCCTGGGTTCCAACACCAGTGCTGCCATTTTTATTTTTTTATAGTCTGTGTAAGTAACTTTGAGCAGTGTTTGCCCTTGGGTTGTGCAACTCTCAAATGAGTATTATAAAAGCATATATCTCATAGGGTGTTGTGGGAATTAAATGAGTTAATATATGTAAAGAGCTCAGGACACTGCTTGGGAAATAGTGGGTCCTATAGAGGTGTTGCTTTTGCTTTTATATAATTAATTGTGACACCATTTCATTGACATCTTCAGCCTAGCTCCAGAATGGACATTCTGAACACAGTTTCTATTTCTTTTTCACTGAAGTGCAATTCCCCTTAGTTCTAGGAACCTCTAGTCCCCACAACAACACACACTGTGTGCTGGGGGAATGTTAACTCAGGATGATCTGTCCTGGGAAATCCCCTTCTCAGCCACCTTTGACTTTCTGCCTAAAAGCACTGTCAGTCTAGGCTGTATCATCCTGTCGCTGTGTAGATTCCACTCCCATAACCAGCAGCCTTAGATCAGAAAACTGCCCAGACTCCCAAAAAACCTAGATATCAACTGGGGGAAATGCAAACCATCTTAAGACAGAAAGAGGCAAGTCATTATCAAATGCCTCACATAAATATACAAGAAAGTATCAGAGAAAGACTTGTAGCAAGGCTTAACCTCGAAGAAACTGGAGACTTTAATCTCTGCTATTTCATAAGGCTACTAAATACAGAGCCCCTTCCTTTTTAAAAAATCCACACTAGTACTACATCATGTTCCACTTTAAAACGAAGCATAAAATCCATTATAAGCTGATTACTCTTCTACATTAGAGACTGAAGCACCACTACAATGTTTTTCTAAGCTCTTCTCTGCCTGAGGGTCGGTGTGGTCAAGAGTCAGTGGACAGCGGACCTCAGATGACAGGAGTCACAGCTGCCAGATGAGAGCAAACATACTTCCATCTATGGCCACTGACAGATCTCTATTATGCTGTACAATTTCTATATTCGGGTTATGGTAAAATGAAATTTGGTTTCCTCCTTATTCTCAGTATTCTGAAACTAAAAAACTAGAAGAATCTTTTCTTTCATAATTTTAGCAGCAAATATGGCCCACTGACTGTTTTTGTAAAGATTTAGAGGACTACGTAACACTCACTTGTTTACGACTGCTTTCTTTGCTACAGTTGACAAAGTAGAGTAGTCGTAACAAAGATTACATGGCATGAAAAGCTGCAAATGTCTTCATCCTTACAGAAAAGCTTTGCTCACCCCTATTTTAAATAGACTAGCATGTCTTTTATCCAGAAATTACAGTTTGTTCTATGACTATACCCTAGGGAGTGAAGTGAGCAGGTGAACAAAGGTACAGCCCCAGAGTTGCCCATTGTAATGCTGTACACAATAGCAACAAATTTGAAAACAATCTAAAGCACGAATAATTTATAAACATATATAATAAGAACACATATAGTTACAGAAGACACATTACAATAATGAATATTTAAAAATTGTTAAAAAGCGTAAGACAGATCTATTCAGTGTGATATAAAAACACTTAAACAACAATGAAAACATAATGGTTCAACTAACTTTTATTGAATGATTAACATTAGCCAGATACTATGTTATAGGTTAAAATATTGAGGTTTGGAAATATTATATTCTTATTCAAGTCACACAACTTAAAAGTGGCAAAGCTGAACAGAGATTTGTCTGTTTGCCCAACTCCAAAGAGAGACAGAGAGAGGGACAGAGAGAGAGGCACCTGTTACCAGACTATGGGCTATGAAGGAGCCAGTAGCCAATTCAAAACACTATCTATAGCTACAAAAGCAACTGCAAAACAACTTTTTCTTGCTGAATGACTTGAGAGTGAGTTCTGACCTGATGTCCCTACAATAGTTTTGTGTTATTACTTTAAACAAGGACATTCTTCTACATAACCACAACACAACAATCACCATTAAAGCCAGAAATTAACATTGGTATATTACTGCCATATAATAACAGATACCAATTGTCCCAAAAATGACTTCATGGCACAAAGATTGTGTGCAGAATAATTTACTGTATTTCATTGTTATGTCTCTTTCAGCTTTGGAATATTTCCTCAGTCTTCCCTTGACTTCTTAACTGATACTTTTGAGGACTGCAGGTGAGCTATTTTACAGAAAGTCCTTCATGAGTTTATCTGCTGTTACCACGTGATTAGATTAGATGCATGTTTAGTTCCCTTTTCTTCTTTTGTTATCTGAATGCTTTTAATATATCCCATTACTGAAAATGTTTGCTTTATTATTACAAATGATGATGTTGATGAAGTGATACTTCTCCACTATGAAGCTAACTCTCATTTTTTTCAAGTATTTTGTTTGTGAAGAGTGTCTTTGAAACTATGCAAAGATCCCTTTCCTCTTTGAAATTATTTGTTCATTTATTTGTACACAGTTGGATTCATGGCTTCCTATTTATGCAATTGGTTGCAATCTGTTACTAGCATTATTTATTTATCTTGATGCTCAAATTATTGTTCAGTTTGGCACAAGGAGGCCCTCCTAAATGGCTTTTGTGTCTTTTTGACATATCCCCATCATTCTTTGAACATTTTGTTACTTTCTTTATGGCACAAAAAGATATCCCTGGTTCCTACTAGTGGGTAATTTATTCAGAGAACAAGATCCGGGCATAAGGTGTACCCATTTTTATTAGCATCTCACTGCTCCCAGACCCTCTCAATGGACAGAGAAAAAGGAATACGTAAAATCAAACAACGCACACATATGCATATTTCTACAAAGTCACACACGATACTTCAAATTCCAATCTGCCAAAACTGAAAAGATTCCATTTGAACCTAATTCCTTTGAATATTGAAAGGAATCTTTTCAGTTTTCTTTTTTTTTTATCTACCTTCTGACAGTGAGAAGAAAGACTCCCATTATCCTTAATTTATTTTTTTCCATCAATCACCCTGTATATAACCAATCTTTCACATCTGCCAGTCACCAACTCACCCAAGGTGAACTCCAACATGTTATGCAGGGCCATGCCCACCAGGGAAGCCCTTATCTTTTATCCATTTGATATCGCACACTCCCGTGTGGGCTCCTCCCACACCCACCATGGAATGTACACCCTACTCACCCTGCTTCACCCTGAATCCCTGCACTGAGAATGTGGCTTCCCTTTCCTTCCAGCTCAGGTCCTTACCTCATCCTGCCAATATCATACCTGCAGAACTTAATTGTTCCCAAAGGAAAGAGTAGGGGGACGAATGGAAGGAAAAGGAATGGGAAGAGAAAAAAACAGAACAAAAACAAAACTCATACCAAGCAGTATAACACAAAGTGGGGAAGAGAGTGGGGCAATATGTCCATAGAATGAAAGAACTGAGAAAATAAGAACAAATTGGAACAATCAATATAGAAAGATAAAGAAATAGCATCCTTGTTGCCTAATAAAACATTCACTAGAAGAGATGGTTGAGGAGTTAGACAGAAGAAAAATGTCTTATACAAAGCGGGCCTTTGATAGCTTCGAATACAGAAAGAGGCATCTCCCTAGCGGTACTCTGCCCTGTAGATATGGTGGCTATGCATCTTGGATTTACAAGATAGTGATGTTTGGAGATGGTTTTATTCTTCTCAATTAGTCTTGTTTAATGGAAGTACAACTAAATCTACTACTAAGGGTTGCTAAGCCTCTGTGTGTGTGTGTGTGTGTGTGTGTGTGTGTGTGTGTCTGTGTATGTGTGTTTATATATCAGGACAAAATCTTTTGTCGGATCATATGATCCTGTTCTTTTTGCTTAGAAAATACAGTCATTATAACCACATAATTTTTACTTGACAATTGACTACGGAAGAATTACAGAAATATGAGGGGAATCTCATGATCAAAGGTCTTCTAAATGATTCAGCATCTATATCTAAATCTCACCCATTGCTCTATATTCACTCCATGACAGAAACACAAAGGACCCATGTTACTTTTATGGTAATTATTATTATTATAAAATAATAATAGCTTACCTTCATATATTAGGCTTTGTGTTGTCAAGCAGTATACAGTTCTAGAATATAGATACCCTCAATACCACTTGTAAAACAGGAAATGGATTTAGTCAGTTACATAACATTTTTTAATGGCAGAACTTTTAAGGGTTCTTGCTCTAACCACCACAGAACACTACCTCACCATGCTGCCAAAAAAAAGATAATTTATAATATTTTATGCCATTAGGAGTAAGCACCAGAGGAAAGGAAACAAGCCCTCCACATGAAGGCTCCTAGGATATTCATCTCTTATTTTGAAAGAGAATACAGGCAGTCTTGAGATAGGATCTGGAGACCTGGGATCACAGCTATGCACAGTGGTTAGCAGGTGGCCCCAGCAGTGGACCACCAGGCTCAAAACCCAGCTTGGCAACTCATTTGGGGCCTTGAGCCAGTTATTTATGTCCCTGTGCCTCATTTTCTCACCTATACATGGGCATGTAATAAGTATCTCCTTCCTTAGGACTGAATGAAACAATATATAAAGCACTAGGTGCAGCACACGGTTAGTGTAACTAATTTTTATTGTTATTGTTACAACTGATAATAATGCTACTGCATAGCCTCTAGCTATGGGTTACAACTGCTGCTTTTTTCCTAAGCTTAATCAACATCAGTGTTAAAAGTTGGAACTGAAGGAATGACAATCCTTGACAAGAATAATGTATCCTTAATTATGAGAGCTTCTAAAATCTTACTGTATAGAATCAATCAGATCAGCTAATGTGCAAATGTACCATGAGTACCTCCTACATGCCAGATGCTATCCAAGGTATTAAAGATCCAATAGGAAAAAGACAAATAGTTTCTGTGCCCTCAATGAACTTTCCATTTTGGTTGCTTTTAAGTACGCTTCATACCAGACGTAACTTAAAAAGGACTGATATATGGTACCTGTTCTCTGCCATACATTCTGGCTGGAGACATGAGAATCACATAGGATATAACCAGAGAGTGATTTAACGATAAACCATGTTATATTAACTCTTAAGCACAATGGTCCAGAGATAGATCAGTCTAAGGCTGAGAGAGTATCTGCCTCTGTGCAGATTCTTTGGAACAGAAATAAAAAAAGGAAATATCAAATGCACAAGTGTTCAGTCTGAAAACTGGAAGCATCGAGGGGGCTGTCTTTGATAACATTAAATTTTTGTTTGTTATTATGAGTTAGTTCAGATATGGTGGGAGTATCAACACATACAATGAACATCAGTATATATATATTTTGCAGTTAAAGAAATAAGCATCATGTATCGATTGAACCCTTCTGTGAATTTTTTCTCAGTATCTATGATTATCAGATATATGGGTATGATCACATGCCCAATGGACTATGCTTAACTTTTTCTGTGTCTTCCTGGATAGTTTATCCAAATACTTCAAGGGTAGAAATGGCCAACCACTTACAAAAATGCTTTTTAGTGAAGCAAAATACCTTTAAGTAAGCTAAAATGGTGGTTCATTGCCTGCTTTTGAGATGATTCTAAAGTTCAGAGTGAAGCAAAAGCCACCTACCTGATACCAGGCAATGTGCCAGGCACATTCAGTAAATTTAGTTTATTTAATTGTCATCAAGGTCTTACTACGATCTTCCTTTAATAGATAAGGAAACTAAACCCCAAAAAGATCACTCTTGGGCACAGGAATTAGTAGGAGACTAGAGGTTTACACTCAATCCTCCTAAGGGGTAGTCCCTGCTATCTCTCCATTTGTCACCAACCTGTCCATGTGGGTGTTGAAAGCTTAGGCTCCGCATTCTTTATTTTTAAAAATATTTCATTTACTTATTTTTAGAGAGAGAGAGTACAAATGAGCATGGGTCGGTGGGGAGAGAGAGAGAGACTCTTAAGCAGGCTATAACCCAGTGCAGGTCCCAATGCAGGACTGGATCCCACAACCCCAAGTTCATGACCTGAGCTTAAATCAAAAGTCAGATGTTTAACTGACTGAGCCACCCAGGTGCCCCAGCTCTACAGGCATTCTTAATGAAGCTTAGCACCAACCTTATCCTACACTGTCTTTTAAGCCTTAATTTCCACACCTACAAAATAGTGGTGATAAGAATTCCCATGTTTTAGAGTTGTTTAAAATATTAAATAAAATAATCAATGGTGATTAGCCACAGTATCAGATGCATAGAAGATGCTCAACAAATAGTAATTGATACTGTTCTTCCTCAAGAGAAAAGAAGCTTATTTGAAAATCTTTTGCAAAGTGCACAGTGCTGATCCTCAGAGTTTGCCTGGGAAGGGCATAAAATGGATGAGAGAGCACTGGTTATCTGCAAGAACTTGATTAACCTATTTGTACATGTGTTGGACCTCCAGATGACCAGTCTCTGATTACCATGAACTGACCTCTGACATCATGGCTTCTCTCCTCATTTTACTGCCATAATCCAGCATGTCTTACCCATACCTCCACAGTGAAAATTGTGTTCATCTTCAACATAACCTCAGTGGGAATGCTGGAGAAAGCCTTAAGCTTGTGGGGGAAGTCTGAGTGATATGACTGGAGTGGCTTCATTCACAGGTTCATCCCCAGATCACAGACTAAGTTGACAGATCACTACTTTCTTCACCTGTGGTCAAAGAGGCCATGTTACATTGTTAAGAGTAGACAATCTGGGTTCTTATCTTCTGAAGGAACATGTTAAATGCCTCAGCTCAAGGAATAAAAAAATAGACTATTATAGGGGTATAGTTTGGTCTGATGCCTCTGTCACCCTAAACCAAAAATGATTAAAGTGTAAAACTTGCAAACTATTTGAAACCAATATTTTTAAAGTCAAGAAAGAAAAAAAAAAAGATACTCAAAATGGACTCTTCCTTGGCAGACCAGGGCAATTTTAGTTGTCTCCAGTTTGCCATAAAATAATGTGTTTGCAAAGAGCTCTGAAAGAAAGGTTCTCCAGATTCAGATTGGAGGATTTTATTTGTTCTTTCCTGGAGGAAGACTAGCGTGTCCTCAAAAATCAACTTGTATAGAGTCTTTGGCAGACTCACCTATTCAGGTGCCAATAAAAATATTTTTGAATTAACCCAGTGACATTTTTATAAGGAGCATGAAAAATTCTATATTAAGGGAGCCAACTTCCACAAACCCCACAGGCCTTTCCTTCAGCCAAGAACAATATTGAAGTGAACAGAGCATTTGACAGGACAAGGTTTGAAGTGTTCTTTCACATGGGGAGTGCAGGAAGATTTATCAGCACATCCCTGACCTTTTCCTCAGACACATTCTGATTGGATATGTTTCATATCCAGACTGTGGAAAAGACTTGTTTGAATTTTCCACCAGGATGGGTGGGATGGTAACCTGTCGGCTGATGGAATGGGCTGGGACCACAGACCACTGCTGAACTCTGAGTTTCAGTCCTGTACCTCACGATGAAGGTCAGTTAATCTTCCGTACTCCGAGGCACCATGGGAGCCTCTCAGCATAGGCATCAAGGCCCATTTCTGCACAATAATCCTGTCTGCCAATCCACCCTTAACCCTGCTGCTCTGCGCATGGCCTAGCGACACTGCTCTTCTTTCTGGTTCTTGGGTATATCACGTTGATTGCATGCCCGATCTTCTGCACACGCTTGTCTTCTCT
>NW_024426885.1:20535697-20574628 GCF_017311325.1 Ursus maritimus | reverse complement strand
TCTTTCCCACACTCCCCTCCCTTCAACAAACCCTCCCCCACATTTATAAAACTGGCTTTTTCCTCAGCCTTCAGCCAAAATTTCACTTATATTTTATTTCATCTTATATAAGATGTCCTTATATTTCAACATATGTTTAAGCCCTTTGTGATTCTCTTTTGTGGCAGCTTGTATAATTTCCAACAAATCTTTGATAGACCCTCTACAAATACTCTTATTGACAGGTGTCTCACTATTACCTAAGTTGGCCTATTTCCTTTTGACCAGATTTTTATCATTAGAAAGTGGGATAACCAGGTGAAGGGTATTAAGGAGGGCACGTGTTGTGATGAGCCCTGGGTGTTATATGCAACTAATGAATCATTGAGCATTATATCAAAAACTAATAATGTACTATATGTTGGCTAACAGAACATAATAATTTAAAAAATTTATTTTTATTTTTTTATTTTATAATTTTTTATTATGTTATGTTAGTCACCATACAGTATATCCTTAGTTTTTGATGTAACGTTCCATGATTCATTATTTGCGTATAATACCCAGTGCACCATGCAATATGTGCCCTCCTTAATACCCATCACCAGCCTATCCCAATCCCCCACCCTCCACCCATCTGAAGCCCTCAGTTTGCTTCCCAGAGCCCACAGTCTCTCATGGTTCATTCCCCCTTCTGTTTACCCCCCCCCTTCATTAATAAAAAAAATTTTAAAAAGAAAGTGATTGTTGACCAAAAAAAGACCTCGCTGAAGAAATGACATTTAAGTTGAAAGAGTAGGATAAATCAGCTAAATGAAAGGGTCTGTGTGTAAATTCCAGGCAATAAAGAGCATAGGCAAAGGTCCCGAGATCAGAAAGAGCTCATCACACTGGAAGAATCTGAAAAAGATTGATACTCCTGGGACAGAGGAAAGTAGGTTGGAAAATTTGTCAAGTGTTTATTTTTCCTATTGATTTTTTTTACTTAATTCTATATAAAAAGATAGAAGGAAAATGATGTAATTTGATGTGATTTTTTTTTTCTTAAGAATATTCTGTAACTTAATGTTGGTGGTCTTAGAAAAGGGAAAGAATACACCAACCTTAGAAACATCCCTCAAATTCCATCTTTCTCACCAAGCACACAGATTCTGCCTTAGTTCACGCCCTCATAACATCTTTAGTGGTCTACTATACCAATCTATGATTTCTTTCTTTTATGACAGGTCTCCCAGCTTCCAGTATGTGTGTTGTATATGTGTGTCCCCTTCTCATTACCAGCAAAATCATAGGAAGTTATAGAGTTGATCCAGAGTAAAAATCCTGGATGCACTGCCTATCAGTTCCATGGCCATTGGTGAGTTACTTACCTTCTTTTGCCCTCAGATCCATCATCAGTAAAATGAGAACAATGTTATCTACTTCAGTAGATATTCTAGTCTATTAACTTTATGACATCCATAAAGCACCTACTATAGGACTTAGATATATAAGAGGAACATAATAAGCAGTGGTTCTTATAGTTCATTTTAGAAATTCCATTATTAAAAGTGGATCGTATAAGCTCTTCTGATAAACAGGACTGTAAAGGATTGACCCCAGACTTGACACGGATAGTACTCCACACACAGGCCATACATAGCTCTAGAGCCTACTCTGCAAATGACTGATTTTCTGTCCTGTCTCTACACTCCAGGCCCACGGCCCTTCTCACTGGTGCTAGATCTCTTCACAACTCCACTTCCTTTGCACCTACTGTTCTCCCTTTACACAATGTTCATTCCTGTTTATTCACCTAGACAACTCCAAGTCATCTTTCAGGACCCAGAAACATTGACCCTTTTCTGTGAAGACTTCCCCAGTTCTCTTGGAACAAATTCATCACTACCCTTGTCTGTATCCCCATGGCCCTTTGATAATAACTCATGATGTTTGTTAACAAGTTGTTTTATATTTTATCTGACTTACATGATTTCATTAGACTGTAAACATTTGGAAGGCAGGAAAACCGATTCCCCACGTAGGTATCCACACTGAGTAGAGCACGCCCACCAAGATGAATGTACATTTGTGTTTATTTGTATAATCACAAACATTGCTGGGTACCTGACTGATCCAAAAATGGGAATTAAACATAGAAACAGCACTAGCTGGAATAGAGCTAAGCCATTTAGACTTAGAAGCTTTGAGTTATTATTGACTCTATAATCATGAGGAAATTCTCTCTCTGAGCTTCAGTTGTGTCATCTTTAAAATGAAGGTATTAATAATTCCTTCTCATAGGATTTGTGAGGCACACCAATGAAATAAGACTATGGTTGGGAAACCCTAAAATTTAATGCAGATTATTAGCTGTTTTTGACACACCATCCTATATCATTATGGAAGGTACAATTATGGCACTATAACACATAGAAAAACTGAAATAGGAAAACAGGCATAGAGATATATGCATTAAAATATATTTAAAATGTAGATGAGTTCCGGTTCAGGTTGCCAATGTATAAGGATCCTGAATGCACCTTCCCTTGCTAACACACCGGATCCATACCTACAAATGGAACAACTACCTCTGAAAACAAAACAAAATAGAACAAAACAAAAATCTACACCAGCTAAGCAGAGGTGCCTGACTGGCTCAGTCAGTAGAGCGTGTGACTCTTGACCTCAGGGTTATGAGCGCAAGCCCCACACTGGGGGTACAAATTAATTTTTTTTAAACTGGCTGAGCAATTTTGCATCAGGTGAAAGAAAGAAGGCCCACATCTGAGCGGGTAAGAGAGGCTAAGACACAATCTCACCACAAACCCAATCCCTGGCACAGTGACCTGGGAGGGAACTCAGAACCTGGAGCTTCTCCCTGAGGAGAAGGGTTTGAACCCCACATCAGGCGCACCGAACTTTTAAGACCTGCACCTGAGAGATGAGTCCCCAGAACACTGAGCTTTGCACATCGATGGGGCTCCCATCGCTAAGATCCAGAGGTTACAGTGATCCGAGGAACCACTCTTAAAAATCTTCTGTGCACGACCAGTCCACCTCAGGATGTGGCACAGAGCCAGCCATCAAGAGGTTAGGCTTTGTACGTGAGAAGCTCATATGCTTGTCTTGGAGAATAGACTGAGTGGCAGGCATCTGCTTGACCCATATTGGGGGACTTGCAGAAACACAATACAATACAAATGCAATACATAGAGACCAGTACACAGAAACATACACACACACACAATATATCAATAGCTGTACAATGATAACATTGCAAGGCAAGATACACGTGATGATATAATTAGTTAATTCTATAACAGATAAGACAGAAACCATCTCTCAAGTTGAGATGGTCAAGGGTGTCACCATGGTGAAGGTGTGACTAAAGAGCGGTAGGGTTCAAACACAGCAGAGAAGACTGCCTGTACTTGCTTTTAGAGGCAGTGCAGTCTGAATTTATGGAGTCATTGCTATAGATTCTCAAGGGGTCTGCCGCTCCAATTTATCCACAGGGATAAGGACTGCTATAGGGAGAGAAGGACTGCTATAGTTCTGCAACGACAAAAGCTTACATCCTCAGAAAAGTATAATTCGAGCAAGGTCATTCTGAAACCTGAAATGGAGTTAAAAAGCAGTTTGGGTAAGGACACCCAGAACTCACAGGGTGGGAAGCTGGAGAGTTGACTTGCATTCACATTTGCTAATCGCTTCTGAACCCTACCACCGCCATGCCTAAAGTTGCCCATGCACCTACCTGCCCTTTGCCTTCCAGACACTTCCTGACTCTTGATTACGTTGACTCCACAGGGTGCAATACTGTCTCTGCTCTCCCTGCCTCGCTCAGGAATGCTCCTACCCATTCCGAATAGCGATGGGTTTTCTGAGCAGCTTAGTTACATGCTAACAACTAAGTTACACGCACGTGGCAAGCCCAGCTGCCCTGACAGAACAGTCAGTGTTGAGGCGTGATCCTCCTAAAGGGTCAAAAATGCAGTAGGGGTCTGAGCAAGGCCCCGCCACCAGGAGCTGAGGGAGGCTTTCGTTAACAGTTTTAGTGAAAATGTTGATTTCCTCTAATTCCCCTTCTTCAGCTCCTCATTCACAACTAAGATCACTTCCAAATCCCCCCAGTTGCCTGCTCTCCAATTACAAACATGAAATCTCCTTTTCTGTTGCTGTTTGACTGGAGTGACATCCCAATCTCTCATAGGCTGTCTGTATCCATAGCAAAAGCACCCAGTACTCCTTGAGTTTTTCTCCTGCTCAAGCAATGTTCTTTCCTGCAGCCATTGTCCTTGTCAGTCACCTGCTCAGAGGCCCGAAGACAATGAATAAATAATGGACTTTAAAGAGAAAGAAAGGACCAGAAGAAAAACTGTAAAATACAACACTGAACATACATCATAGGTTTTGGTATTTCTCTGTTTTGTAGCAATTACATTAAATCAGCATAAAACAAGCTTTTTGTTTTCCAAGAAGCCTGGAAACTGTATAATCATGCTTTTAGAGGGGAAAAAAAAACCATTTTGTTATTTAAATAGAGGGCCAACTGGTGTATTTCCTTTCTCAGTGTGTTTCTTCATTGTACAGAACTGGTTAGAAAATCACAACTAGGGTTAGTGCTTTGCTACTTTTAAAGAATTAATAAAGGATCAGTCCCAGATTGGGCAAGGGCTACACAGCACAATGTCCCACCATGAAGGCTCCTAACTACCAGTCTCAATGTGTGTATCCAAGGAAGTGTTGTCTATTCTTCAGAGCATTCTTTAAAAGAATAAAGTACAGGACAAGAATATTTTATACACTAAAATATTACATATTAGGCTTTCCAATGTCTCGACATAGAGACTCAAATGCCATATTTATATGAGTTCAAAGCTGGCTTAAAATACAAAATACTAAAACATAAAATACTGAAATATTATATATAAACTATGTATTTATATATATACAAGAAAAGTACATAAATATATAAATCTATATACACAGACACACATACACATACTATTTCACCTTGTCCATGGCACTCAAAAAGCTTATTGTGTAGTATTATATCTCATAACATTACATTCCCCAAACATAGATCTTCTGATATAATGATTCTTCTTTGATTTTCCCCTTATCATTATTACATAATTCTTGTTTTTTTTTTATTCTGGTTTTTATGCTTTGTTTTTTTAAATAATATTATGCTTTGTTTTTTTACACTGCTTTTTGATTCTTCTAGGTGTTCTTTAAGTTATTCTGTAATGTTTTCATATCTACATATTCTAACATATTTTTGAATATGTATATTGGTATAGGTATACATATACACATGTATATAAGTACCTGTACACACATATACATAGAAAAGTGCACCTGGCAAAGTATGCAGCTTCATGAATTCTCAAAAACTGAACACAGTAGGGCACCTGGGTGGCTCAGTTGGTTAAGCATCTGCCTTTGGCTCAAGTCATGATGGGATTGAGCCCCATGTCAGGCTCCCTGCTTGGTGGGGAGCCTGCTTCTCCCTCTCCCTCTGCTGCTCCCCCAGCTTGCTCACTCTCTCTCTCTCTCTCAAATAAATAAAATCTTAAAAAAAATAACAAACAATGCCCTAGTTCAACGCTAGATCAAAAATCAGAACATTAAGAGCCTCCTGGAAATCTCTCTTCCTGCATCCCTCCAGTTACCATGTGTTCAAGGAAAACCATTTTCTTGACATCTAACACCAGGAATTTTTTTCATCTAGTTTTGTACTTCATAGACATGAAATCCTACAACATTTATACTTTTATTTTTAACTTCTGTTGTTCAACATTATATTTGTAATTTTTACCCATATTGCTACAAGGAAATACAGATGCTTCGATCTTAGTGTTGGTATTTGAGTATCTGATACTTTAGTCCATTTCACCGTTGATAATAATTTAAGTAGTCTCAAGTTTTAGGTGATTACAGGTAGTGCTGCTATAAATATCCAAGTACATGTCTTTTCTATTGCATGTGTGTGTATATATATATTTACTAAATATTCACTGAATGCACAGATTAAGTGTATGTGTTTTATAAGTATATATATATATACTGGGCCAACAGTGGTGAGATTTCTGATTGTTCAAATTCTCTCCAATACTTGCTACTGGCAGTCTTTAGTCTTTTTCATCTTATTCATTGTGGTATATAGTGGAACTTCATCATAATTTAATATATATCTCCCTAATGCCTAGAGAGACAATTGTGATATATTTATTGATTATTGATCTTCATGAAGTTCAAATCTTCAGTTCAAATCTTATGTCCATTTTTCTATCAAACTGTCTGGTCTTAAAAACTGATTCATACCAGAAAAAAATTAATTCATAACTGTTTTTTATGTAATCTGAATGTTCACAGACATGTATTTCACAAATGTATTCTATTCTGTGGGTTTCTTTTTGAAAAAATTTATTTTATATTAGTGTTACATTCACAGAAAAGTTGCAAAGATAGTACAGAACATTCCCATATATTCCACTACACTTGGTTTCCCCTGGTATTAAGGTTTTACAATGGTTATATCCTTTTCTTGGATCCTTCCCTTTATCATTAGGTAGTGTAGGTCTTTGTCTCTTGCTACAGTCTTTGAAGGTTTAATTTTGTTTGATATTTTGTTCGATATAAGTATTGTTACCCCAGCTTTCTTTTCACTTCCACTTGCATGGTAAATGTTTTCTATTCCTTCACTTTCAATCTGCATATGTCTTTAGGTCTGAAGTGTGTCTCCTGTAAGCAGCATATAGATGAGTCTTCCGTTTCTATCTATTCAGTCATCCTATGTCATTTGATTGGAGCATGTAGTCCATTTACATTCAAAGTAATTACTGATAGGTATGTACTCAATGTCATTTTGTCACTTGTTTTACAGGGTTGTTTTTGTTTTTGTTTCTGTTCCTTTCTTCTCTTGATCTCTTTCCTTGTGGTTTGATGGCTTTCTTTAGTGGTATGCTTGGAGTCCTTTTTTTTTTTTTTTTTTGTGTATCTATTAAAGGTTTTTGATTTGTGGTTATGATGAGGATCATATGTAATATCTTATGCATGTACAAGTCTGTTTTGAGTTGGTCACATAAGTTTGAAACCATTCTAAAAGCATTAAATTTTTACTCCCCTCCCCACATTTTGTGTATATGATGTCATACTTCAGATCCTTTTATTTTGTGAATCCCCTGACTGATTTTTATAGGTATTATTGATTTTACTGCTTTTGTGCTTTAAGCTTTATACTGGTTTTGTATTGTAAATATTTATGCACCCAACATGGGAGCACCTAACTATATATAAAACAACTAATAACAGACATAAAGGAAGAAATGGACAGTAATAAAATAATAGTAGGGCATCCCTACTATTACCCATTTCAGGATCCAGGATACCACATTATATTCTGTAGTTGGGGTTCCTTTTGCTCCTGTTGGCTATAATGGTTTTTCAGACTTTCCTTGTCCTTTTTGATGACCTTGACACTTTGCATTCTAGTCAGATACCGTGTAGCATGTCCTTCGATTGAGGTTATCTGATGTTTTCCTTGTGATTGCACAATGTTTTGGGGAGGGAGATCACAGATATTAATCATTTTCATCAAATGATTTAATAAGGTATAAACTATGGACGTATCACTTTAATGTTAATATTGATCACCTGGCTGAGATAGTGTTTGCAGATTTCTCTACTCTCCCTTTCCATACTGTATACTCACTTTCCATACTGTATACTTTTTCATATTTAAGGAATGGGAAGGAATGCTTCATCTCCTTGAGGAGAGTATCCACATAAATTATTTAGAACTCTTCATGGGAGATTATATATTCTTTCTAATTATATATATGTTGTCCCTCACTTGTCCCAAATGAGGGACAAGTCATTCATTTCACTTATCCACTTAATACAATTATCCAATATATTATTACTATAATTGCTTTAACCAGTTATTTTTAGATACTATATAACTATCTTTTAAGAAAAATTTTGTTTAAATAAAAAAAATAATATATTTACTTATTTATTTCATACTTTGAGTTATACTTCAATATAAATTCATTTATTTTTTGCTCAAATTTATTTCACTTTTGGCCATTGGGAACTCTCAATTGGTTCCTGTGTCCCTTGACATTTTCTCATCAAAATATATTTTTTTGTTAAATGTTTTTGTTGCTCGTTTGTTTTCCAGAATTAAAAAATGCTCCAGACTCATCTTTATATTTCCTGCCCAGTCCTAGAATCAGACAAAACTCCTAGGAGTTCTGGTTCCTGCTACTGGAGAATAGCATTAGAAAGAAAGAGCTGGGTGCACTTGTTGCTAAGTATTTCTATATGCATCTGTCTCTATATTAAGCTACACATGAGTTCATTCCAGTATCTCCAATTCTATCCAACTGGTGACCTTCTACTCCAATAATAAGAAACCTGGCTCTCATTAACCAACATCCAGTTATTTAATTGTTCAGGTCCAGTAGACACATTGATACCCTCTTAGCTAACAATTATATTTCTTTTTTTAAATTAATGATTTCCCATTAACTTACCATACACCTTTTTCTTATTCCAAGTCCACCTTCAAATAACATTATACCACCTCACATGTAGTGCAAGTAGCTTATAAGAGTGTTCCCAGTTACTCCATCCCATTCTGTCACTCATCCCAAATGAGGGACAAGTCATTCATTTCACTTATCCACTTAGTACAATTATCCAATATATTATTACTATAATTGCTTTAACCAGTTATTTTTAGATAACTATAAAACTATCTTTTAGATAAATATTGTTCTAATTAACAATAAGAAAAAGAAAACGTTTTATTTGACCTAAATTTATCCCTTTCCTGATAGTCTTCCTTTCTCTATGAATATCTAAACTCTTTTTACCTATATCACTTTCTTTCTGACTGAAGAACTTTTAATATTTCTTGCAAGCCATGTCTCTTAGCTATGAATTCCCTCTAATTTTTTTGTTTGTTTGAGAAAGTCTTTGTCTTTCAGTTTAAAATAATTTCACTGGATATAGAATCCTAGATTGGAGGCTTCTATCCACTCCCCTCCACCCTCTAAATATTTTCCTTTGCTCTCATCTTTTTTGCATAGTTTCTAATGACAAGTATACTATAATTCTAATATCCATAAGTAAGGTGATTTCTCTACAACTGTCTTCTTTCTAGATTTTTTTCTTTATTTTTGCTTTTCTGTAGTTTCACTACGATATGTGTATGTGTCAAATTTTTATATTCTCTGAGCTTCCCAGAACTGTAGTTTGAGGAATGTCATTAATTTTGGAAAGTTTTTGTCCATTATTACTTCAAATACTTCTGCTCAGTTCTCCCTTCTCCTTCTGGTATTTTAATTATATATATAAAACAACTTTTGATATTGCCCCAAAGTTTTCAGATAGTGTGTTCTGATTTTTTTCCTTTTTTTTTTTTCTTCTTCTAGTCCAGGGAGTTTCCATTGACCTAACTTCAAGATCACTGATTCTTTCTTTAGCCTTGTCCAATCTGCTGATGACATCATCATTGGCATTCTTCATTCTTGTTATGGTATTTTGACTTCTGGCATTTCCTTTTGATTCTTTTGTACAGATTCTAGATTTCTGCTTATATTACTCATCTGTCCTTTCATGTTGCCTACTTTTCAGTTAAAGATCTAACATATCAATCACAGTTATTTTACGTTCCCTCTCTGATAATTACAACATCCGTGTCAGCTTGGTCTGGTTCTGATTATTGTTTTCATTCTCCAATCAGTGTTTTTTCTTGCTTTTTATCATGCCCTGTATGTCTTCTTAAAAGTCAGACGTTATACTAGTTAACAGGAACTGAAGTAAATATGACTTTAGTGTAAGGATTTATGTGAATCTGTCAGAGCTGGGTGTTTTTAATATTTGCTATAGCTTCAGATTTCTCCAGTGTCCTTACTTCTGTTTCTCTCTTGACCTTGAGCTTCCTTAAGTACTACTTCTCAGAGAAAGTTTATGCCTTGCAACTCTCTCTCCTGCAATCCATTGTTTCTGCATCAGAGCCCTGTTGGTGTAGTGGTTAGATGTGGGATATGGACAGTGCTCTAGAACCTTCCAATTAAATTCCAGTCTCTTCTTTGACCTGTGTCTCTGGGCTATTCCCTTCCCAAGCGTTTCTTCAATAGTAAAACCCTCCTCCCTGCCCTCTATTTCCCTTACAATCCTTTCCATGCTCCCAGTATGTTTCCTTGAAGATCTGACCGCTAGTTGATCATGTCTTCTCCCCTTTTTAGATGAGACAAGAAGCCTGGAGAGGGCTTAAGTGATGGAATTCCCTTCCCCTAGCTGGGATAAAACTCTTTCAAAGTCCTTTCCTGGGGAGAATAGTCTTTTATTATGTTTTTGTTCTTGCACAGTGCTTTACAAAGCCCCTTCCATATAGTGCACCCTCAGTTACTTGATATTGAAAATGAAATATTTCACTATTTGTTCAGTGCTCTTGGATAAAAGGAGAAAGGAAAAGGCCAAATGGTCCTTATTTGATGATTTCATAGTATTGGCATATACAATTCCATATTATACTACTTGAATATTTTTAATTCAAAGCCAGATGGACTTTGGTGCCAGATGGAGCCAGACGGAGTGAGGTGCCCTGTGTTAGAATCCCAACTCTATCACTTTCTACCTGTGAGCGCTTTGTCAAGTTACTTAACCATTGGGCAACATTTTCACACCTATAACATGAAGATAAGAATAGTACTTTATGCAAGTGTTCATTTAATTAATATTTATTAAATTATGGCCACGTGGAAGATAATTTACAAGATGCATTTTATATGGGATAATTTAAAACTCATATAAACCTTCTGAGTTTGATGTTATTCACTTTAATATTGGGAGAAACTAATAAATATCATAATTCCAACTTCTCTGAAATGTCAAGCCATGTATCTGCTCTGATTTAAAGTAATTTTTATACAGTCCTTTCTTTATTAATTTTTTACATCCTGAATGTAGTCTGAAATACACATTTGTTGCTAGGAGACACACAGAGATTTCTTTCTTTTTTTTTTTTTAAGATTTATTTATTTATTTATTTACTTATTTGACAGAGAGAGAGAGAGAGAGAGAGCGCGCACCAGTGAGAGAGGGAACACAGCAGGGGAAGTGAGAGAGGAAGAAGTAGGTTCCCAGCAGAGCAGGGAGCCTGATGCAGGGCTCGATCCCAGGACCCTGGGATCATGCCCTGGGCCGAAGGCAGATGCTTAACAACTGAGCCACCCACGTGCCCCCACACACAGAGATTTCTAAGAATGTTTATCTAGTACATGAATTTACCAACTATTAATAACCCTTATCAAAATGAAACATTGCCCTTTTCTGTGATCATGTCTTCTATCCCTAATCTCTGCTGTGCTTGCTTAGGTAAACATTACCCTCTCTCATGGTTCTATTTAAGTCATACATGTCATGCATGAGCATGAGAGTTTTTTGTTGGTAGCAGAGTTCTCCATCAATGCCCTAATGAGGTAATGTATTTATTTTTATACTAATAACTCTAAAATGGATCATAAACTATATGATGTGTATATTTCCATACTCGATATTTCATCTGTAAATGAAAAATAAATTATCTTTTTGTTTCACATCATCTACTTCCTATTTTATTCAGTGTCCATGGTATTTAAAAACAGTCATCATAATTTATACTAATTTCTTATAAAAACTACACATAGAAATTGATTAATCTTGTAATAAATTTTTCATCTAATATATTGTTGGTCTTTCCAATCCACTCACATGTCATGAATCTGATCAACCTTCTCTCTTTATTAATCATTTTTACTTTATCACATCAATAATATTGAAGTTTCTCTTCATTTGCGTCTTACAGACAATGCAGGAAATTATATATAATAGGTGGACTGATAATCTAATCTATCATCCTGATGATTATCCCTAAGGAGAGGGTGAAAAATTATGTTGCAAGTAACAACATAAGATTAAATCTTCCTGATAGCATTATTCAAAGGTGAAGGTAGAAATAGCCATCAGCCATTGGAAGCAATTAAGGATAATTATAATGACTTTGCTTCTGCCTATGATGGAAAAACTAGATATGGGCTAGCTTTCCCAACACAAACAACTATAAAACTGGACAAAATATATGAGGCAACTATTTTTAGACACTGGAATACAGGCAGCACAGAAGTGTGCTCTCTGACAGAGGAGAAACACATGTGATAACCCTCAATTCCTCAAGCTTTCTGACTCAGAGTACTTTCAAGACTGGCATGAATTAAAGAATTAAAAGACAGGCAGAACACAGCAGCCTTATCAAAATGAGGAGTCAGAAATTGGGCTACTAAAATGACTTGAATTTGTGGGACAGAGTACTAAAGAGAAGAAAGGTGTATTTATAAAAGGAGCTTCCAGGGCGCCTGGGTGGCTCAGTCGTTAAGCATCTGCCTTTGGCTCAGGTCATTATCCCAGGGTCCTGGGATCCAGCCCCACATCAGGCTTCCTGCTCAGTGGGGAGCCTGCTTCTCCTTCTCCCACTCCCCCTGCTTGTGTTCCCTCTCTCACTGTCTCTCTGTCTCTGTCAAATAAATAAATAAAATCTTAAAAAAGAAAGAAAGAAAGAAAGAAAGAAAGAAAGAAAGAAAGAAAGAAAGAAAGAAAGAAAGAAAGAAAGAAGCTTCCAAAATTTAAAGGGGTTCCCTTAGGTCTTTGACCATGGCCATGTGTGTATAGAGTGAGGTTTTGAAGATTGGTGGAGAAAAGCCGCCAGGGAGCTATAAGATGAATGCAGATGGAAGAAGATTGAAGAATAAGGTGGAAAATGTAGTAGTTTTGACTGGCCAGTGTGGAATGGCCTTGATGAACTCTCACAGCAGGTCAATTGAAAATACCAGAAAGACCACACTTTATGGGTGAACACTTCCACCCCTGAAATAAAGGATTCTCTAGACTTGTCCTAACAAGTCTTAAAATTAAGCCATGAGAGGACCAACATATCCATCAGAAAATTAACTGTCTTCTGGGTGCCTGAGTGGCTTAGTTCGTTAAGCACTGGACTTGATTTTGGCTCAAGTTGTGATCTCGGGATCCTGGGATGGAGCCCAGTGTCCTTGGGCTCCCTTCTGAGCAGGGAGCCTGCTTGTCTCCCTCTACTTCTGCCCTTCCCCCTTAAATAAATAAATCATTAAAAAATAAAGAAAATTAACTGTCCTCTAGAACAAAATTCAACTTTCATTAAAAAGAGAGAGAGAAGAAAATCCAGACTCCCAATAATTTGCATACATGTTTTGCATTTATAAGTGGTGATATCTTGATAAGCACATCAGGATTACAAAATTAATAACCATGTCAAGAAACAAGAAAATGTATCCTATAACCCGTAAAAAATATACATAATTGTATATACATGGGTATATGTATTTGTCAAATCTCTTTGAACTGCACACTCTTCACAATTACAGTGTAATTTAGATAAAATGCATGTATGTTAAGTGTATAGTTTGGTTACTTTTGAGAAATTTGCATACTTATGTAACTTCCACCCTCCATTAAGACTCTAAACATTTATATCATTGAAAATGATCTTTTTTATATTGCTGGATTCAATTTGCTAGTATTTTCTTGAGGATTTTTTTCATTTATGTTCACAATAGATATTTGTGTATAGGTTTCTTTTTCACATGGTTTTGGTATTAGTTTATTATTAGCCTCATAGAATGAGTTAGAAAATATTCTTTCTGCTTCTATTTTCTGGAAGAGATTGTAGAGAATTAGTAGCATTTATTCCTTAAACGACTGATAGAATTTACCACTGAAACCATCTTGACTTTTCTTTTGTGGAAGATTATTAATTATTGATTCAATTTTTTATAGATAAAGTTCTATTCAATTTGTCTATTATTCTTGTGTGAGTTTTGGCAGATTGTATCTTTCAAATAATTAGTCCATTTAATCTAAATTATCAAATTTTGAAGGATACTGTTGTTCATAACTTTCCTTCATTATGCTTTTAATGTCAGAGAAATTGGCAGTGATGATCTTGCTTTCCTTTTTGATAACAGTCATTTATGTCTTTTCTTCTCCTTTCTTCCTTCCTCCCTTCCTTCCTCCCTTCCTTCCTTCCTTCCTTCCTTCCTTCCTTCCTTCCTTCCTATCTCTCTTCCCTCCCTTAGTTAGCCTCACCAGATTTATTAAAGTTTTTTCTTATCTTTCCAAAGATCTAGTTTTTGTTTTCACTGATTTTCTCTATTCTTTTCCTGTTCTCAATATCATTGATTTTTGCTCATTTTTTTATTACTTCTATTCCTCTGATTGCTTTAGGTTTATATTACTTTTGTTTCTCTAGTTTTCTAACATGAAAGCTTAAGTCATTGGTTTTAGGTCTTTCTTCTTGCCCAATATATGAATCTAATGCTGTGAAGTTCTCTCCAAGCACTTCTGCCACACCCTCACAAAGTTTGATAAGTTGTATTTTCATTTCATTCAGCCCAAAATATATTTTAAAACTTCTCTTGACATTTCTTCTTTGATCCATGTGTTATTTGGAAGTGTATTGTTTGATCTATAAATCTTTTGAGATTTTTTTCTAGCTATCTCTTGGTTATTGATTCTTTTGTTTAATCCCATTTTAGTCTGAGGACATACTTGATATGATTTCCATTCTTCAAAATTTGTTAAGATGTGTGTTTTTTTCAATATAGTTGACACATAATGTTACACTAGTTTCAGGTGTACAACTTAGTGATTTGACAAATTTATGCTATGTTCACCACTATTGTAGCTACCATCTATCCCATTACATTACTATTATAGTATTATTGACTATAATTCTTTTTTAAAAGATTTTATTTATTTATTTGTGAGAAAGAAAGAAAGAAAGAAAGAAAGAAAGAAAGAAAGAAAGAAAGAAAGAAAGAAAGAAAGAGAATGAGCAGGAGAGAGGGGCAAAGGGAGAAACAGACTCCCCACTGAGCAGGGAGCCTGATGCAGAGCTCAATCCCAGGATCCTGGGATCATGACCTGAGTTGAAAGCAGACACTTAACTGACTGAGCCACCCAGATGCACCTCATTGACTATATTTCTGATGCTCTGCCTTTTATCTGTGATTTACTCATACCATAACTAGAGGCCTGTATCTCCCTCTCCCTTTCATCCATTTTGCCCAGCTCCTCACCCTCTTTCCCTCTGGCAACCATCAGTTTGTTTTCTGTATTTATACTTCTGATTCTGTTTTTTGTTTGCTTCTTTTTTTAGATTCCATTTATGAGTGGAATCATATGGTATTTGTCTTTCTCAGTCTGACTTATTTCACTTAGCATAATACCCTCTAGGTCCATGTATTATCTCAAATAGCACAATCTCAACTCTTTTATTGGCTTTGTAATACTCCTTATCCATTTTTCTATTGATGGACATTTAGGCTGCTTCAGAGTCTTGGCTAAATAATGTCTTGTAAATAATGCTGCAATAAACATAGCCATGCATGTATCTTTTCAAGTTAGTGTTTTTATTTTCTTTGGATAAATATACAATAGTGGAATTATTGGATCATATGGTATTTCTATTTTTAATTTTTTGAGGAAACTCCGTATTGTTTTTCAGTGACTGTCCCAATTTACATTCCCAGCATGAGGGTTCCTTTTTCTCCATATCCTCACCAACACCTATTGTTTCTTGTCTTTTATTTTAGCCATTCTTACAGGTGTGAGGTGATATCTTATTTTGGTTTTGATTTGCATTTCCCTGATGATTATGAGGTTGAGCACCTTTTCATGTGTTTCTTGGCTGTATGTCTTCTTTGGGAAAATGTCTATTCAGGTCCTCTGACCATTTTTTAATCAGATTTTTTTTTTTTTGGTGTTGAGTTGTATAAGTTCTTTATATATTTTGGATATTAAACCCTTATAGGACATATCATTTGCAAATATTTTATCCCATTCAGTGGGTTGTCTTTTTGTTTTGCTGATGGTTTCCTTTGCTGCACAAAAGCTTTTTATTTTGGTGTAGTCCCAATAGTTTATTTTTGTTTTTGTTTCCCTTGCCTTGAGAGAAATTTTAAAAAATACATGGGGACAAATGAAAATGAAAACACAGTGGTCCAAAATCTTCAGGACACAGTAAAAGCCGTTCTAAAAGGGAAGTATATAGCAATGCAGGCCTACCTCAAGAAACAAGAAAAAACTCAAATAAACAATGTAACTTACAACTGAAGGAACTAGAAAAGAACAAAGTAGAGTAGAAGAGAGGAAATAATAAAAAATCATAGCAGAAATAGAAGACACAGACACTAAAAGAACAATAGAAAAAAATCAGTGAAACCAAAAGGTATTTCTTTGAAAAATAAACAAAATTGACAAAACTTTAGCCAGACTCATCAAGAAAAAAAAGAGAAAGGACCCAAATAAAATCAGAAATGAGAGAGGAAAAATAACAACTGACACCACAGAAATACGAAGGGCTATAAGAGAATGCTATGAAAAATTACATGCTAAGAAACTGGACAACCTGGAAGAAATGGATATGTTTTATGACCCAGAATGGGGTCTGTCTTGGTGGATGTTCCATGCAAGCTTGAGAACAATAGGTGTTCTGATGTTGAATTTCTATAAATTTTTATAAATATCAACTGGATCCAATTAATTGATGGTTCTAATCAATTCAACTATATCCTTGGTGATATAACCCTGAGGCTGCTGTTTGCTATGGACCCTGGAACTACAGCTAACATAGAGAGAGGTAAGATTCAGGAAATGAAGAAAACAGTCCAGATGTTGTTGAGCCTGAATATCAAGTCTGCATGGAACTAGCCAGTTCTGAACTTTCCAGTTACTTGGATGAGAGAAGTTCTTTCTCTGTCCAAGATAATTTGGTCAAGTTTTCTGCTACTTCTAAAACAAACGGTCCAAATTGATTTAGTAAATAAATGCATGGATCTGGAAAATCAGGTATAGGAGAAGTAATACCTTCCTGGGAATAGAAAGGTCTCTGTTATGTAGTTATTATCAATAACTGTCAACATCTTGCTCTCTCAGGGACTGACATTTACTTCCAGTGTCAGACCTCACCATTTACACTTCTATGAAATGAATCTCAAAGAGAACAGAAAGTGAGACGAATACAATGAAAGATCTTTTACTATGACTGTCAAATTTATTTTCCCCACTCCCCAACCCTTCCCATCAAGTTGCTTTCTTAACCTAACACGTCAGTTAACTGACACAAAAGACTTGGTTGTTGCAGAATCTCCTGCCTCATCATCTTCTACTGAGTCTGAGCAGACATTGTAAGCTGGGGGTTGGTGGTGAAATTCAATGATAATGATGATGTATTAGCCCCCCATTATTGAGGGCTTCCTATATTCCAAGAATCATACTAAGAGTGCTAGATGTACAATTCCCTCAAACCTTCATAAAAATCCTGTATATTATGTACCATTTTCCTAACAGATGAGGAAACTAAGGCTCATAACTGTTCTTTAACTTGTTCTAATTCCCAAAGTGTCAGAGGTCAAATCCAATAAAATCTAACTGATTCCATTCCCCACTCCCAAGCCTCATTTTAGCAATAATCTATGAGTTTATGGTGTGCTGGGACCTTTAAGTACTTAATAAGAACTTGTTGATTGAGTCAATGGAGAGCTTTCCCACTTGCTTCCACTGGTATGGAGACCAACACACAATATTCTCTGAGTCTAAGGTAGCTTGATAGATGCTTATCCAAGTCCAGGGTCTTAGAAAAAAGTTAATTATGGCAGAGAGATCAGCATTTGTGCTATACAGTAGAAATTAATACATAATTACTCTGAAGTATGCTATTCTTATTAACCACAAATACAAAACAGATGATGATGCAGTCCAGAGAGGTGAGCTCCTCCAAGAAACTTACCAAGTAAGGATGAGATCCTGACCACCCTGGACTAACCCTCTAAACAGATCCCTGTTTCTCAGAAAAAGTTTAAATCTGAACCATAACTAGGAACCTAAACCTGGGGTTAGGATAAAGAGCTTAGCATTCCAGTGGTCAAACCACCCCCAGTTCTCATCACTGAACTTTCTAGGGCAACTGTATGCCGGAAGTTCAGGACGTGTTGCTTCAATGCAGGAAATAAACTAGCATCTGTTAAAAGCCAGTTACAGACTGGTGTTCTGATGCTTTATCTTTCTCAATCAAATGGTAGTATGTGTACCTTTTTGTTGTAGATAATGCTACCCTTATTTTAGCAAATAAGTGATTTTCAGAGCAGTTATGCAGCACACCCAAAACTATCAAGTTAGTAACTTTTTAAGCAGGAATTAGAACTCTTTTCTATTTGTAATTTTAGAACGTGATGGCAACACAACACATACTCACTCTCACTATATAACTTTAGATTATGTCACACAACACATGCCCACTACTTCCAATGGTAAGTCAAAACACACGCACAGACACACACACACAAACACCAGAAGTCATACACTCAATGAATACATGAAAATTATTTTTTAAATGCATTATAGGTATTTCTTTATTGCTATGTTTGCTTTTGTTAGTGACTTTGTTTTGGTGTTAAAATTAGTTGAGACAGATTTTTCTAACTTTTTCTTTCAAAGGAAATGAAGAAACCAATCTTTATGCATGATTATCTAGTTTTTGAATACTGTGGGTTAGAAAGAAGGGACTTTAGAAAATAAAAACTTTTTTTTTCTTTTTGTTACACAATAGGAACTTTCTTCAACTTCCCAAATTATTGACAAAGGTACAAAGCAGCCACAGGATCTCTCAGTAAATGTAACACTCAAAATGCTGCACAAGAAAACCCAAAAGGCTGTTAGGATTCTGATTTTTAGTCCTCTTTTTCCATCAGTTTGATGTATACTCACATGTCCTGAAACATTCCAATGACTGCTCCGTGAATCTTGTCACCACTTTGGGAAAGTCATTATTCTTGTTGCTTTCATCTTTGAGTCTGCAAAATTGGGAAACTCACTTCCTCCAAGCTAAGGACAAACTGCTTTTTTAGAAATAAATGGAGGAAAAATATCATCCAGTCAGTCACCCGGCAGTGAATAGGGTTACAGTCCAACCATCTACCCTGTTCTTTGCAAATACAGGGGCGGAAAAGCTACAGCAGGTGTTGGAACTTAAATGGTTACAACAACCAGGCAGGTGATTTAAATGAGTGATGTGAGAAAATAGGGAGTAGTAGAGCACATGATATCTGGAGGCACCCAGAGGTAATTTTGCAACTAGGATTAGAAACCAGAATATCTAGGATTCAATCCTGGCTCTCCTTACTAATTGTGTGTGTTTATATAAGTAATCTAAGCATTTCATGACTCAATTATCTCATCTATAAAATGGAAATAGTAAGACTAACTTTAGAGGATTGCTATAGCAATATAAGCTTTCAGCATAGTGTCTGACCAAGAGTCAAAACTCAATAGATTTCCTTCCTTTTAAAAAGCACTATAGGAATACACATATTTTCAGTAAAATCTCTATTGGCTTGACTTCAACTAACTAGAGTGGGAGAAAAAGGATGTTTTGCTGGTCCTGGGAAACGTGAAACACATACGAATCAATTCTATAACCTAAACACTTGCCATTTCTTCCAGACTATTAAAGTTTTATTTTATTTCTTGACTATAAATCATGCCTTCCATTTTAAAATCCTAGAGTAAACACAGACTTGTCCTTGAAGAGTATAAGAATCAACATGAACTAAGTATGAAAGCAAGAGAGGACCTGCATAGATTTTGCTAAGTAAAATTTTAAATCCCATTTTATCTAATTGAGCATAGACCAACACAAGTAGCTCCAGGAAGTACATCAAAGGGCCAAAATGTTTTTCTATAGAAACTAGCAGAAGCAGATAAACAATATCCAAGGCCAAACTAAATAGACATCAAACTTGAAAAAAAAAATTCGCAAGAGAAAATGCACTAGGAAACTAAATACATAGAAAAGTAACCTTCAAAAACATTAATCAAAACAATTATGAGGTAGTATTTTGATTTATCACACTGGCCACAGTTTTTTTTAATGCCAATAACCACTGACTAGAAAAATTCAGGTGGGCGTTCCTGTATTTGTGTTGAGGTTATTGTGCCATAGGGAAGCCATTAGGAAATATAAACACAAGCTTTAAAAGTGTCCAAAGACAGACTCTGTAATGTTAATTACGAGACCCTACCCTCTGAAAATAGTCCAAAGTTACAGAATAAGCTGTATGTACAAATATGCAAATATGTTCTTTTTGGCCAAGATATTTAAATGAGGTATTTGCATTTTTAATTGATACATAATAGTTTTACAGTGTTAAAACAAAAACTAAACACAATGAGAAAATATGAGGTGCACGCCAAGAATTTTTCTATGGTCCTGTCCTCAAGGTGTCTGTAATCTAATTGAAAAGGATAAAGCCCATATTGGAAAAAACTTGAGAATAATATAATATAATATTATTATAAAATCCGGAGATAAATATAAAGAGCAAAACTTGGATGCTGCAGAAAGGTAAAGTAAAATAACAGATTAATATATGGATCATCCTTTTTCATATGCATTTTTTAATATTAAAAGTCATACAAGTCTATTGCAGAAAATTTGAACCATACAGAGTAAAGTAAAACTACAAAATATAAAATTGTCTCAATTTCCTTAGATAAATTTCATTTTATTTCTTGTCTATTTCGTTTAATTATATTTTTCCTTCAAAAAAAAAATCCTATCCTTCACTCAGGTGAGAGATTCATATAAGTAACAGGCAGAGTCTTTCTAATACACCTGTGATTACGTGGCAATCACTTAGACACTACACCAGTACCATTCATGGCCCTAAATGATATTTTAAAGGAAAAATTACAAGATAAATATGCATTTGCAAGAATAGATTCTGTCCAGCTATCACCTACTTTATAGGTGGGCCCACCAACCTGTATCCAGGAACGCCACCCCCAAGACACCAGCCTATGGAAGGTTTTAGTTCTCATCCCAGATTTATGTTATCGATGTTGTAGAATAAGAGCATAACTGTGCTAACTATTCATAGGATACTGGTTGTAATTTATTTTTCAATGGCTTTCAGAAACTATACACACGCGCTGATTTTCAACAACCCCCCTTACTAGCCCTTTTAATAATGTGTTACCAATCTGATCTTCAGGAGACTGGGAAATGACCCTCCCGTGAAGAAGAGTTCTCACAGAGCCCACAGATGGATTTGAGGGGCCTAGAAATTATCTGAAATCAAGTAAAAAAATTTATCTAATCGCAGGTAACCCCTCTCACTCTCCCATACACACACACACACACACACACACACGCTCATACACTCACACACTCACTCATCCCCACACACACTCACATTCACACATGTATGCTCTGACCCATGATAAAAGATCCACAGTGATGAGGTTTAGGGTGGGCCACCCCAAAATAGGCCACTTTCACATACTGATTATTTTGAATTAGAGTTACTTAAGAAATAGCTGGCACAAGAAGGACATGCTGACCCTCCACTGTCCTGAAAGCGGGAAATAAATTCCCCATGTGAAGGCTACCATCCTTGCACCTGGATGGTAGAAGACATCCTTAATGCCAAAGACAGGGAATTCAGGGCTGAGAGGGCTGTTTAAACAAACTTTGTTACTTCTTCACTTACTTGCTACCTCAGGCCCAAACCCAACTTTATTAGTTTTCACGAATAATTGTTTCTTTGTTTAAAATGTTAAAAAGCTGCCTGCTTTGGTCACTCTGGGAAGCCTCATATTTCTATGAGCTCCTGTATGTTCACAATTAAAATTTGTTTTTCTCCTGTTAATCTGTCTTATGTCAGTTTATTAGGCCATCCAAGGAACCTAGAAGGGGAGCTTTCCCCCCTTCAACGGTTTCTACCGAATCCTGAAAATTTTCATTAGCCAAAATATCAGAGCCTTAGGAACCACTGCTCTAGCCTGAAAACTAATTTATCATGTGACCTTATGTAAGTCACTCGGCTACACTGTACCTCAGTTTCCCCTCCTGCCAAATAATAATAATTTAATTTTATTGTGATAAATCTTCAAAAGGTAAAGGTTGAATGATATAAAGTACTACATACACATTAGATAGTATTCTTTCTTTTCCCTTTCTCTTTTCCTTCTGAGATCTTGTGAAATTTAGTCACAGTCTCTTTGGGGCAAAATACAAAATTTTACCCATGCCATGCTTTATGTATTTTTATTTTTGAAGATATTTTAGTATTCTGTGCTCACTGTTGACTGAAAATTATTATTCCAATTTGTCCCAATATCCAAGAAAAATTTAAAATTAGGGATAAATGAAAACAGTAAATATGCATTGTGCCCATCAACTTAGAGATGGAAGGTAGTGTGAACAGGTAAACATCGAAATGGCACCCCATCATTCCGGACTGATGTAAAAACCTCAGCAGGGTGCTATTTAAAGAGCAGAGCAGCTTTTCTAAGGAAACAAGAAATACTATACTGCTTCAGTACTGAACTCCAACAGCAGAACATTTCCACTAGAAAAAGAAATTCCAGTTAATACGATTTTGTCCTAAAAAAAGAAGACTCTAGCAGATAGCAATGACATTACCATAACTGCACTCATGGCTCTGCTGCTCTGTCCATGAGAAGCAGCATGTGGGCACAAATACAGGCACGCACATACACATGCACAAAAATATATCAAAGCAATAGATGGCTCTTAAGGACAACACTTAAGGAACATATGACAGCATGAGTTCTAGGGATTACAGTCTGGCTTGAATTCCCTGCAGAATCTCCATAATCAGCCAACATTTAGGAAGAAAGTTTTATTTTGTTACCCTCCTAGGATGAATGGAACCCATCTAATGATGGCCTGGGAAACACACAGTTTTTGAAATCCAAGTAACTGGGAGAACTATGGGGGAAAAAGAGAGAGCCACTTGATTTCTTAAAGATATATTTTTTCCCCAGAGTTCCAGGATGGCACCCAGCTATCTTTTCTCACTGAAGACCAAGGAATTATGTATGGTTTCTTCCTTGTAAATTGTTTTATAGTTAGGGGAACATTCCTCTAAAAATTATTTAGAGGGTGTATTAGGTATAAGTAAAACACGTGTTCCAATTTAAAAGAATTTAAGTGAATCCTAGGAAGATTCCTTTAAAGATTCTGTGATAGTTAATTATATGTCAACTTGATTGGGCTAAAGGATGCCCAGATAGCTGGTAAAACATTACTTCTGGTGTGTCCATGAGGGAATTTCCAGAAGAGTTTAGCATTTGGACAGTCGACTGGGTAAAGAAGATCCTCCCCCTACAGGGCTGGGCATTACCCAACCCACTGAGGGCCCAAAGAGAACAAAAGTGCCAAGGGAGGGTGAATTCTCTTCTCTCTTCAGACCACAGACATCTGAAGTTCCTGGTTCTCAGGCCTTTGGACTCAGATTGACCTACACCACTAGATTACCTAGTTCTCCAGTTTACAAATGACAGATTATGGACCTTTTCATCCTCTATAACCACATGAGCCAACTCCTAGAATAAATGTCATACACACACATATGTACAGGTATATATATAAAATGATACATATAATATCTCCTACTGGTTTTGTGTTTCTGGAGATCACTAACATAGGTTCCATGATTAGTATAATCATTTTGTATTATCTAGTTCACTGTCTTTTCTTAAATCTCTGTTATAAAGGCTCATGATGGGTAGGAAATTAGGCAACGTACAACACCTCTAATAATGGGGAGCTCACTACTTTAGTATGAAAAGCTCTGCTCATTATTTATGCATTTACTAAAAAATGTATTAAATTTCTATTATCTGGCACTGTGCTAGGGGCTAGGAGCACAACAGCAGACAGGAAATCTCTCACAGAAGCTATGAATTTAGTGAAAGATGCAACTAAATCAGAAGTGATCTTATTTTTAACTGAATACTCATATGTAAATCCCACTCACTGTTGTGGATTAAGCCCCTAGCAATACATACAAGTCTAATTTATATCCCACAGACAAATCCATCAGGCATTTGAAGACAATAATCACAACTTTGCAAGTTTAAACTCCCTAATCCATTCATTCAATTTTTTTCAAGCATCTACAATGCACCATGTTATGAAGATATAGCAAATTACATACTAACACAGCTCTTGCCTTCAAGTTTTCATCCCTCCTTGCAGCTACTATTTTTTTTTTATAGGCAGAAGTTCTCCTATCCAAATAACTCTCTATTTTCCACTTTAAATCCTAACCATCAACATTGTAGGAGAGATTTATTTACATATAGAACGAAGTGGCACAGACCCTGCCATCAAGGAACATATAGGCTGGTTGTAGAGTCATGTGTAGCTATTCCATTTATGCCATTTATCATGAATTCACTAAATTAGGGGTAAAGAATATATCTGGTTGGTATATCTCCCTTTTCTATAACTGCCCAGGATATCTAAATATGTGCAAATATAATAATGAGATTTACACTTATTAAAAACAGTGTAAAATGATATCAAACGTTGAACTTTGAGTGTAGAGGTTACATGCAGTCATTCAGGATTACCTAACCCACAGCAATTTATGCTTTAATCCTTTTCCTGGATTATTTCCTGACACCTAGGGCTGTAGTATATTCTGTGAGGCACCATGCAACATTTTGAGACCCTTCTGAAACACTAAAGCTTGAAGCTTGCCAGGAAAAACCTCTCAGCAGACACTCCAGGTAATTCTATACTCTTTCCTCCACATGTTAGCTGAGCTCAGATTACTGTGGCTGCAATCTGTATGTAGCTCCTTTGTTCAAGAAAGTCAAAGAACACAACTAATTGTTTTTTTATCTTCTTTCCACCAAAGCACTGCAAACTACATAATCTGCTTCCAACATTTTCAGAGGGGCAGGGACCATTTTCATAGTGATGATGATCTTTTCTAATTCTTTTATTTTCTTGGCATGAGTCTCTGGCTTTCACCATCAAGTCCCCCAAAGGCCTCTTTATCTATTGATCCATTTGGTACTCCAAACACTGTCGCGTTTCTTTAATTGGATTACTTTGATATAACCATTTTTTAATGAGAATATATTAATACAGCCCAAGACAGAAGCATTTCAGTTTCAGCTTTCTAAAAATTAACACTCAGTGAATGTTAGGTTCATCCTACTGCATCTCTGAGGCTCCCCCCAGCCTCATCGTGCTAACTCTCAGCCCTGTAGGAGGGTCTGGAGATGAAGGCCAGATTGGGATCAACCAGCAGACAAAGCACAGATATCATGTAACCTCTTCAGCAAGGTCTTCCTGGTCCACCCAATCCAGAGCAGTAACCACAGCACTAGCTCATATCCCTTTTTTGTGTTTACTTCACAGCATTTTTTTTTCACAATATGAAATTAATGTATTCATTTATTTTTAAACTTGTTTATAGCCTGAATATCATCCACCTTAAACTCACCCCTAACTTGATATAAGCTATAGGTGGAGGGGAGGAGGCACCCTACTCATCTTGTTTATTGCTGTATCCTGAGCTGGTACATGCTGAGCAGTTAGAAACACTGAATAATAAATGACTGAACCAGAAGATCATTAGATGTATCTTTCATAGTGGCTCATCTCAGAAAAAAATGATCAATCATTCAAAGCCAAGTGATTATACTCAGCATTTGCTTCTATTTTACATAGATAGCATATCTCATCTAATTTTTCTCTGGCAATAACTATTGAGGTACATGTTTTATTTTTATCAATTAAATGAAATTGATCAATTGCTAGATCATTAAACTGATTCTATTTTCTCTTTGAAAGTCTAGAGTTTGGATACCTGAATTTCTGTAAGATTTCTAATATTTGTTTAGAGTAGATATTTATTGGGCTGGTCAAAGATAATTGATTACAATGTGGTCCTTTATTAACACATACAGATTTCAGGGGAAAAAATTCTCAATTAACTTTCTATGAGTTAATATAAAATATTCAATAATATACAATAATATCATCTTTAATAGAATTTCCTTGTAATTCTTCAGGATCAGTACAGAGACTAACTTAATTTTAAGTTTCTTCCCACCTCACTGGGTACTTCTCAGTTCTCTTTGCTGGTTCTGCTTCCCCTGTCTGATCTAGCTCCTTTTATTTTCTCTGTCTATTCACTCCCCCTAGGTAATATCAACTAATCTCATAATAACTGTGTATCCCTCATTAGGCTTTTCCTTTTAGTTCCAAATATATTTAGCTACCTAATCCAAATTTCCCCTTTCATATGCTTAGGCCACTCTCACTTACATCGAAAACGGAACTCTTGATTTTTTCCCCAAATGTTTACCTCCATCCATTTGCTTAAACCATCAACATTAAAGTTATCCTAATTTCCTCACTTTCTTCAGGATCATTCCATGTCTCACCAGCTCAAAGGAGCTATGACTCTGGAAAAAATTAAAACTAACCACAGTTATATCCAAGGTGTAGATGAATAATCTACCTTGAGGGAAATATATTTTAAAAGGTGCTGACTCAGATTGGTAGACCAGATGACCTTTTAGGAAAATAACGGGAGTATTACTGACTGAGCAACTACCTTTTCCAGCTGTGTCTGGGCCAGCTGCTGTCATGCCCAGGTGCTTGGGAAAATCCAGCCGTTTCTTCTCATATTCCGACAAATGTCTTGGATCAGACACCAAAAAAGTGCTAGCGGAAGAGGATACATTTCAGATGTACTTGGGTCCTATTTGCATGGCTATGCCACCATCCTGTGGAGTTATGAAACTTATTTTGCTGATTGGGCAGTGACACACAGGTGTTGAGTCCAAAAAACAAACAAGCAAGAACAATATCTGAACCTATAGTTGGAACACTCTGATTCTTCTCTAAGACAACCCTTGTTTTCTTTAATGCCCATTGTACCAAAGTGAGAGAATATAAACTCTGAATCTTTCCACAACATTCGAGGAGAAAGTTATTCTATAAACCAGCTGTGTACAGACAATAAAACCAGTACGATTCCTTTTTCAAATTAATAAAACTCATTCAAAAGGGAATTTGCAATTCACTTGTTCTTTAATTTACCCACTTAATAAGCACATATTGAGAACAAAATAGACATTGAGACAATAAACTACTCCCTGAGAAGAGATAGAAGCCAACACATAGTTCCTGTCCTCACTGAGTTAACAGTCCTGCACCAAGAACATATACGGTTACAAAAGAGTAGGATATAAAATATAAAATAAAGGCATAAAAGAAAGATAGTTTGCACATCTGGAGCAAAAGTGAGAACAGAAAGGAAACATTTCCTACAAAAGGTGATAGTTAAGTCTAGACTTAGGATAAGACAAAGTTGAAAAAAAAAGGCATTCCAGGCAGAGAGAATATGTGTGCAAAGGCCCAGAGAGAAAATGTGATGCTTTAAGGGAAATACAAGGGGAGCAGCATGTTAAGGAATGTGTGGTCAGGAGGATAGACTATGAGGCCCCAAAGCAAACAAGAGCTGGATTGTAAAGAATCCTATGTAGCATGGCAAGGAGTCAAACTTCATCCTCAGATTCAAGGAGCACTGAAGTGAGCCACTAAGTTTACACAAAGAATATGCATGATCAAATTTGACTTGTGACATAAATTTTACATTTTGACACAGAAAATAGTATGAAGGATGAATTGAAAAAAGGACTAACGGCAGAAAGCCAAACTAAGGGGCCATGTTGGTAATTCAGACAAGGGGTAACAAGGATAGAAACTCACATAGCGAACTACATATTATCAAAAAATGTAAAATCAAGGGTCACCTAGATGGTTCAGTGGGTTAAACATCGGACTCTTGATTTTGGCACAAGTCATGATCTCGGGGTCATGAGACTGAGCCCTGCATTTGGCTCTGTGCTCAGTGGAGGGTCTGCTCGAGTTCCTTCCCCCTCCCCTCTCTCGAAAATAAATAAAAAATTCTTTAAAAAATGTAAAATCAACATGAATTGGTGACAAACTAGAAATGGGGGTTGAGACAAAGGAAGAGACTAAAATAGGGGCCTCTGGATTAGATTACCATAAACCCCCAGATGTTGTTTATTCTCTGAGCGGGAGAAGTGGAGCTCAGATGGGACAAACTGAGTCAGATTAACCTGCAGGACGTTCAGCTAGAAGTCAGCAGCAGGCCTTAGAAATACCAAATAGAGAGATCTTTCTGAAATGTTATTTAAACTAAAGAAATAACAGTCTATAATTTAATGCAGGAACGAGGAAGGGAGATGTCTGTCTTGTTAAGTGAGATAAAAGTGGGTCAGAACCAAGCATATGTGGAGAACAATGAAGACACAGTGATAGGAGACGTAGGGAAAAATTACTAACACATGAAGAAATTAAACTTTCCATAACAGGCCCCCCCCCCAGAAATATCAGATCAAGAAGGCCATTCCAAGCAGTTCTTGGGTAAACTTTAATTAAACACATTAAAGAAAACAGAAACTATTCTCGGAAACTGCTATGTTTTCTTGCAGCAGTGTATGCATTTGGTCTCCTCTAGTTGAAAACTAGTTGTCTCCAGACCCGTGGATTTCATATTTTCCAACAAAATACGATGAGTTTGTGGTGACATTTTCTATAGCCCCATGGTCCAATCTTTGATAATCCTGGGCTCCACCATAGATGAGGCTCCATGCACATACCAAACAGTGACCAGCATTTAGGTACCTCCAGAATGACATGTATAATTGCTCATAAAGTCTCTTTTTAGGAAACAATAGCCACTACCAACTATGGGCAAGAGTGTCAGACACAGGATATGCTCCCAAAATTGATGCATTTCTGTGGCCAGAATTACAGATCAATACGAAAATTTAATTGCTTTAGCACATGGCACCTTTCAGGACTCCCTCTCACCATAAATCTCTTCTTGGCTGAGTTACTGAGCAAACCCACCAGGAATGCCAGAACACAGAGCTTTTACAGGAAAATAAACTTGAGCTACTCCCAAGGTAAAAGACGATGATGGAAGACTATTATGGTTCAAAATGGTGGAGAGGAGACAAAATAGAAAATAGATCACTGGACCTACGACTACAAGTAAGAGTCATCAGCCATCTTGTGATTTTCCTAAATAGCCTCGCACCTAGGTAGGTAAGCAACCACCAGACAGCCCTATGATCAAACTGCAAACTTAAATAGAATGAATTTCCAAACTAGACAAATTACAGCAGCTATAATCACCCACATTTGCCTCATTCATTTATTGGTATAGGAAAGAAAATAGTATTAAAGAGCTCTGTGATGGTCAGAAAATATGAAGGACACAAAGACTTAATGGCCATGAAACATGAAGGATACAAAGCTCATGGTACCACAAATCTTACCAAATTGGTTAGTTACTATCCCCACCTCATTCCAGAAAGGACTGCCATGAAGTGTTAAACACTAGTGGGAAATGGACTTTGAGTTTGTTTGCAGTCAGTGTAAAGGGGGAACTTGTGAGTTACAACATGTACAGCAACACATGTACTATAACTGCAGCTCTCACTGCATCTAGACCAAAGTACCATGGTGTGGGCATCAGACCATAAGGAGAAATTCTGAGGCCTATATGTCAGTATCATCCCATAGCTGGAAAATGGTGTAAAGTACAATAATAACCAAACTTTTGTAATATAAAAATAAGAGGTTTAGGAAATTGAATTGAACCAACTAGGAACAACAACAAACTCCAAAGCAGAAATGTTTACCCAAGACTGAAAGGTGGTTATTCAATAATATGGAAAGAAGAGTTGAAGACCTACCTGACTTTGTAGCTACAGTTGCACTCATAGATGATAATCTTCCTCAATAGCATCATCCTCAAAAGACAGAGACCAATGACAAAAGCATGAAGTATGTGTGTCACAGCCAGACCAATGATGACTTAATGTCTAGAGCAGAAAAGAAAAATGATCAAATACATTAGTCACAATTTTGTTGGTTGAGGTTAATCATATATTATCAGTAGAAAGGCTAGTCTTATTCAAAGCCATTAGTGTCCATTAGTAAATTAAAATGCGGGTCTTTAAAAAAAATTTTTTTATTTCACATATTTTGTCTGTTTGACATCAGGAACTCACTTAGATTACATTTCTACATTTAAACCTATACATAAAAAAGTGAATTTTCTTTCACAACATTACCTAAACAGACTTCTAATTTATTAATCTGCAGAACATTCCTTTCTCCCTTTAATCATAAAAATACCAAGTGTTCTCCCTGCATGTAGATCTTAGCCACATCTTTATCAATGATGTTTTGTGAGCCTTAGCTTAATAATGAACTGAAAAATCTGTCCTTGAGTAAAATTTTTGCAAGTAAATGAAATTTTCCAAGTCTAGCTTATAAAACAAAGTACATCTTGTAGAGAAAACCTTGCTCTTCTTCCATATCTTTAAGTATTCAAGTAACATTTTTAGCATTCCAGGCAACCTATATAACCAAACATAAGTAATCCCTTTGTTCCCATTTCTTAAGAAGAAAACTTCCAAAAATACTGTTGGTTGGCTTATTTTGGGTGCATTGATTATCTGCTGTAAAGTCTCCATCACCTGAGAGCATTCTCTCTCTCTCCATCTTTCTACACACACACGCACACACACACACACACACACACACACACACACAATTAAGAAAAAATAATATCTTCAGTTTAGTCATAGCAGTAGGCCAGGTTCAAAGGGTCACTAAGATCTTGGTAAACATAGATTCTTAATTCCCAACACCACTCATACTTGATCTTCACTGAGTTTTCCTCAATGTCATTGTTTGCACATCTTCCGAGAGTGAAATTTAGTATCTCCTTTCTTTATCACTGAGTCAATTCCATTCAAGTGTACTGCAGACTAATTGGACTCTGGCTTACATGCAGGCACACAGAGCCATCAGGCAATGAGGATGTGTCAGCGGTTAAATCAACTGTCAGACTGAAGACCACTCTACTCCATCCTTCATTGAGTCCACCAGCAACAGGACCCTCATTATTTTGCACATACATATTGCATCTAAATATTCCTATAAAAAATAAATTTCAGAAATAAATTCCAGAAATATATAGAGAATATTTACTTCTGGAAACATGTATATTTATTTATTCATGTTTTGCTATTCCTATTGCATAAGCAAAAAGCATATAAACATGGTCAGAAAAGAAAAATAAATGAACCTAGAGATTGGCTCTTGGTCTCACTCTCTTTTCCCCCCTTTATCCTGTCAGAATAGTACACATCAAACTAGATCCTGTGTTATAACTCTGCTTTCCTGCTTTCATTCCCCTTCATGAATCTTTCAGTATTTAACTTCTGCTCAATACACTGAGGTGGATGGTACTGTCCCCTGATAAACACAACCTGTTTCTCAGCCACTGACGTGTGTGTGGGTGTGCTCCCCTCTTATTTTCTGGTATATCTACATTTCATTTTGCTGCTCGTATATTTAGCATAGTCTTTTTTCAAATATCTGTCTCTCAATATCTTATATTCAAAGTAACAATTTTTACCCAGTTTTTTTGTTTTGTTTTGTTGTTAGTGCATAGTGTGGTGTCACAAATGCAGCAGCCCACCCAGCTGAGTTTTCTGAGGTTTTGCTTCCTGCCATAAAATACCCTCTGAGAGTTTCACAAGAACTGAGAAAGGCAACAGGCAAGAGGGATAAAGACTAAGGGTATTTCCCTAAAAGAAAAAGATTAAAAAGGAGAGAGAGGATCATCTGGAAAGATGAAAGTCTTCCTGGCCACCTTTATGCCACTCATTTCTCTAAGCTGTTGCTTCATTTTTACTACACCTTGCCATTTCAGGGAGGAATAGGCTCACACAGAATATAAAACCCTGGACAGATCACTAAATATTCACCTAAAATTAGATTCTCTACCCAGGAAAGCAGCATCAGTGAAGTGCTGTAGCTGCAGCAAGGCTCAAGCTAAATGAAAGAGAATCATTCTTCAGATAACCAGGGTTACATTCTGGGCTTTGCCAGGAACGGGAAACCACTGGAACACACTGTTTAAGGAGACATAAGAAAGGAAGCAGCTTCTGGAGAAGAGACCTCAGTGGGTATCAGAGTGTCCGCCGATGGATACACACAGCAAGATAACACTAGCAGTGAATTTCCATTGAGCAATTACCAAGTGGCAGGCACTGTGCCAAGCAATTTACATTTGTTATTCCTCTTAAACAACAACTCAGTGATATTAGGAATAGTATTATCCCCGTTTTACAGATGAGGAAATGGAGGCTTACAGAGTTTAAGTTGTGTACCGAACATGAAAATTAAATCCTGGAGCCTGAATAAAAAAAGTAGGCAGTAAGACTCTTAACCATTATGCATACAGTAGTAGCTTGACATCTTATGGCACTTTGCAACTACACCTACCTAAGGGAGGAGGAAAGTTCACTGATGTATACATATGTGTGTGAGACAGAGAAAGAGAGAATACTCTAGCCAATAAGTAAGAGGCATAGCCTCCTGCCATTCTGTGCATTAAGTATGCTCCCTGGAAGACCTAGACTTGTGAGACCCGGCTCTCATTCCTTTCATCAGACCCAGTGTCTCTCACAGTGCAATCTTGTGAGCTTCTTGTTCCAGTGCCTGAAACACAAAACTTTTTCATAAGGTATGGCCTATAGATGAGCCAACTACTTCATCAGATGGTCAATCACAGAAGGATCCATGGGGTCCACTGGGACATGGCATTTGTGTCTCCAATGTGGCACCTTCTTTAGGGATTTGGGAAGCAATGTAACTTTTAACTCATGCACTCCTTTAAAACTTAGTGCCAGAATAAAAGCCACTCTTCTCTGCTTCCAGATGGTACAACTCCTGCTTTCTCAGAAAATATAGGCTCTTCCTGGATGCCCTTATTTTGCTCCAATTATTCTTAATACAGGCCTCTAGATTTCTGGGCAGCATAAGATAACATAAAACTATTGCTCAATTGGTCTAGAAAGAAATTAAAATTGCCTCACCAGGACAGATATTTTTTTTTCAAGATAAGGCTGATTGTAAGTAATCATTTTGAATAATCCAAGATAGGCTCTTTATTTGACCTAGCAGTCTCCCTATTACTAGAAAAGTGGGGACTGGACAGATTTCCGAATTGTGATAAGATGATAAAGACAGAGAAACAGAGCGAGGGGTGAGACATGAGCGGCTGAAACATGACAAAGATTCATGCAAATATAGATAGATACCCACCTTGTTTCCCTCCATTCCTAGCTTTGTGCAAGGAATAATATAAAAGCTATAGTAAAGGAAAGTATGCTTGAATTATTGCTTTGTCACATATTAGCTCTGCATCGTTATTTAATTTGCTTGAGGCTCCCACTCCACATTTATAGAAAGGTTATCAGCATAGCCACTTAAGAAGTTTACTGGGAAAATAAATATAAAGTTATTAGAGTAGAGATAGTCCATAAAATGTTGCTGCCTCCACAATTCCCTCCCCTACCTTATTTCGGGAAATAAATGATAGGTGACTCTGTGGGAATCCATTGTGGTAACAGTGATGGAGTTATTGCTGTGCTCCCCAGTTCCTACTCCTGGATGTGTAGAGTTATTTTCTCACCAGGTCTGTCTCCATTCCCAGAATGCACACTTCATTTTTTTTCTCTTTGGCTTCTCAGCAATATTTTTGGCACTTACTGTCTGCATGGCAATATTCATGCTCTGAATCAGAGGATTTATTGAAACAATGTGTGTACCTGTATCACGGCAGTTACTTGTCATGAGTCAGAATTATGTACAGATGCTCTATCCGAAAGGGGTGCTGCTTCTACCACATGAACATCACAGAAGAATCACCCACTTCTTGCTAACACCACACCTGCTGCCTGCTTCCCTGAAATAAGATTCCACAATTTCATAGTGACTTTTATTTTATTTAGCCCCCAATTGGCCATCTGCCTGGTACCATTCTTTGTTTGGTGGTAAGGTTTGATTCGATTTTGGTTTTTTTTTTATAGATGGAAGCATATAGTTTGGATGAAAAAGACAAAGGAAGATCAGTTAAACTACTTTAATTTGGTGTTTAAATATCAACATCTAAATTTTTAAAAACCATCACTGCTTTCTTCTCTACTCTAATAACACTGGACTCTGACTGAGTGACTCTAAATCTTATAAGACAAATGCCTCAGTCCTGTGTTTATATGATAGATACTGGCAAGAAAACAAACATACTGATGAACCATAATATCATCTCTATTTGTTTTCAGACATTTTTCTTGTAGCATATTTCTTATTTTAACTAAGCTTTATTTAGTCCCTTTAATGTGAAATAGCATCTGATGCTGAGAGTACTCCTTTTTACTCAAGTGGGGCAATCACGCCCTGAAAAAGTTTGGTGCCTGAGGGAACTGGTCTGGATCTTACATTTTGCTACACAGAGTTAATTAAGGTCAGTTCAGTAGTCATGGATAAAGCATCTACCATGTGCCAAGAACTAACTTTTTCCTGGTGGTGAACCTCAGTGTGACCAGCACTTGCTGGGACATCACTGAAGTTATGTCATAATACATCACCTTTAGGTTACTCTCCTAGCTTTATCTCAGAAAGGCAAAAACAGATACCCTTTCTTTTCCTTTTGAGTATGCTCCTTATCTATGTTTAACTGCTTGTAGACTTTTTTTAAATTTCATAACAGATGTCATAGTGAAAATCACAGTTAAAAACAACAAATTATACTAGTTTTTTATCAATAAAATGAAGATAATTCACTGTGTCTTGCACCAATGCCTCCACTTCCCCAAATTCGGCTCCCAGAAACAAACATTTTTATCTTTTTTAAATAGTTTGTGCATATCCTTATTTCAAATAGAACTTCCCTTTGATATCCTTCCCTTCTTTCTTCAGCTCAAGGACTTGGCTATACTGGGTGATACCAACTCCAATGAATATCAATCCTAACTTAAGCTATTTAATGGGGAGAAGAAGAATCAAAAGAAAAGTGTCTAAAACAAGCAGTATTGCATCATGTTGTTAGTTTTCTTCTCTGGAATCATACCCAAATCCAACACTAGGAAAACAACAACAACAACAACAACAACAACAGGAAAACATATTCTTTTCAGTCCTTCTCCTCATACCCACCCCCTTCCTCACTTTGTTTATCCCCATACCCAACCCCAAACTTCCTCTAGATACTTTTGCCCATTCCTTTTCTTTCTCAGTGCCAGTCCCTCTCCCCCTCTTAATCTTCACATCAAAGTTTTGATGAACAACATCAGCTGCATCAAGAAAGGCTACATGGTTTAGAGATTAAGTACATAGTCTTTGGCACCCAAAGATATGGTAGGAATCCTAACTCTATCATAAGGGTGACTGTGGAAAGTGATGAGTTTGTTATACCTCTAGAATGATGAGTGCATTGGCTCCCTTTCAGGATTGCTGTGACGAAAATATACAGTACAAAAAGCATCCAGACATAACAGGTATAAAATAATATTTTAAATGTCCTATCATGGAACTTTGTTGCTAAAGAGAAATCAGTTTTAAAGTATTTAGTCACTGAAAGGTTAAAATAAATTCTGATTATTATGGCAGAGATATTGGCCATGAGTGCACTGGATTTCCTTTCAACTTTGACATTGATGTGTTACTCCTGATCAAGAAAATCTCTTCTGTCCATCGATAGATTAGCCCTATGTTGGGTGACGCTGATGTGGGAAATAAAGGCAAAAGAAAAAAAATTAAATTTCCTTATAACTTATAGCCCATTGACAAGTCCTTGAGAAGGCAAAGTGATCTTCTTCTAGGAACTCAACCACCTCGCTGTTAGTATTTCACTAAGGGCAAAAGGCAGACTTAAGCCTAACATTAGCCCAACCTCCAGAATCCTGTAAGTCTCCTTTAACGTATAAAAATTCCTTAGGAAACTTCCTTTATTTCTACCCCCTAAGACATACATTAGCAATCATCCTCCAAACATATGGCCCACTAATATACATCTGAAGGGTCTCATGACTAAGATTTTACTAGATAGTAATGAATGACCTTTTCCTAAAAACAGCTAGCCCCTCAAGGTCCTGGAAACTTGCTTCCAAATTCTTTAGAGACTTGTGCTATCCCAACTCCCACACAACTTGAAAGTACATAATGAGCCACCCCTCACAACCCCAGTGCTGTTTTTTCTGCCCAGGGGTCCTGTCCCCATGTTTTAATAGCCCTGAAAACACCTCAAGAATTCTTTCTTGACCATTTGCTCCAAACCCCAATATTTTTACATCAACGTTACTGTTTCTCAAGGATGGAGAAAAATAATTAATTTATTACTGTGGCATGTATTGACAAATTTGCATTAAGGTGTTTTAGATGAGAGATAAGAGTACAAAATGGTTACAGCATCAGATTTCTCCAGAAAGACAGGCAATAGGACTCTACATTACTAGTTACAAGCCCAAGGGCAAATTACTTAACTTCTATAAAGCCCATCTGCAAAATGGGAATAATAGAATTGCCTCTTACTTTATAGGATTTTTTGTGTGAATTATGCAAAAAAAAAAAAAACAGATAAATGCTTTATCACATATAAGAAACCCTAATTTTTTCCATCACTACTACGGCAGTGGTGAAGATGTTATGATGACGTTATCATGAAATGTCAAGAAATATTAAGATATTAAGAAAAAATATACATTAAGATATTACGAGGGAGACAGCCTTCTTGGTGGAGAAATTCTTCTTTGGTGGTATCTTGCAAACTTGATTTTTAGGGAGCTTACTTCTCCAGTTGCTATGGATAAGTAATCAGACTATCCAAAATGATATAAAATGACTTTATTTCTCTACTAAAGGATAATTGGATCTGTCACCTGTTAATTATGACATTAGTGAAATATTTTGGAAGGTCAGTGGGGGTAAATCACTAAGAGAAATATCTACCACATTTCTTTGGCATGTTTCTGTGTATTGCAGATGGTGACAGCCTCAGCATAAAATTACTCATTTGTAACTTCAAATGGTGCCTTGCATCCCCTGAGATTCCACCTAAAATGAAATCCAAGGAAAATGACAGTACAAAGGACAAAGGAGATGAATATTTATAGTAGTTCATCTTTAGTTTGTGCACAGAAGAGATTATCAAACCAGGCTTGTTATTAGAGTAGACAAATATAAACTTCAAATACACACTACAGCTCTTTTCTGTTCATCTTCCAACTCCTATCTCTTCCCTTCATGATGCTATAAGCTCATAAGGCATGAGCAGAGTCACCTGCTCTCACATCCTCTGGGGACATGGTGAGTGCAAACAGTGTCCAGTTCACAAGTAAATTGCAGCACAGGGACAATTCAGAACAGCATATAGAGTACCCAAATAACATCCAACTAATCCATCAAAGCCCTACTAAGAGCCATTCACAAAACCTTCCGAGGCCCCGGTGTGTGCCCTAGACCCTATTTATCAGGGAATAGAATGCAGCACTAGAGACTAAAGCACATTTATGGGGGGGAAAACTTACAGGTAATATCATATTCAATAATAAAAGTCTGAAATTATTTTCCCTAAAAGAGAAAAAAAAAAGAAGATAGGCTTTACCAGTGCTATTCAACATTGTGCTGGAAGTTAAACAGAGCAAATGGGGTGGGGGGAGTAATGAAAGGCATCCAAATTGGAAAGGAAGTAATACAATTATATTTATTTGCAGATTACATGACCCTACATATAGAAAATCCTAAACAAAAATTACAAAAACCCTACTAGAATTAATAAATATGTTTAGCAAAGTTTAAGACTACAGGATCAATACATAAAAATTAGCTGTGTTTCTATATATACCAGCATGAACAATCTGCAAAGGAAATTAAGAAAATTCCATTTATAATAACATACAAATAATAACTAGGAATAAATTTATTTAAGTAATTAAAAATTTATACACTGAAAACTATAAAATAATGCTGGAAGAAATTTTAAAAGGCCTAAATAAATGAATGGAAAGACAACCCACATTTGTGGATTGGAAAAATTAATATTGTTAAGATGACAATATTACCCAAAGCAATCTAGAGTACAGATTCAATGCAACCCTTATCAAAGTTCCAAAAGCCTTTTTTTGCAGAATGTAAAAGAATTGGAAACCTCAAATTTATATGGAATGCCAATGATTTTTTTTTCAGAAATGGAAAAGCTATGATATCTTCAAATTCATATGAAATTGCAAAGGGCTCTAAATAGCCAAAACATATTGAAAAAAGAATAAAGTTGGAGGACTCACTTCCTGATTTAAAAAACCACTACAAAGCAAGAGTCATCAAAAAACTTTGTTACTAGAATAAGGGCAGACATATAGAGTTATGGAATAGAGTTAACAGTCCAGAAATCCATGTGCAAAAGGATACAGCCTCACACTTTATACAAAAATTAACCCAAAATGGGTCAATAACTTAAATATAAGAGTTAAAACCATAACATTCTAGAAGAAAACATAGGAGTGAGTCTTTATGACTTTGTGTTGGCAATGGATTCTTAGATATGACACCAAAAGTACAAGCAACAAAAGAAAAGAATAAATCGGACTTCATCAAAATTAAAAACTTTTGTGTATCCAAAGACATTATAAAGTGAAAAGATACCCTGCCAAATGGGAGAAAATATTTACAAATCATACATGATAAGTGATAAGTATCTAGAATATACAAAGAACTGTTACAGCTTAACAACAAAAAGATAAGCAACCAATTTAAAAAGAGGGAAAAAATTTGAACAGACATTTCTCCAAAGAAGATAAACAAATGACAAACATGCACATAGAATAATGTTAAATATCATTGGTCATTTGGGGAATTGCAAATAAAAAACCACAACGAACTACCATTCTACCCAATATGATGCCTACAATTAAAGAAAGAAGGAAAGAAGAAGAAAGGAAGGGATGAAGGGAGGAAAGGAAGAAGGAAGGGAAAAATAAGGAAGGAAAGAAATGGGGAAGGAAGAGAGAGAGAAAGGGAGCAAATATTGGCAAGGATGTAAACAAAATTAGAATACTTGTCCATTGCTGGTGGGAATGTAAAATGGTTCAGCA
>NW_024426885.1:20496448-20535689 GCF_017311325.1 Ursus maritimus | reverse complement strand
AAACATGTTAGTGGCTCCTCAAAAACTAAAATATACAGTTGTGATATAACCCAGCAATTCCCCACTAGGTATATGCCCAAAAGAATTGAAAATAACAAATATATACATATCCATCTATGGTTGTGTTAGCACAATGAACAATAGCCACAAGGTGGAAACAACTCAAATGCTCTTCAACAGGTGAATGCATTTGAAAAAATTGTGGTATATATATTCAGTAGAATATTACTCATCTATAAAAAGAAATGAAGTACTGATACACACTACAACATGTATGGACCTCAAAAACATTACATTATGTGAAAAAAAACAGACATAACTGTCAGGTTTTCTGTTTCCATTTTTATTAAATATCCAGAATAAATAAATACATAGAGACAAAAAGCAGATTTGTGATTGTCATGAACTAGGGAGATGGGGAAATAGAAGATAACTGCTTAATGAGTACTGGGTTTCTTTTTGGGAAGATGAAAATATTTTGAAACTTAATTATATGGGGATGTACTGTATGGTGACTAATATAACAAAATAAAAATTACAAAAAAAAGAAACTTAATTATATGTGATTGTTACAGAATATTGCTGTATTACCTGTTTCTTCTTTCAATTCTGACAGTTTTTCATGTATTTTGGAGCTCTATTGTTAGATGCCTACTTATTTGTAACTGTTTCATCTTCTGATGGGTCAATCCATTTATCACTATAAAATTTTATTTCTGTTACTAGTAACATTCGTCTTGAAGTCTATTTTGACTTATATGAATATAGCCACTCTACATCTCTCTTTCTCTCTTTAAATTGTTTCCATGGTATAATTTTTTCCATCCACTTAATCTCAATCTATTTTGTGTCTTTGTCTCAAATGTATGTCTTATACATATTTGGTTGAATCATATTTTTTAAAAATTTTCCATTTCTGTCTTCTTGTTTATTTTAAATATAGAATTTCCATCTATCATTTTATTTGTTTTCTTTATGTCTTATGCCTTTTTAGTTCTTCCTCCATTACTGCCTTCTTTCTTACTAAATAGAGATATTTGTGTCTATCACCTTAATCCCTAGTCATTTTTTCACTACAATTTTTATTTATTCTTATCATGGTTGCCTTGGGTTTAGGGGGGATTTTACTCAGTTGATTTGTGTAAAATTTTGTTTCCAGATTTTCTGCAATAGTTCCTTATACATTTTATTTTTTTAATTAAGATATTGGAGTATTTTTACAAGATGCCAAATCTAATGGTATGCTTTTCTGTCAGGTTAGCTAATGTCCAGATACGTTAGTGGTTTTGTTCTGTGTGTTTGGGTGGTGAGGAAAGAGTTATAAGTTCTTTCACTTTATGGCTTAATCCTCTTCATGGTTCCAAGTCTCAAAAACATTGAGAAGGGAGTCATTAGCACAGCTGCTGTCAGTCACTTCATTCTTAAACAAAGGAAATTTTGTCAGTAGGGTTATCTATTTAGAAGTTATCTATTTAGAAGTCCTTTTTTTGTAAACCAAATGGTATTTGGAGGGTAACATTTTGAATTGCTTTTCCCAGAAAATGGAGGACTATTGATCAGAAAAAATAATTAAGAATCCATTATAATTACATATACAAGGGAAGGCCCTGCATCAGCTTTATGAGTACACTTTCCTATAAAACCAGAATACAAAAAAAAGGAATAACATGGTACATATAATCAGGCAAAATCATCAATAACTTTGATCATGTGGTCCCACTCTCAATTCCATTTGAATAACCCTTCTCTAACACTTTATTCTATTTAAATTCTGCACACCCACAATACTCAATGCATTTCTTTTTTCCTCCATGAAGCTTTTACCAAGTACCATATCCATAACTGTCAATCTTTTTCCCCAACTTCCACGATAATGATAATAATAACTTACACATTCCATTCATTGATGATACACTGTGTTTATTTTCCATTGTCTTTTATGGAAGACATTACTGTCACCTCATCCATTATTGTCAGCTCCTTAAAAATCTTGTAAAAATTATTAGTAATAGCAGAGTTAAGAAACTAATATCTTAGCTGTATCATCAGTAATTTGTAGCTCAAACCTGGTTAAACTCCTAGTGAATTTCTGTTTGAGAACAGACTTAGGAAAGAAAGGTTTAGCATTGCTTATATGAAGTCCACTGAAAAGCCCCATGACAAGCAGGATAGGCTGACTTCCAGGGTAACGGACTTTTTGCTGAGACATAAACTGGCTCCCAGTATGAATAATATTTTTAAGAATCATCTCAGGCTAAATGATCAAACTCCTGGTGTTTGTCATATGAGATACAGTGCTTTGCCCACCTTGAAGCATTATACTAATAATGATCATGGAGTCAGAAGAACATTACCCTATTTCCTCTATTATCTATTTAAGGTTCATCTCAGAAGAGGAGATTCAAAGGAAGATTCTTTATTTTCCAGAAGACAAAGGAAGTTTTTCAACACAGATTTTTAATCCTGAGGCTTGGCAAATGAGGCATTAAAAACAGCTAACATGCCAGCTTACTAATATCACCGCAGTAACAATCAATTTGAATTTAAAAAAACCCTCAGAATTATAAGGAATACTTAAAATGTAAAATAACTTAAATCTAATTAACAATATGTAACCAGAGTATGCTCCCCCAACAAACTAATCGTACAGATTTGGCATGGGGCTTTTCATTGTTAGGATATAAACAACGATCCCTGCATGACTGAAAAGAGCTTGTTCTTTGAAATAAATTAAATCCTCTTTTTTATACCTGTCTACATTGTTTGTTGAGTTTTATAATTTTTTTCTTGAATATCTGCAACAGATTAAAGTTTAAATTGACATTCTCATTTAATCATTGCTTATCTTCAAGAGGTAAGTAAAGACACTTTAATGGTCAAACATAGAGAGGTTTAAAGGTATTTTGTGACTTCCTTACAGACAGTTGGGTGTAGGGGGTGGGGCTACAATCACTAGAATCAAGTTTTTACTAATGACTTAGGTAAGCATTGACCCAAATCTCCCAGTCTAAGTTAGTGAAATCTGAGTAAATAATGTTATGTATTAAAAGAGATATATATTGATTACCAAATATATATATAATTTCTCTATGTTAATTATTTAAATTCCTAGGGACTTGATATGTGAAGTGTTTGGAATGGGATGTAAGAGCCCATCTCCCCTAATTTTGGCTGGGCTGAACTGCACTGTAAAATTGATCATATCTTTATTTGTTGAACTCACCCAACTTAACAAGAATAATATATGTTAAAATAAATGAATGGTATTTCCTTTTATGTCCACCTAGCACAACTAGAAGATTGGAACCAAATTGATCTTTTGAAGTTACACTGAGAAACCTCTCTCCTTGCCTCTTTTCTGCACCGCCCCTGTGCAGGACTGTTTATGGAAAAAATTAGATTCACTGTTTGCTTAAACCAATATATTTTGCTGCTAGCTCTGCAAGTCCAATTAACTCTTCTGACAATATGGTAAAATGAGGATATTGGATTATGTTTGTAGCCAATTAGAAACGTCATGGTTGAATACTCATTCTTGTAACACTATTTAAAGTTATGAAACCGTGGTACTAAAAAAATATTTCATGGAGTTGGAAAGAAAATTTATGAGTAAAATGAAGAACAATTAGTTCCTTTAGGTCATGATATGAAAATCAAATTCTCATATATGTTTAGAAGTAGTTTTTCTGTAAGAATCAGAATTATGTGGAGCACAAATTAGTAGAAATATTTCTCCTTATTATCATTAACATTATTATTACATTATAAAAATTAACATTACTGATAGAAGAGAATATGGTAAAATGGATGGAATATTGGGTTAGGAAATCAATAGACTCAAGTCCTAATTCTATTTTTTCTGCTCCCTGAGTCACAACCTCCCTTGTTTGAAAAGTGGAAATAATAATTGTGATATAATGAGAATCAAATGAGGTAATACACATGATGTGCTTTGAGAAGTATAAATCAAAAGGCATAATTTTTTAATTTATAAAGTATAAATTAAAATTTATAAAATAAAGTTGGAATAAAACATAAGTCTTCTAAAATTATTTTAAATTCGAGTGCAAGCAAATCTTACCTTATATATTACAAGTATCTCCAAGGAAATATTTATAAAAAGAATATTTGAGAACCAAACTTCACTTTAATTGTACTAAAGGAGTAGATCTCTCATATATAAATATGTTATAAATACTTTGTGAGAATGGAGTTTCTAATATACCATGGAAAAGTTGAAGAACTTATGTCAGAAAAGCAAAAAGTCACTATAATTGAGCACATCAACAAGAACAGATGGGGCTCTTGGAGGAACTCAAAGCCAAGGGCTAAAAACCAAGCAAGTGAGCAAAGCTTAACACCAGGACTAAATGACCCCAGTCCTTAGCCCCCAGCACCAGTTCATACCCTCTCTAGTAATAGTTCAGTCCCGATTCAACCCTGGTGATAGCAAATCTCCTCAACAATATTTCTCAGATGGTATTATTACCCACAGCTAAAAATAAGAAAACTGAGGCTCAAGGAGGTCAAGTAATCTCCTCAAAGTCACAAAGCAAGTAAGTAAAGAGTTGTATTTGATCTAAGTTCTACTCGAGATCTCCAAAGCTCATGTATATTCACTCCTTTAACCAAAGAAATCGGGTATTTCTTTTGAAGTGGCAAGTCTGCTTCCGTCTTTGTGATCATGTATACCTAACACGATTTCCTTCCTTGATCTCTCATCATGGTCAAAACACCACGTGTTCCCAATTACATAATTAAAAGAGAAGTACAGACAGTACCTGGAGGAACCAGTGAGGGGAACAGCAAGGACAGATGGGTCTCCTCCATTCTGCAACAGAGTGAGAAGTCGGAACTAGATAATGGGTCATCAAGCTGCTCTTAACACTCACATGGCTGCCATGAGATGGGAGAACTAGGGGCAGGCACACTGGGAAGTAGTATGGCTACCCCATCATTATCTGTAGACCCACTGGCCATCCCTCCAGCACAAAGGAGGGTTTATTTTCCCTTTTGCACCGCTGAAACCACCAAGGAAAAATTCATCATTAATCACAATGAACACTTTTTTCTAAGCTGCTTGGAAACTACCTTTAATTAGGAACAGTTTTGGGCATAAGCATGCACAGACTCAAAGTAACCTAGCTGGTGAAGCCATTGGAGTTTCTAAAACCAACCTTGAAACAAGTTGCTTGAATTTCTCTACTAGCAGCAATTATTAATCCTTAAATCTCATTAGTTCTTATGCTGGTAACTCGTAAAATACAAGTAAAGCCAGGGTTATGAATGAAATTATTTTGTGGATCACTTAGCTTTGTTTTCTTCTTCAGACAGTACAACAGGTTCCCACACAATTACAGAGAGATCTGGGCCAGAAAGTGGGGGTGACTCAGAGAATACCCATCTCTGCTACTAGAAGGGAAGAAAAGTATAAAGAAAAGTTCTGCTGTAGATGGGAAAATAGCCTAATAGCATTCTTTTTATATACAAAGCATTATTTCCCTAATATTTAATATTGCTATAAGTGTCAGTTGGTATAAGTGTTTGACCTAAAAGTTCACATAATGTTAGGGCTAGAGTCTATGCCCCATAAAAACTAGATTTGGGCAAAGTAAAAAGTGGAAGGAGTAAGATGGATTAAAGCAAATGGTGCTTATCTGCAGAGAGAGTGATGGATACGTGAACAGACAGAAGCAGAAATATTGTCTCACAGGGACAGACACACAGAAATACAAATTGAGATATAATTTGACAGTCAAAGACACACTTAGACACAGGAAAATCTGTAATGGTTTGCAGCTATCAAATTTAACTCCCATAAAATCTGTGAGATCTCTGAATTCTTAAAACAACTCTACTCTTCTATTTGCATAAATGCGCTTAAATACATTTCTTTTTCTTATAAACCAAAAATAAACTGCTTTTTTAGTCACAAGTTTTTGTAAAGAATCTATGTAGTTCACTTGTGCATCGGATTGGAATATTGGAACTCCCAGTATTCTTTTAGTCTGACTCCTATGAAGTGTTAACTACTGGTACAAAAAGAGTTTGAGCATCCTTCTTGGGCATAGCACTATGCTCTCATTGAACTCTATGCCTGGAAGTGTTAAAATATTCAACGGTGATAGATTGCAAACCTAAGTCAAGCTCTTTAAGGAAACTAAATGAAAGAGTTCGACTCAAATTTAGAGCAAATTTGGTGCAGACCAGGGCATCAGTCTTATATGCAACAGGGAGTGTTTTGAATAGAAGGACGTTCAAGTCTCATCTTGCCTCATCAAACTCATGGGAAAAGAGACAGAATCACAAAGAGACAATATAGAGATAGGACTTTTGGAAGGACTGTGTAAGGAGAGTCACAAATCCCTCCCCCCAAATTGCAGCAATAAAACTTGACAACAGTTTCAAAAACACACATTTAAAATCTCTGATAATTATATAACATACCAAGAAATAATCACTCAAGAAAATCTAAAGAATCTGGGAATATGTGATATTTAAATCAGAAACTGTGTCATACCCCCAAGCTCCCTGGTATAGAAGTTTTATTCTGGACATGCAAGGCAGGTCATGAGAACTGGCAGCTTCAGTCCCCTCTCTGTCCCAGCTCTAGCTCTGTGGCAGAGATTTCACTCCAGATAATTGCATAGGAAGTGAGGGTCAGCAGCTATGTGATCCTTCCTGAGGATGTTGGCTTATTTGGAGTAGAATACGGAAAAAATCATACTCAAAAGCGTTGTTAAAGATAATAGAGATTTTAAGGGCAAACAATTAGGAAAGGCTAACATTTCTGTGATAGAGCAAGATAAATTATCCATCCAAAGAATATAGAGAATATGTAAAATGAACACAGTCTCAGAAACCTGTAGAACACCATTAAATACATAACTTCTTGTTATTCTAATGGTTACTTCAGGAGTTGTAGTGTTTACCAAAGCTTACTGTGATAGGTTGAATAATTCCCCCTAATTTTCCCATGTCCTAATCTCCAGAACTTGTGAATATGTTACCTTGGATGGTAAAAGGCACTTTACAGATGTAATAAGTTAAGGATCTTGAGATGAGGATATGAACCTGTATTACTCTATGTGAGCCCAAAATCATCACAGGGTCTTTATAAAAGAAAGGTAAAAGGTCCAAGTCAGAAGGAAGAAGTGATGACAAAGGAGAAGACAGAGAGAAAGAAACTTGTAGATGTTACATCAGGCTTTGAAGACAAGAGGCAGGACCCATGGCCAAGGAACACCTCTAAAAGCTGGGAAAGGCAAGGCAATGGCATCTTCCAAAGAGGCTCCAGAAGAAACACGACCCTGCTGACACTTAGAGTATAGCCCAGGAAGAACATTTTGAACATTTGAGCTCCCGAACTATAAAGAAAATAAGACCATGTTGATTTATACCACTAAGTTTGTGGTAATTTGTTATAGTAGAGATAGGAAACTAAGACATCATACTGAAATCAGGTTGTGCTGCTTCTTGTATGGTGGGTATTCTTAACAGGATCCTTTGTTCCCTAAGGGACAATTGACAGGATCTGGAGACATTTTTTCATTGGCACAAATGGAGGGAGGTAGGGAGGGTAGAGGAGGAGGATGCTGGCATTGACTGGATAGAATGTAGAAGGCTAAGATGCTAGTAAACAGTGCACAGGATAGACGACAGTAAAAAATACATATAAATAAATAAATAACCCAATCCAAAATGAAAATCCTAAAATTAAATATTTTGATATCTGGTTTAGAAATATAAAATAGCACACTTCGCTTTCTCTATTCCCACATTCTATACTATTGTTGTCATACATTTTATTTATACAAAAGTTATTAAGTATTTTTTATACATTTTAAGTATTTTTCATTCATTCAATACATTATTTTTCATACATTTTATTTATACAAAAGTTATTAAGTATATTAAGTAGGATACATTATTATTATTTGTATATAAACAGTCAATGAGCATTTTAACAGCTTTATTGATCTATAATTCATATACCATACAATTCACTCATTTAAAGTATAAAATTCAATGAATTTTAATATACTCACAGAGTTCTGCAGCCTTCACTACAATCAATTTCAAAACATTTTTATCACCCCCTCAAAAGCCCCACATCAGCAGTCACTCACCAATTCCTGTATCCCTCCATCTCACGCTCTTTGCAGCCATGAATCTACCTTTTGTCACATAGAATTATTTATTCTGGCCACTTTATATAAATGGAATTGTATAATACACGTTTTGTGGGATGAGCTTCCTCCAATTGACATAATATTTTCAAGGTTCATCCATACTGTTATAGTACTTTTTTGCTTACTAGTGCCATTGAATGGATAAACGAGATTTTTATCATCAATTATTCAGTTGCAGGTATTTGGGTTTTTTCTACTTTTTGGCTATCAGTGATATTATTACAAAAATTGAGGTACAAGTTCTGTGTGGACATATCATATACAAAGGAACAGATTAACTGGGTCATATGGTAACTCGGTGTCTAACATTTTGAGAAGCTGCCAAACTGTTTTCCAAATTGGCTGCACTATTTTACACTCTTATCAACAAATTTTGAGGGTTTCAATGTCTCCACTAACTAACAATTGCTTATATCTGTCGTTGTGATTATAACTATCCTGGTAGGTACGAAGTGGTAGCTAAGTATAGTTTCAATTGCATTTCCCAAATGACTACTGATTTGAGAATCAGTAGATCTTCTTTGGAGAAACGTTTATTCATTGACTTTTCCCCTTTTTAAATTGAGTTATATGTCTTTTATTATTAAATTTAAGAGTTCTTTCTTTATTCTGGAAACAAGTCCTTTATCAGATATGTGATTTACAAATACTTTCTCCCATTCTGTGACTTGTGTTTTCATATTCTTGATGTTTTCCTTTGAAATACAAAGTAGTTAATTTTGGTAAAGTCCAAATTATGTTTTCTTTTGTCAATTTTGCTTTTGTTTCATATCTAAGAAACTACTGCCTGACTCAAGGTCATAAAGATTTACTCTTGGGTTTTCTTTTTAGTATTTCATAGTTTTAGTTATTACATTTAGGCTTATGATCATTTTGAGTAAATTTTTATGTACAATGTAAGGCAGAAGTCCAACTTCATTGTTTTGTTTTCTTTTTAAATATGTATCCATTTATTTGAGAGAGAGAGACAGAGACAGAGAACACACAGGCATGCATGTGTTAAAATGGGGAAGGGGTAGAGGGAGAGAATCTTCAAGCAGATTCCCTGCCAAGTGCCACCCAGGACATCATGACCTGAGCTGAAACCAAGAGTCAGATGTTTAACCAACTGAGGCACCGAAGGGCCCCCAACTTCATTGTTTTGACATAGATATTTAGTTTCCTTGGCACCATTTGCTGAAAAGACTGTATTTCCTCCAATGAAATTCACATTTGTCTTTGCAGTTGTCTTTCATAGAGGGAGAGTTCTAAACCAGTGCTTCTACCCTTCCCACCTTTGAGCTTGGTGCTTTGTAGGAAGACAGGTGAGCACTAGATGGAAAGTTCATTTTTTAAATTATTTTCTTTCTTCAGCTACAGTGCAATAGCACTGTCCCTTCAAACTGCCAATCTTGAGCAAATTAAGAAAGGAAAAAAAAGCAAATTCCCCTGTATCACTGACAAAAAGAGCAAACCAGTGATTTATTCAGGCAATGTCACCTTTCTGTCTAAGGGCCACAAGTGCTAACAAATTCTCCTTTCTAGCTTCTAAAGTGCTGACTTGATGCTAAATTCAAACAGCTGCTCAGCTGCCTTCACCTTACATTCTGACTCAGCACCATTTTTCTAGAGTTGATACATAAAGCATATACATCAACTCTGAATCCATATTGCAGTGAGCATGCCATATCTACTGACAAATATATGCATCTTTTTTAATATTTACAAGGTGGACAGTTAAGATACACAGGGGTAACCTGAATGATGAAATCTGAAGGGAATTCAAGAGGTTTATAACCAAAGATTAACCTCCTTAGACCAAAGTGATTCCATTTTTATAAGTACTGGAACACTTCACTTATCTGTAACTCTGTGCATTAGTTTGAAAACCCCTGGAAAGTAGACCTTGAGACAAAGGTGCAAGTGCAGGTCATTTTCCTTTTTGGAGGAAATTTCAGGAAACACAAGCAGGGGAATAGAAGAGCCAGACAGCGAAAGGTAGGAAGCCAACAGAGGTAAGGTTTTTTTTTGTTTGTTTGTTTGTTTGGTTTGTTTTTAAGAATTTATTTATTTAGGGGTGCCTGGGTGGCACAGTGGTTAAGCGTCTGCCTTCGGCTCAGGGCGTGATCCCAGCGTTATGGGATCAAGCCCCACACCAGGCTCCTCCGCTATAAGCCTGCTTCTTCCTCTCCCACTCCCCCTGCTTGTGTTCCCTCTCTCGCTGGCTGTCTCTGTCTCTGTTGAATAAATAAATAAAATCTTAAAAAAAAAAAAAGAATTTATTTATTTATTTACTGAGCATAAGCTTGGGAGAGGGAGAGGGAGATAGAAAAAGAGAATCTCAAGCAGACTCCCTGCGAGCTCAGAGTCCGACATGAGGCTCCAGCTCATGACCCTGAGATCATGACCTGAGCAGAAACCAAGAGTCGGACATTTAACCGATGGAGTCACCCAGGTGTCCCCAACAGAATTAAGTTGTTAAACAAGCTAGCATTATGGATGACTGGAGAACAGTCACAGTAGGAAAATCTGGGAATCAGCAGGGAATGGACACCTCAGAGTTATCACACGGGGGGGGGGGGGGGGGAGGAACTGGGTTACTTCTGCACCAGTCCTGTTGGTCATTGGGTGAGGGTCCTCCCCTCTTTAGGAGGCCAGCACATCTGGCCAGTAGAGTCTCTGGGCAGAGTAGGTTCTGGTGGTCAGAGAAAGCCCCAGACAGACAGAGTCAGGGATGGCAGCTGGAAGTTGGGTCAACAAGTAATGAACAGATAAGAGCCAAGAAGATGCAGTGAGGGTGCAAACAGTGCCTTCTTGATCACTTATTTGTCAACTTCCTAAAGCAGATCGAGATCAAGAAGCTAGCTCAGAAAAGTGTCCTTGAGTAGTCAAATCTCCTTTCCTTGTGGAAGACGTCATAAATTCCAACTTAAACACATTCACTCACTCTTAGGAGAGGCTTTGAACCTTTACAAAGTTTGAATAATGAAGGGCATCTAGTTCCCTAATTCATTTTAGCTTTCATATTAAAAACAGCAGATGCCTCCTATTGGCAGACATATGCTGAAAACTAAATGGCTTTGGAGTGGTAAGAGCTGAGAATGAAGAAGAAACTGAAAAATCACACAAAACAGACAAAAGAGAACAATGGACACAGATCTTTAGGATAAGGAACAAATAGCCTTATACTTTTCAATACTCTTAAAGGCACATTATATTAAGTTCTAGGATCATAAATAATGACCATAATTGGCATTTATTAATCCAATAGTTATTGAGTCATATTGGTATGCCATTTGCATCTTTGCCCGTGCAAGGGACACATAATATCACCATCAATGTCACAGCCATTATGGAGTCACCATTCTGTGGTAAGGGCAGATACTTAAACAAATAGATATGTAAAGTGGTTATGTTAAAAAAGATAGGAAGTAAAATTCATCTTGGAAAAAGTCAAATAGAACTTCGTTTTTAATTTTGAGGTAATAAATAGGGGCATGCTGTTCCATAAATAAAGAAAACCTAGTTACTCAAAAATATTCACTACCCCAGAGTGAGCAATCATAGGACTTTTACTGGGACTGCCCTGCACTTTCTTCCAATTCTGCTTGCTTTCTCTGTGAAACACTTCAGCAAACTATTATGTGGTAAACACAGGACTACACAGAGGAAAGGAAACTGACAGAATGAATCTTCAGAAAGGACAACTAACCTTGGAAAACTGCATGTAGTAAAGCTGAAAGGACACTGAGCTGTGAGGCAGAGAGCTTTGGGGTCAGCTATCTAGTAACCGTGTAATCTTGAACAAGGAACAAACAGTTCCTCCCTGAGCCTCAGTTTCTTTGGCTGTAAAATGAAGTTTTTAGTAATATCTAGCCTTAAGAGTTAGGAAATTGGATTGAGATATGAAATAAAAACTCAGCAGTTCTTGTCACGTTGATAGCACAAATAGTAAATAGTAGTTCCCTTCTAATTCATGAGAATATTCAGTCACCCTGCCAGCAGTGGAGACAGATTTCTGTTGCTCTATCCACATATTTAACCCCAAGAGTGTCCCAGTGATGTCTTTCCTGGACTAGGTTTGCATGTGTATTTTGTTAAACAGGTTTTATCTGGGAGAAGCTATATCAACATGGGGATTTGACCCCACAACTTTACACTTGTTACGTATATTAACTGTACTCAGCTCACCAAACCAGACCACCCAAAGCTTAGTAATGTGCTTGCTTCAAAAAGAGGAGTAGCATTCTGCTTAGAGTTTATCTACAATTCGCTTTTCTGTGTTCCAAGTGTTCTCTGTAAAGGTGCCAAGAACTCTAATGTTTCAGAAGTTGGAAAAATGTATTGAGCTTCCAGAATCACTAGCAATCAGAGACAAATATGAGGAAGGAGAGAGGGGTGAAGAGCAGAACCCATTCCAGACCCATTGCAGATGTTTAAGGAAAGACATTTGCTTACCACACAGGTCACATTTGCTGAACTAGCTGTACTCAGAGCCTTACAGAGGTTCGTGGAGAAATCAGTAGTAACAAATAAATAACCTGAGACAATTCCATACTAAACACAGAGCAGAATCGCATATAATAAACAAGATAGCAAGTGAAATTGCAGGTTAATGACCTTGTACTTTATGCTATAATGAGGCACATACAGTATCAGGCTGGAATAAAATGTATTATAGGATATAAATGCATATAATAGTAGTTTATAAATATATTATTTTACAATAATTGCAATTAAATTGCCTTGTTTTAATATGATCTTGTCATTAAGGAATGAGCATCTTGCTGCCTAGTGCTTGCCTCATCGGCACCAAATGCAGATATTTTTCTCAGCTACAGTTATTGTGGATAAACACCCAAACTTCTTTATATGAACTCTTTTTTTGGATGAACATTCACATTCAAAAGCAGATTCTCACAAATTGGGTAAATCTGTAAACGCTATCAATTCTGACTCAGTAGTCTCCCCAAAGATTGTATCCAATTGTTTCCAAAAAAGGAAACTCTTAAGCCCTCCAATTTTACCTTTCATGTAGCCAGTACTACTGGACAGATGTCCTTCCAGTCAGAAATGCCACAGCAACTTTGAGCTTGGCTCTACCCATGTGCAGTTCCCCCCCCCTCCCCTTCAGTCAGAGTCAGGGCCACTCCCCCTGGGCTGTTGTGTGTGGCTCTTCAACCACTGTGTACAGGTCCATTCTCAACATCCATCCACAGGCCTGATTATGTTGATCCTGAGCACAGAAGCATGAGGACTTTGATGACCCAGACCACATGCTCTTTCCAGAATTGGATTAGAACCCAGATGTATACAAGGGAAATGAAAACTTCAATAATTCCTGCCTTTAGGGGCTTCAATTTAGCAAAAGAAATAATAACCCATAAACTACTTATATAAGGCATAACAACATTAGCTTTCAATAACATTAAAAGAAACAATTTCTGGGAGATGAATGGAAAGTGCAACTAATTAACTGGAAAAAAAAAAATAGGAAAGCCCATGGAGGTAGCATTTCTTTGCCCAGGAACTTAAAGGGAAAGACTTCCCATACCAAAGAATTCCTTTGTGTCTCTCTTTTGACATAAATTAAAGGACATCATTCAATTAAGAAAGAAAACCCATCATGCTTGAAAGAACAAACAACTTTACACTAAGGAGAAACAAATTAAAAATAAATCCTGGATTGAGGAGAGGCAGTATTTGTGAAGACAAAATCAGAGAGAGAGAGGGGGGATTGCAAAAGAAAAGAGAATCTAACACTGCTGGGGGATCATGAGTAGAAGAAAGTCACTATCAAATAAAATAGTTGATTCTCCAAACAGAGTATGCTGGGTGTAATGAGATCCAAAGAAGTATGCGGAGGTCTGTGCATTGCTCTGTACTAATGAGTGAGTAATGGGCAAATTTAAGCAAGAAAAGTCTCCCTAAAGGATAAGATTTGGGATGCCTGAGTGTCTCAGTCAGCTGAGCACTGGATTCTGGATATCAGCTCAGGTCATGATCTCAGTAGTGAAATTGAACCTCGCATTGGGCTCCACACTCATTGTGGAGTCTGCCTGAGATTCTCTCTCTCCCTCTGCTCCTCCCCCTGCTCTCTCGTGTGTGCTCTCTCTCTCTTTCTCTCTCTCAATAATTAAATAAAGTCTTTAAAAAAAAAAAGGATTAGGTTCTCAGGAGACTCAGTAAAGGCCCTCTGTCCCATCCTGGGTTCTGAGTAAAAGAGCAAGGTCCAAGAGAGTTCAAAATATAAGTTTTACTATGATAAAATCAAAGCAGGGATCCATAGTTTAGTATAAAAACAAACATAAAACAAGTACGTCTGCCATTTGGACTCTAGAATTAGAAAGACCTTGCGTGCACTCAGAGGCACTGGTCCAGGCAGGTCTCCCCGCACTGGAGGAGGACGAGGCAGGGGAAAAAGAGAACCCCACCGACCTGCAGACAGTTACCACCTCAAAAGAAAAGCCAAGCAGATACAGTACATTGTTTGCAAATTTACCAATCCAATATATCATTCCATAGGAGGCTCTTACAACTTCATTTTTTACAGGCAGCTGCCAACTCCCATTGATTCTCTCACCCCACACCAAACCCCACCCCCAACTAGGAGTGATTTTCTTGCAGTTCGTTTGTAGGCACTCTTTGAGGAGCAAGGCACTACCTACCTCATGCTGCCTAACTCCATGGCTTAATTGTGATTGCCTAGCAAGCTAATGGAAGTGAGCTGTGTCGAGTTACTTGTTTATCATTATTAGTCCTATGTAATTATTTGTTGGGGTTAATGTAGAGCTTGAAATCAGCCATAATACCTGGCTTGCTAAAATGTAACCCGGAGGCTGCTGAGGACAGGGAAGGTTTTGGAGAAGGGAGTAGGTCTTTGGAATGCCAAGGCCTGCGTGACCACTCTGCCATTGGAATGCCGTGGGGAGTTGCCTTCCCAAAACTTTTCTAGCCCAAACAGCCACCCTGTGATCTAAGAGATGTAGGCATTGTTCCTTAAGCTATGTTTAGCAGAACTTGTAGAACACGCAAATTAGCATATCGTATCTTCCCCGTTAACACACCCTCCCAGTTTCAGTAAGACCCCTTGTCACACATCATGTGCTTCAGGAACAGTAATAAGGATTTGTGATTATCCTGAAGGACCAATAAAAGTGGGAGCAAAGAAGAGCAAAGGGTCTTCATCTCTGAGCGTTGACCCCCTTTCCTTCTCATCTCTTTCACAGCAAAGTTTGGAGTAATCTGACCATTCCCGGCAATTATTCACTGCATTGTTATTGTATTAATTTTACTTTTCCAAACAAATATATATTCTTTTTAAATTTTTAAAGAAATTCTCTTCACTCTACTGGTCAAAAGAAGTCTAAAGGTCATTTTCAATAAATCAATTGCCTAATGACTTCTCAAGTGCTCTGAAGAGCCCCTCATTAAATAGTTCCCCAAATTACAGTTGTGAGAAATAGCAAGAGAAACAGCTCTTTTTTCCAAGAGCTCTCCACCCCAGCAGAAATGACATACAAAGGCATTGGGACCCCGGCATTCACACAAATCTCATATGTTTTCTTGGCTAAGTGCCCATTGAAACAGTCATATCTTTCTACTTTCCAAGTGTTTCAAGTACTCTTTCAAGTAAAGGACCAACAACAAGTAATTAAGCACTAGCCTTCATTTTCCATGCTGAGCCATGACATTAAATCTACACAAGATTGGAGGATGTGGAATGAGCAAGGAGACACAGACCTTGGTAACTGTCCATTTTGCCATTCAAGCGTTTCACTGAGAATATTTTCTTAGTTTACTTGTGCTTAAGATGTCAGCGTCTGGCTTATTTAACTGAGTGTGGCACTACACTTGGTTCATGATGACGGCCTTTAGAATCAATAGACATTTCAGGCATCACTGTGTTAGTTAACAAGATATTTCATTAAATCAGGTGGCAGATGATGAGGAATATCCTTAAATCTTATCAATTGTAAATGAGATGTTACTTGAAGAAAACTAAAAGGGTTATCCCCTGCCAGAGATCCAGGTTCTGAGCTAATGCAATCATAATCCCCTGGCCTCAACCTCTTCTGTTGAGTAGGACAGCTCCCCACAGAGTGGGCTCTGACCTTCAAGAAGCCCCTGAGGAAATTACCTCTAGGTTGGTCATTTAACTGAAGCACAGAGTCCTGGGAAAAACTAGAGCCCGGCAAAGGCCGTGAAGAGAGTTAAATGGGAAATGGGAGCTACCTGGGTGTCCTAAACATACAAAGACTTGTATCATTTCAGATCAACTTCATGCTTACTAATTCACCAAATAAAAACAGCAATGAAATTATAATAACCACAACCTGTGGGGACATACTATGAGTCAGATATGGTGCTAAGTACCATACTTCGTTTAACCTTCACAACAATCTTGTCAGATAGATTGTATTACTAACATCCTTTTTTTTAGAGGGATGAGAAAAATGTGGCTCAATATGTTAAAGTTCCTTGCCTAAAGCTACGTGGCTAATGATTGCTGGTTTTAGAATTAAAATCCATGTTGGTAAGATACTGAAGCCTATGATCTGACCCACCATACTACACCCACCAAGACTTTTACCTAACAACACAGTTTAATGGGGGACGGGGATGATGACTTATTTGTCTGTCACAAGCACAATGAGCCCTTATTTGTTGGTAAGATTTGGGGGGTATCAAAATTTACTGGTTCAAAAATCCATGTCTACAATGGGCCCAAGACTTTTTTAGTCATCAGTGAAGGCTTCTTTTAAATACAAGCTATTTGGGGGCATCTGGGTGGCTCAGTCAGTCAGCATCTGCCTTTGGCTCAGGTCATGATCTTGTAGTCCTGGAATTGAGCCCCACATGGGGCTCCCTGCTCAGTGGGGAGTCGGCTTCTCCCTCTTCTCTGCTCCCTCCGCTCATGATCTCTCTCTCTCCCCCCCCAAATAAATAAATAAAAACTTTTAAGAAACAAATAAATTCAAATTATTTTGTGTATGGAGGAACGGAATCGGAAGAGGAATTTATCAATATTCTTTGGACTGTTTTCAGGTATTCTGTATGGCTTCAGAAAATGGAAATAGGATGAAGAGCAGTGTAGAAGGAGAGAGAATCCAGATGTCATATTATTTCAGGGCATATCAAAATAATAACAGAAGGATTTATCTTTTTTTTCTTTTGTTTTCTAGGCAGAAAAAAGTTCCTTAGAGAAAAGACAAGATTTGTCCTATTTGATCACAGGAAAAAAAAGTATTTCTGCATTCTTTTTTTTTAAGATTTTATTTATTTATTTGACAGAGCTAGAGAGACAGCAAGAGAGGGAACACAAACAGGCGGAGTGGGAGAGGGAGAAGCAGGCTTCCCACTGAGCAGGGAGCCTGATGCGAGGCTTGATCCCAGGGTCCTGGGATCCAAAGGCAGACACTTAATGACTGAGCCACCCAGGCGCCCCATATATCTGCATTCTTAAGCTATTTGGTAGCCAGTATAGTAGACTGAAATAATAAAATCATAATAATAATTCTCACTTGGGTTTGTAATTTTATATAGTGTTTAAGTGTCTATTAACCTATTAGATCCTCACAACAGCCATGTGGAAAAATAGGATGGAAATTATTTATCCTATTTTACAGGTGAGTTAATTAAATTTTTAAAAAATTTTGAGACCAAAAAACTAAATAATTAGCCTCAAGTTACGTGTTGGTAGTTAGCAGAATCAGCACCATCCCCTGATCTTCAGCTCCAAATCTCCCTTCTATTGCAGCTCAGAGATTGACTGAAATAAAAGTAAAGACCTGAGGCTAAGTCAATGGAGACATTTGTGAACAATGATCCTATTCTCTCTTTACCTTTTCCCATTCTTCCCTAAACCTTGTGAATAAGAGACCTTTCAAAATAAGAGCAATCTCACATGCTTATGTATCTGTTGGTCCTAAAAGCCATTTCCCAGATATAGTTCATGGTTAATTGAGGCTAGGGACACATAAGCTAATGGTCAAAGCCATTCTTGTGTTTTTCATGTTATTATCTTGGCAGTCACAGAACAGAGATCCAAGCATGTTCCAACCCACCTGCTGGGAAGGTAGCAAAGTTGAGAAAACAGAAAGAAGGATATTTCATTGTTTCAACCAGTTAACAATGATAAAAAGATGTTTGAGAGTCTTTCTTTAGTTTAGAAATGTTAATATGTAGGTGCTACTTTTTCTCACTACTCAGTGCAACAAGGCTAAATGTGTGTTTTCTTTATTTTGGTTTAGCTGGTTTTAGGTTTTTAATTCTTGTGCAATTTCCTTAAGTTAGTTATTACAGCACAGCCTGGACTAGACAATCACATTTACTGTTTCTATCATTACCAGTTCAGAATAAATGCATTAGGCAGATGATGGCACCCTATTGTTGAGAATTTTTCATAGTCAGGGTCTAGAGCTCAGAAAATTTTCTTATCTTTGGAAAGTCAATATTGGAGTTGAACAGAAGAAAAATTTAGCTATAGCTTATTTTTGATGGAACTTAAAGCTGAAGAAAAATGTAGGTGCAGACAGACAGTAAGTATATGCGAGTTTTATCTGTGCTTCCAAGTAGGATGTGTTACAGAAGACACTAGAGACATGTATTCTATTGTTCCCACGCACAATAGGTTCAAAGTCTAGTTGTAAAGATAAGACTTCATATTACACATGAAGAAACAGAAAGATGGTTCCGCATAAATAGGACACTCAATCAGCATTATGTATTAACTGTCCAGTTTTTAGTCATTTACAAGGGCAATGTTGTGCTTAAGAACACAAGCTCCAGAGTCAGATACATCTGGAACACACTCCGAAAACTGTGCAGCCTTGGATATCATAGTTACTTTTACCAAAGCTTCATACAATTATCAACAAAATGGGAACAATAATATTATCTACCACATAAGATTTTCAAGAAGTTAATTGAGCTAACACATAAAAATAACACAAGAGTGTCTAATAGCTTGTACATTTACATACATGTTAGTAGTAGTGGCAACAGTAGCAATAGTAGTAGTATTGTAACAGTCACAGTAGTTGTCATTGTCATCGTAGTAGTAATAAGAATAGTAGTAGAAATAGTAGTGATAAGCAAAAACTTATCAGAAAAGGATCAAAACTGGGTGTGATTAGATGGGGTTCAAGAATTTGTATGAGAAACAGCATCTCAAGGAGTGCCACAAAAGAACTTAGAGGATCACTTAAAATGTTATTGCCAATCCGTAAGCTTGTCAGAAAAAGGAGTGATGCCCATGGGACCTACCACCAAGGAGAACAGATAGAGGAAGATGTTTGAAGTAGAGGGTGAGAACAAGAGAATGGAGTAAGCGCAGAGCTGACGCGCAGGGGCTGAAGCACTGCTGTTATGTAGGTCTTCAGCCACTATACCCTGTAGAGTGTGTGCTATACCACAGCACCATATTGCTATTCACCTTCTCCCATCCCAACCCAAAGGTTACACTTGATATTATAAGTGGTCCATCCATGGACTGGCCAACTTCTGTTTCAAAATCCAGAATGCTTCCATTGGGAATTTGAACAGAGGGAAATTCTGATCCCAAATGTTAGAAATGAGAGGTCCATGGAAGTGGAGATCACCAACCCATGTACACCACACAGTCATAAAGAAGTCCCAGAAGATGCTGATCAAAGGCAAGTTAATGAGTTTGGAGAGATCACACGGAAGAGATAAGTTGAGAGAGAGAGCAGCCACATTCTGGGGCTGTCCTTCTGGAGGTTCTATTGCTGACATTTCCAGGGCTCAGCTCTTTCTAGATTCCCATGAAATCTCTCTGTAGTTTTTCCATGGCTCCTCCTCCAATGCTTTCACATGTACTTCTTTTTCTTTCTTTCCCAAAAGATCAGAACCCCTCAATTAATTGTAAAAGAAAAGATTTGAAGGAACAAACTACACAAAGCTTGCTTGCTTGCTTTCTTTCTTTCTTTCTTTCTTTCTTTCTTTCTTTCTTTCTTTCTTTCAAGTTTCACTTATGACTGGCTAATGCTTTGGGATTATCCAAGAAAACTATAGGCAAAAGGATCTACAACAGCTTGGGAGAGTTGCAGACAAGCCAATTGGTATCTAATGAAAAGGCACAGCTCCTTTCTATAGAAAGCCTTCACTGAAGTGCAGTGCAGACCTTGCAGCTGAGGGGAAATAAGGCAGGACTCTGCAGTTTCCCAAGACTTGAAATGAGTCTTCTATTTACTGGTTCTCTGACTTTGGTTGATTTGCATCATTTCTATAAGGATTATCTTCTGCAGCTGTATATTGTGAGTAATAATATTTACCTTATATGAGTTCACACAAATTAAACATGATAGTGCATTAAATTTTCAATATGTGATCACACAGTAGCAAGCCTTCTGCAAGTCCATACTACTTTTATAAGAATAAGAAAAATGTCCTTTTTCTTCTGGTCAAACAACTGCAAAATAGATTAGGGGGTGTCTGATGAGCATACACAGCAACCCCACTTAACAGTGACTAAGTGGTAATTATTATGATGTTGTAGCACATAACGTATGCCCAAGTTTGCTTCTTTTGGAAAAGCAGCATGGCTACATATAACAACTTATAATTTACATAAGTTTTCCTTTGTGATGGTTCATAACCAAGCAGTCAGGGTGAAAAAAAATTGTTATCAGACTTCAGGCTGATAGGAAAATCAATGTAGACCAGAGTGCTGTCAATAGCACCAATTACATCTCATTGGTCATGATGGAAGGAGTTTTACACTTAACACAGAACTTTTTTTAACTTGATATCTGATTATATGTCATCCCAAGCACTGAATCAAAGCAGGTTGACATAAAAATAAAACATATCCCTGTCTTCCAACAGCTCAGTTATAGCTGCCTAGGAAGAGTTGATCTATCTATAATACAGAGTGCATAATTCAAATGACAATAAAGAAAAAAAGGAGCTTGCATAATTTCACGCACATGAAGGATAAAGTTTGCTGATAGATTTATGGGTTATAACCTGCTGCAGACTCTGTGTGGAAATGTTTCACTCACTCTTCTTTGCAGACAGGCAAATTCTTTCATCTCCAGACCCTTTGGATAAATTTTCCCCAGGAGTTGTTGGACATTAAATCTGTCAAATAGAGACCCATGAAATTTGACTCAATGCTATAAATGGTAGCAGCTCTAAAGATGATGCACACCTCTCCATGTAGCATTTTGTGGTAGAGGACAGCAAGGTTGTTAGGATTACCATTCTCCAAGATAGAAATGGTATGGAACATATGTGATTCCTACCCCTCTTATAGGAGTCCTTTTTGTAAAGCAACTAAGTGACACCAATCCCACACAGCTGTGGCAAGCCCAGCTGAACTGTACTTTGTTGTTACACGTTTAAATGGTCAGAATGGGTGGATGAAAAAACTCAGAGCCATGTGATTCTCTAGAATTGGTTAATGAATACTACCCAAAAGACTGGGAAGTGGTGATGTTTTTGTTCCAAATCTGGCAGCTGGTGATCAAGCATTCTGAAGGTGTCAGCTTTGGGAACATTTTGATCTAACACACTTCACTGTGTGAGTAAGCCAACAAAAATCCAAGAATGCTTAGCCAACTGAATACTCTATAGTTTGTATCCCATCTGTCTGCTTCCAGAAAGCAGTGCTTAGGCACCAGAACCTAATTAAGGAAAAGAGAAATGAGGTCTCTGCATGGTAAGTCAGACCATACTTAGCAATAGGCCTGGTATACAACAGGTGCTTCTTAAGAGGGTCCTCCTTTCTTGTCCTAGAGTATCTAGGACACTCTACCCTTCTGACTACAGAATTTCTCCTTAGTGTGGGGGAAGGAAGAATATTAATTCTGTCCAAAGTAGAGTTGGGCCTGAGGATTCTCAGGGTCTACTGAATGTTGGTATTTCAGAAACAGATAATAAGGTGGAATTTGGCATGCTGGATACCTATCAGGGATAAACACCTGTGGAAGTGTTGGAGGAAGTGAGATTGGTAGGAGGGTGAAATCTAACTGCAAAGCAGGTTGTATAAGACCTTGGCCAACCCCACTGGAGATGCTGGAGTACATTAGGCTTGTTTGAGTAGACCCTTGTTGGGCTAAAATGGCCAAGGTTTTGGTCATGCCCTTACGGGAGGTGGCTGTCTGCAGTGAGGCAAATCCTTAATGAGCTGACAACAAAATCTGTCTGCTGGGATTTGGAGCAGCCAGATCTTCCCTGAAAGAGTCCCATCCTTTCCCTGTCAGTCCTCAGCAAAACAGACCTCTCTTAGTTGGGCTTTTAATCTTCTCTGTTGCTTAGCCACTCTGACTCAGCACCTGGTCCTCAGCTTTCTGCGTCCTACTACCACAGATGAGAGCCTTTAAATAAGCTACCAAGGATGCCTTCCTTTCCGGTTTCCACACTTTTACTTTAATTGCTTATTAGTCTCCTGGGACTCTTCTGTAACATCATCACCTTCCTTAAATCCTGATCTGCAGGCTATTTATTTGAAGTTAAATGCTATCAATTGGCCTCTATTTTTAGTGTTCTCTGATCCCATTGCTTGAGCTTAGATCTCTCCAAACCCAACCATAGCTTCCAGAGAACTAGTCCTGACTATTGTTAGTATAGAGATGACTTCTCTGAACCTTATAGCTTGTAAAGTTGTCCATTTTTATTTTTTTAAGGATGTATTTATTTATTTTGAAAGAGAGAGAGAGTGGGGGAGAGCAGACTCCCTTTTAAGAGAGGATCCCAACATGGGGCTTGATCCCACAATCCTGAGATCATGACCTGACCTGAAATCAAGAGTTGGATGCTTAATCAAGTGAGCCACCCAGATGCCCCAAAAGTTGTCCATTTTTAAGTTAGCCTATTTTGGAGATGAGCAATAGACTAGAATGATTAACAGTGTGGACTCCAGAGTTACATGGCTCAGATTTGATTGCAGCTTAGCCTACATCTGAGTAACCTTTGGGTAAATTATTTAACATACTTGAGTCTAGGATTTCTTACCTACAAAGAAGGTATAATAGTAGTATCTAAATTAGACTACTAATAGAAAGGCTATTTAGCAGGAGAAAGGAAGGAAATAAGGTAGAAAGGAAGAAAGAAAGAGAAAAAAAAATCAAAACTGTCTGAAGTCAACTATTTATACAAATGATCTACAATGGGACAGGCTGAAGATACCCTTCCTGGAGCATTCCTACCAGTGCCTGTTCTTATTCTTAAATCTTAAGATTATGAATTATGAATAATTAATGAATTCAATATAAATTAAAAGGTAGAAGATTATATTAACATAGACAGAGCATCAGCCTTCTAGGATTATGTGCCCAGAGGTCATCCAAGTGCCAAGCAAATTTATTGATAGTGGTGGTGAAAGAGAAGATGCCAAGTTTTTCTGTGTCCATGTGGGCAAGCAGAGAACATCACCAGATGAATGCCCTTGCCCTTATTCTGCAATTACAGACACTATTACAGGGGCAAGTGAAAACAAAAGAGCCTACAGCAACTTAAATGCCTATCATCAGCCACTCTGCCTGCACACATCCTTAGACCCACTGAGGAGTCTGCTGACATTCCTTCTCATTATCATTTGGCAGCTTCTTTTAGAAGGGGGATATGGTGGAGTGTGGTGTCCACTTTGTCCCCAGCAAGGTTCTTTGGCACCAAGATCATGATTCCCATAAACCTAAAAGAGCCTGGCTTTGTGGACATATGCTATAGCATATGGAAGGTAGCTATATAATTTATTACATAAACCAAAACACTGTTGAGGGTAAAGAGGGTGTATTAATAATTCTATAGGCAATGGATTTAAACTAGAACTATCCCGCCAGGTAAATTGGCCAGTCATCTAATTATAGACACACAGCTGACACAGGGTATGAAATTAGGGCTTCACACTGCATGAATCCATTTACAAAGCAGGTCTGAAATCTTCATTGGTTATCATTCTCCCTTTGGAAACTATTTATGGTACACTGAATAATGGTACCCCAAAATATCAGGTCCTAATCTCAGAATCTGTAAATATTACCTTACATGGCAGACTTTTCAGATATTTTAAATTAAGGAATTTGAGATCAGAAGGTCATTCTAGATATCTGGCAGGACCCTAAATGTAACAAGTATAATTAAAAGAGGAAGACAGAGGGAAATTTGGTTAGACATAGAAGAGAAGGAAACGTGAAGATGCAGCAGAGAGAATTTAAAGATACTGGCCTTGAAGACTGAGGTGATGCCAGCAGTCATCATAGCTGAAAGAGGCAAGGAACAGATTCTCCACTAAAGCCTCCAGATGAAGTATGGCCTTGTGGAACCTTCATTTTGGTCCAGTAATACTGATTTCAGACTTTTGGACTCCAGAACCATGAGAAAACAAATCTCAGTTGTTTTAATGGTGGCAGTTATAGCAGCCACGGGAAACACACACACTAATTTATTTTTTCTTAAGTGATGATTTCTGAAAATAAAATAGTTTTAAACTTTTAACAAATATGTAATATAAAAGTATACCCCAAAAAATAAAGTTAAAATAAAATCACTGAAAGTTTCAGATCCCAAGGAGGGGAAAAGTAACACTACCATTTGTTGAACATCATTTCTACTGTCTGTCTACTCATTAAGAATAAATACATGAGTGGAAAAATGGCCATATTGAATAAATCTATTTCAACATAATTGAAATATATTCAATTTTTAATCAAATTACTTCAATTTAATTTAGCATGCCAAAAGGTAATGGAAGTGAAATAAAAGGAAATGTTGCACTTCAAATAAATGCTTCTTCACAGCAAGGAAGTTGAGTTTTGATTCCCAAACTCTCCAGGACTCACAAGACTACATGTCTTAATACCTTTCCAACACAACCCAAGTCTAGTGTCAGTTTAACGTGGGTTAAAGAGAAGGTTGACCTTAATTAAGCAAGGCAACAGCCTGGTGGTGACACTTAAGAAACACCAAAGATATTCCTTGTACCAAATATCTTCCCTATGGTCCTTGGGTCTGTAATATCCACTTTCAGACACTTGTTTGTGGAAAGGCCTCTGAGACAATGCAGAAGTGCAGCCTGGAAGGGTTGTGTAGTGCAGCAGGTTGGAGGGGGGCAGGCAGTGCTTGGTAAAGAGAGGACACCAAGGTCTTTCATCCCTGTGACTTTTACTTGCTGCTAATTATCACTCAAGTTGTTTAATCACGATTATATTTTCTTCCTTTGGAGCTGGTGTTAAGATCAAATGTGAGGTGTCATTTGAAATCTTCAAAACATATAACTCTAAGGTATGGTTAGTACAGTAGACCATTCAGTCATTATGCATTTAGGATTTTGACCCAAGAACAAACAACAAATAGAAGGGGACAATGGAACGCATTATATTTCTATGGCCTTGATCCCATTTCTTAAAATTCCTGAGCCTCAGTTTCCACATCTTTAAAATGGAAATAGTAATAAAACTTGTCTCATAGGGTTACAGTGAAAATTAAATAATTTACCCTATAAAATGATCATAATATGGATTCAGCATAAGCATTTTATAAATGACAGCTAACAAAATACAACAAAGCAAATTTTCACGAAAAGAACTGGTCAGGGAAACTGCAAGAAGGCACTTCCTGGGATAGACAGACCTGGATAGGGTTTGGCAATGGGGAGCCAGCACCATGGACAGCTCTAGAAGAGCCTAAGGGCTGCACAGAATGGAAACAGACAGAAAACGGCATTTTCTTCATGCCAGATTTTTACTTCATCCAGCTCCACTGATCATGGTCCATATTCAATACTTGCAATGTGCAAACTGTCTGAAAAACACTGTGTGGGTTAGAGAAGTGTGGTGGTGAAGAATATGGGGCTTGGATTCAACTACTGGCTCTGCTATGAACAGGCTGTGTGATCATGGGCAAGTTACTTAATCTCCCTGTTTCTTCATCTGTCATGTGGGAATAATGATCAACAATAAAAAGTGTGGGGAGGATTCTGTTTGAGGCACATCTAGAAGTAGATACTTTATCTACTAGAAGTAGATGCTTTACAACTTGGAGCTATTTGTGTGACTAATTTTACTAGAACCTGCCTTCGGAGAGGTTACAGCATAGCTGGAGAGACAAAACTAATCAAAAAGAAATAAATGAGCCATGAATAGGATGTGGGAAACTATTAAAAGTTAAAATTAGAAATCGTTTTCCTCAATGCATATTAACTATGTATTCTACTAGTAATTGTATATTATTATGTGTCAGCTGCTGTACCAAGAGTAGTGCATAAAGTAGCAACACTCCCAGCCTGATGGCATTTACAATCCTGGGGTGCTGGTGATTCTATAGGAGTCCATCTCACAGAGACTCCCACTTCCTTCTGCTCTTCCCAAAACCAAAAATAATCAGGAAGAAAGGTTTATTTGGTGTTCCCTGGCCATTTTCCCTCCTGCGCCTGGCTAATATAATCCAGAGCCACTTCTGTTAATAGCCAGATCTAAATTTGTAGAGTCAAAGGCTGCAGCCCTGGAGTCCAATTTGCATTCATGAATATGTAGTAGGATATTCCTTTACAAATGTGGCAGTATCTAAGAAACGATATATATAGAAAGAGCCATGGAACAAATTATTTGGTGTTAGGCTTGGCCTGAAAAATGAGCTTTGAATCAAAAGGGAAACCAGGTAAGAAAGAAAACCATCATTCACTGAGAACTACCCTGAATCAGGCCAACTGTTTTGAAATATCAGTAATTTGAAAAACTAGTCCATGGGGTTTTGCATTATTATCCCCACTTCACAGATGAAGAGCTTGAGGTTCGGAGATGTTAAGTGACTTGCCCAAGGTCACAAACCCAGTGAAGGACAAAGGCAAATTTCAAAGCCTAGTCTATTTGACTCTCATCCCAGGGTTCACTCCACCCTATTGTGGAGCCTCAGGAGACAGACATCCTGGCACTGGATCTGTCATTAACTCACTGTAGCCACTGTGGACAGAACACACATTGCCTCTTGGGCTCTGTGTTTGTGAATAATGAATGGTTTGGACTAGAGGATCTCTGAACTCTTTCCATGCTCTCTTCCTTATCTTCTGGCTAGAGCTTGACCACTAAAGACGGAGCTGGGAACATCAAAAGCAGGCTGTACTATTTGTAGAAGAGTTTCTCTGAATATGGTCTCTTTAGGAACCTCACACTCAAGATGCCTTTAGATGACCCTCCTTTACCCAAGACATTGTTGATGCCCTCTGTCCTAGGAGTTAGAGGATGGCCTTTAAAGATATCTCTATCTACTGGAGATAATTCTGATTGCAATTTAAGGCAGCATCCTGTGGCATAAACACAGTCAAGATCAATAGTGACAAGCCTAATTAACCCAGAAAAGTCCTCTAACCTTGCTCAGCCTCAGTTTCTTCAGCTGTAAAATGGGGGATGACACATATTCTCCTCATTTGGATTTCTTAAATTCCACATGATAAAATTAAAATGTGAAAATGCTTTGAAAAAGATAAAATGGTCTCAATAGGCAAGTCTATAACTAGAAAAGGTCACATAGCTAATATTGGAAAAAAATATACTTAAATTTGTATATCAAAGTTTATATAAATTTGATCATTTATATCTGCTCATATTACTATTCTGTGTATTTTTTAATATTTATGTATTTATTTGAGAGAAAGAGAGAGAGCAGGGGGAGGGGCAGAGGGAAAGAATCTTAAGCAGACTCCCCACCAAGTGCAGAGCCTAATGCAGGGCTCAATCTCACAATCCTGAGATCACAACCCCAGCAGAAATCAAAAGTCAGATACCTAAACCGACTGAGCCACCCAGGTGCCCCATGTCTGTGTATTTAACACAACTCTAATATTAAGGACAAAAACCACATTTTCACAAGTAATGAATCATGGAACTTTACATCAAAAACTAGGGATGTACTGTATGGTGACTAACATAACATAATAAAAAATTATTATAAAAAAACCACATTTTCTGACAAATTAATCTATATACAACAATATTCCTCATAATGATCCAAAAACATAAATCAGAAACACTGGGGGCACTTACAAAAGCAGATGCTTGGGGCACCAACAAGATCAACTGCTTCTGAATTTCCAGGAGTGGGACCTAGAGATGTACATTTTTACTAATTATCTAACTCCCCAATTGATTCACATCTAGATGACTACAAGATTCCAGAGACAAAGAGGAAAGCTTTTGGAAGGGGTTATGTGAGGAGAGAAACATTGTGGACTTTTGTGAAAGCTTTGTGAACATTGTGAAAGCTTTTGATGGTGAAGGTTAACAATGAAATATCTAACCCAGTCTGGGATTAACTAAGCAGATGATAATGGGTAGATGGCAGGGGTATGTGGCAGATGTGGGTGGACCTTCCTTGTATTTCAGGGGATGGGAGTCAGGTTTAATCAGGGTGCCACAAAATCTTCCATTTCTGTTATTCTGTATCTCTAGAATCAGGAATGGCCCAAGAGGTTAAGAGATCATAAAAATACAGTGGGTAGGAATGTGGCCTCTGGAACAGGGATGGCTAGGACTAAATTCCAGCTCTAATAATTATTAACTATGTGATGAGCAAGGTTAGCCTCATTCACTTCATCTGTAAAATAGGGATAAAAATACTATGTATGTTGTATAATTTAGGTAATAAAGTATTCTAACTGCAGCACCTGGCACAGAATGAGGGCTCAATGTCAGTCACGTAAGACAATGGATCATCGAAGTCACATATTTGGATCCCAGTCACATTTGGAAAACTTGCCAAGTAAGCAATTATAATTTCTTGGGGAGATATTAAAACACACACACACACACACACACACACACACACACACACATTTGAATTGAGAAAACATCTGGAAATGAATGAAGGAGCCCTCATTCCTAAGTCTCAGTTAGGAATCCAAGAGAAATAAAGACAGTCCCCAAGAGTTCATGGTGCCCCTTTCTCCCTTTCTTGCAACTGAACCACACATCTTGATAATGGTTGTCTAATTCTTCTCCTATCAGAGCATGCAGATTCTTCCATATCTCTTGATTCACAATGAAGAAATGAGAATAATCATCAATGACACACTTACTGACATTTTTGCCATGTTCCATGACTAAGAGTTTTATATTATAAAAGAGTGCAGTATTTACTTTTCAAAAGGACCCTGTCAGACAGATATTGTTATCTCCCCTGGATAGGTTAGGCACTCAAGACTGCTCGGTCTCCTTCCAGATTTCAAGATCTCTTAGGGGAGCCATGTCTTGGCTTCTTTGACTATGCTCTTGAAGTTAGGAAATCCTTGAGTACAGATAGTGTTTAATAAATCTGTGATAACTCCCAGCAAATGCTCCCATGAGATTTTAGCTGTGGCTTTCTAGTCCTTATATCAAGCAGCTGCAGTAGCACCTTTCTGCAGTGGATACTTTTCTGTTCTATGAAGTCCACAATATTTCTCTCCTCACATAACCCCTTCCAAAAGCTGTTAGGCCCCTCTGAACCTGGACCACTGTAGTGTAGTTGCTTCCACAAAGCAGCTAAATCATAGCCCTAGTGCAAACCACTAGTAATGGATATTATGATACAACTGGTCTTTGAATTCACAGGTGCTCTGCCCCTGTACATCAGATGACTTCTGTCCCCCAGTGCAGATAGATGCCCATGAATCTACTTTAGTTTAAGCTCTATTCTACAAAAGTCCTTTTCTCCCCCCTCACTCATAAGGTAGGAGAGAATTCCACACATAGTCTCACAGTTTCCAAACTCTGATGACAGAATTTGCCACAGACCCAAATCTTCTACAAAATTCTCAATATTATTCATAGAGGACCCTATGCAAACAAAATCTTAGAAGTCACTTTGTTGCACCTATAATTTAATTTGATATGCAAACTAAATTCTAACAGTGACTCTGAGGTTATGTGGAATGAGGGTTGTAGGAGGGGTATGGGAAAAGATAAAAACCGTATATTCCTATTTCAGTATTCTCGGAGTGTGGTACAAGGACCATCACAATATAAATAAATGGGTGGTTTTGATAAAGTCTAAGTTGCAAACCATTCAACTAATTATTGGATGTGATTGTGATTGGCCCCCTTCCCTCACAAGAAAAACAGAAGATACAGGACTCTCAATTTATAAATCCCATCCTTCCCAAAGAAGCACACAGGACGATTCACAAAGAAAATGTATGATTTAAGTTGATTAATTATGCACTATTCAAGCCCATAAAGCAAACCTCCCAACTTAACCAATGATATATTCTAGGGATCCTCAAGATGAAGCCTGTGGATGTGCTGAAAGATATCTGTAAAACCCCCTTATGTTTTGTCTGGATAACAACCAGGGTTCTTTCTGTTATAAATGTCAGAAAATCCATCCCAAATTTGCTTAGCCAAAAAATGAATGTATTGAATTTCTTAACTGACAAATTAGTTTAAAACTGGACCTGGAGGTTGAAGTGATATTTAAGGGTTTCTGTTCTTTTTCATCTTTCAGATCACCTGTCTCCAGGTGATAGCCCTCAAAATCTTCTGTAAAACAGAAGATTTCCTACTTTGAGTTCAGCAAAGGAGAAGCTTCTCCTTCCTAAAGTCTCCAAGGTAGGCCAAATAAAGTAAAGCATTCATTCCTGCACCAATCATGTGACTGGAAAAGGAAATAGCCCTTACCCCACACTCCCAAAGAGCAAAGGGGAAGGATGTTTTCCCCCATCAAAAAAAAGTCCACTTGCTTTTGGCAGAAGTATGCATAGATATTATATGCACAAAGCAACAGATTTCATCATCATTCATAAATTTATTCCCCCCAACCTGAGAAGAGTGTCTATGGCTTTCATCAGTCTCGATGTGATACAAATCTTTGAAGTTAACAACCAATCAAAGCCTAGAGTTCTTTACATACAATGAAGGTAGTTATAAGCTGGAAGACAGGAGTTCTAAACCAGGAATGAGAAGGTACAGGTTTTTCTCCTAATCTTCCTAACAAATTCTTAGGAATTTCTTTTTTTTATCAGTGTTTACAAAAAGCAAAAATAATAGTATCAAAGAACCTATAAAACTTCTCCTTCCATAATATTCTTTACACTTGTAATTACTTTTTTAATGCCTGACTTATTAGATCAAAATTGTGAAACAAAAATTAAGTGTTAGCCACACGTGTAATTTTAAATTTTCTATTAATCAGATTAATAAAAATAAAGGGAAATTGAAATTAATTTTAATTATAAATGCTTTTAACCAAATACACTGAAAAGTATTATTATTTTGAATAAATAAAAAAGTCATTAGTTATTTTAAAATCTTTTTTTGATATATAATTCAAATAACATAAAGTTCACCCATATAAAGCATATAATTCAGTGATTTTTAGTATATTTGCAAAGTTGTGCAGCCATCATGAGAATCTAATTTTAGAACCTGAAAAGAAATCTTATACCCATTAAATTAGTAACCACTCTCCATCCCATCCCACCCCTAGTTCTAAATAATGTCTAATATACTTTCTATCTCTATGCATTTACCTATTCTGGATGTTTTATATAATGAAGGGAGAGACTACACACACACACACACACACACACACACACACATAATCACACACACACACACCCAGATAGGCTATATATAAATATAGAGTATAAATATAGAACTTCCAGTCCATAAAGTCAACCTACTATCTAGAGTAACCAGTTGACGAAATCAGACAATAAATCCCATAACAATAGGTCCAAAATGTCTAGGACTTGATTAATAACTGACACCTTTCTAATTCTTGCTCCCATTTCCAATTAGGCCAATCAGAGAAATCCAAATATTTACCCCTAATCAATTACTTGGATAACCTACCTCTAAGTAACCCACCTACAACTTCCCTATGTCAATAGCATCCATTCAGAGCATACCTGAAACCATCCTTTTTTTTCCCACTATGAAGTTTTCCCATTCTTCTTCTTGCCTTTGATTCTGCCAAATCCAAGCAATGGTGGCTGCCTCCTTTACCATAGCAAACTGAATAAATAGCCTTTGCTTGTTCTCATTTGGGTGGTCTTTATTTTCCACAGAACCATATAATGTGTGATTTTTGTGTCTGGCTTCCTTTCTTAGTGTAATGTTTCAAGGTTCATCCATGTTGTAGTATATATCAATACTTCATTCCTTATTATGGCTGAGCAATATCCATTGTATGGTTATACAATATACCATTTACCCATTCATCAGTTCATTTAGGTTATTTCTATTTTTTTACTGTTATGATTAACGCTTATGAAAATTTCTGTACAAGTTTTTGTATGGACAAGTTTTCATTTCTCCTAAATATATTCCTAGGAGTAGAATTGCTTGGTCAAAAGATAATTTCATACTCAACGTTTTAAGGAATAAACTATTTTCCAAAGGGCTGTACCATTTTAGAATTCACCAGCAGTATACAAGAGTTCCAATATCTCTGCATCCTTGTAAACACTTGTTATTGTCTGTCTTTTTTATTTTAGCCATCCTAGAGGTATGAAGTGATAATTCATGATTTCTATTTGCATTTCCTTTATGACTACTGATATTGAGCATCTTCTCATGTGCTTTTTTGCCATTTGTATATCCTCTATGGAGGTGTATCTATTCAAATCCATTCTCTATTTTCACATTGAGTTATATGTCTTTCCATTATTGAGTTGTAAGGATTGTGTATTCTGGATACAAGACCCTTATCATGTGTATGATTTGCAAATATTTTCTCCCACACCATGGGTTATCTTTTCTCATGTTACCAATAAAGTTGGGAAACAAGTACATTCTATTTCATTCTATTCTATTAATTTGTACTGATGGGATCAAATTATCTGGTGGGAAAAATCTGTGTATTGAGGGAAATGTTAGAAAATCTATATTCTAATTCCAGCTCTTCTATTACCCAAAAGGGTAAAATTTCATAATTATTAACTTCTCTGAGCCTTTATTTTCTCATATATAAAATATGGGGATTAAAGTGAATGATCCTCAAAATTCCATCCAGATATAAATTATATGGGTTTGATATATAGTACCAGAAATTGTGATACCTGAAATATAGCCACTTCATATATCAAAATTCTGATGTAAAATAATTGCTCTACAGTCATATATCATGCATATGAGTTGTGACTCCTAGTGCCATCCATCATATACTTTCCTCTTCACTTCCTTTCCACTCTTTCGTGCATTGATTAGTTACCACTGTTGTTCTGCATGTGCTCCAAAGTATATAAAAAAAATTAATTGGATTTCTGTATATCCCTACCTTCAACAAAGGATTTCACCATGGTACCATAATACAGGTCTTCCTCTTCCTTGACTTATGATGGGGTTACATCTGGATAAACTCATTATAAATTGAAAATGTCCTAAGTCAAAATGCATTTAATACACCTAGCTTAGGAAACATCATTGCTTACCCTAGCCTATCTTAAACACTCTGAGAAAACTTACATTAGCCTGCAGTTGAGGAAAATCATCTAACACAAGCCTATAGTATAACAAAGTGTTGAATACCTCATATAATTTGTTGAATACTGTATTCAAAGTGAGAGACAGAATGCTTGTCTGGGTACAGAATGGTTTTAAGTGCATCAGTTGTTTATACTTGAGATTGCAAAGCTGACTGGGAGCTGCTGGTCACTGCCACTGCCCAGCATCTCAAGCGAGTGTTGTACCACATATCACTAGCCCAGGAAAAGACCCAAATTCAAAATTCAAAATATGATTTCTACTGAATGTATACCACTGGAGCACCACTGTAAAGCTGAAAAATTGTTAAATCAAACCATCGTAAGCTGGGGACCATCTGTACCTGTCTTTTTAGAAGTCTCAAAGCCTATTCCTTGTACATTTAACAAGATAAACTATTTCCTGATCTTGAATGCACAGCCTGTTGTATATTATGTAAATTACAGATGATGTCTCCCTTTGTATAGCATAACCCTTTGAGAACAGAACTTTGGACATAATAATATAACCAAATATAGATTGGAGAAGGACTCTTCTCTCCGGTGAATTTCTCCTTCCTGTATAGATTAATTTCGCTGTTGCTTACTTCCCAGAAAAATTTCCTAGCCCTCAACCATATATTAAAGCTACCCATGCTAAATTGACTTCCATGATGTATTACACCTGGATGTGGAAAAAAAAAGTCATTCTTCTGACAATATACTTGATGCCACAGGTACTGCAGCTTTCCCCAGCTTGTTCATTGGTTCAAGTCCATTAATAAAACAATGATCAAATAGAAAGGCCTCAGGCGTAAACACAACAAGAGCAAAAATCTAGATGATGGTTTGCACTCATTTGTAATATATTTTTCCAGCATGTTACAAGATTTTTACCTTAAGCAAAAAGAAGTTGATGATTTTATAATAGAGTTTTCTTTCTAAATCTTTTTCTTTCTGCTTAAAAACTGCTGACTTTTACCACAGGCTCTCATGCAATTGCTTGCCAACACACATCTCTAAATTTAAAAGCTACTTCAATAATGCCTGGTTAATTGTATGGGCATTTGGTGGCAAGCAGAAGGCACAAATTATTAATTGCACAAAATGTAGTATTTGAATGCTATTCTTCTTTAAAAATCTCATTTTAAATTGTAAATAGTACTTATTTAATTCCAATTTTCTAAAAAAAAAAAATACTTATTACTTTATACTGATAGCGTCCTAGCAATTCAGAACTATAATTATGAGCTTTCTGGTCTTATAGATACAAATTTAAGCCCCATCACTATCATTTTTAATGGTGAAAGTTTGTATGCTACTTAAATTCTTTAAGCTTGAATGCCCTTATCTTTAAAATGTAGTGATAATAGTACCCACCTCACAGGGTCCTGATGAAATTTTTGAGATATAGCTTGAGGTGCTATACAGATGACTCTAATAAAAACTTCACAAATGCTTGTAAAGCACTGAAGAACAGGATCAGTATAAGCCTTGTTCTTGTGAATGCCTGTGTTCCTGCTTTCCCCTTTATACTACACTTTTGTCATTTTAGACCTTTGGTTCTGGAAGTGATCCAAATCAAAGACAGAGGAATACTGTATAAGATATGATATGATTGGTTAATTCCCTAGCCCCTTCCCCCTGATCACCCTCACATGTAAGCAGCCTGCCTATATTCCTGGAATCCGTTCTCACACCTGCATCCAAAAGAACACTGTGTTTGCTTTCTACTCTGCTTTCCTCCACCTCTATTACTTGATCTTTCCTGGTCTCGTCTCATTTCTGTGCATGGTCCAATCAAGTACAGCCCATGTCCATCCACTTTAGAAATTTTCCTGAATCCAAAACAAGATAGTTTTAAAATCCCTTATCCCCCCAATAAAAATGCCAAATGAAACTCGGAGCCACTGCATCACAAGTATTAGTCTTATTTTCCACCTGAGGTTAGAGACTGCTTCTGAAGCAATCTTTGCACCATTTTCAGAATTAAAGTGCAGACCTGGTTTTCAAAGTCCAGTGACAAAAATGTGGTTTTGGTATACCAGACATAGAACCTATTTAAATCAACTGCTTCTTTTGTCAGATTACTGTGGGTGGGTGGGGTAGATGCAGCCTTCTATTTTTGTTTGTACATCTTTATTTATGAAATGTTTCTCCCTTTCTCACTGGCTGGGTAGAAGTGGGAGGCCCAGCTTCATTATTCTAAAGGAAGTGCTAACACCAGTTGTTACTTAAAGAGCTTTTCTAATACATGTCTCCATTCTCTCAGGAATGCTATTCTAAAGAAATAACGTAAAAAGAAATTAATAGAGACGCCCAGGTGCTATATTAAAATGTCAACTCTGACCTTTCCAGATCAGAACAGCCATGTAACCATGATTAATGATTAATAGGTGAAAAGACACATTTAAAAATTACAACCTGCAGGATGAAGACAAGAAGGTATATGTTACTGGACAGGGTATGGAAAGCAGTCAGCCCGTTTCCACCCTCTTGACTATTGCTTAATAATTCTGGTTTAAAAGCTATGGTTTGGTCATTTATTCTTAAGTTTCTACCATATTCATTTAATTTATCAATTTAATATGTTTTTCTTAAATGCCTTAATATGTCGTCCAGGTTTCAGAAAGAGAAGAGCTAGGCAAGGATCCAGACAACGCAGCATGTACTTTCTGTCTTTACTTGTAAATCTGTCAATACCTCTTCCCAGGCAATTCCTAGAATAGGCTCAAGGAGACAATGCAGATGGTTGTGGACGTGCCAAGTACCTCTCTTCCAACACTGTGCTATGGACAGGTGACACTGTAGTTTTTGCCTTGTGTTTACGAGATACAAAAATGAGGCTGAAATAACCTAGGTAACCAATTGCTGGTTTTTAAATATTGCAGCCCTAGCAGATTCCAATATCTGGGGAGAAGGCTTCTGATTCAATTTCATTAACCACTTACCTTCACATCTTCCACACACATAATGATACACACACACACACACACACACACACACACACACACACTGGTTTAAATGATCACATACATACATGCTGATAAGGTCCTAGGGAAACATTACACATTGATGGATGAAATACAAATTTGTACTATTTTTAGGTGGAGCAACTTGGCAATATCTGTTCCATGGTAAATCCATATAGCCTTTGATCTAGCAATTTCTTTTCAGGTATTTTTCCTACAGTTATACTACCACGTGGCAAATGTTAGAAACAATGTAGAGGCCCATATGAGTGCCCGTGGTAAATAAACATGGCACATTCATAACTTGGAATGCCACACAGCTGTAAAAAATGAATAGAAAAGCTCTGTCTATATTGATGTGGAATGATTCCCCAAGATATATTGTTAAACAATAACAACCATAAATCTCGATGCAAATCAGTATGTATTTTAGGAAAGAAATAAAAAAGAATATGCATATACTTACAAATACATACATAAAATATATTTTAAAAAGATATACAAAAAATTGATAATAGTGCTTATCTATTGTTGGATTGCTAGGGCTCAGAAGTGGAAAAAAGTTTTTACTTTATATCATTTGATGTCTTTTGAATTTTAAACCATGAAAATGTATTACCTGATGTAGGAAAGAACGTTAGGGTTCGAAGCCAGTAGCCAAGAAAGAATTCTTGAGATGTCTTTGGTGCAAAAAACTGGTTTTATTAAAGCCTGGGGACAGGATTCGTGGGGTGGGCAGAAAGAGCTGCACTGGGATTGTGAGGAGTGGCCCATATATACATTCAAGTTCGGGGGTGGGGGGCGGTGGTTAGGGATAGCGTAAGTCTCTAAGGAATTTTGGAAGAAAGGTTTCCAGGACCTTGAGGGGGCTAGCTATTGTTGAGAAAGGTCATTTATTACTGTCTAATAAAACCTTAGTCATGAGACCCTTCAGATGTATCTCAGTGGGCCATATGCTTGTGGGATGATTGCCAACACATATCTTGGGGGGTTTAGAGATAAAGGAAATTTCTAAAGGAATTTTTATACATTAAAGTAGACTAACAGGATCCTGGGGGCAGACGGGGTGGGGGGGGGTGGGGGGTCAGGCTAGGATTGCCTTTTGCCCTTAGCAAAGTATTAACATTGAGGCAGTTGAGTCCCTAGAGAATGTCACTCTGCCTGTTTCAAGGACTTGTCAACAGGCTGGAGATAAGGGAATTTAATAATTTTTCTTCTGCCTTTGTTTCTCACATCATTACCTATCTAAAAAAATTTTAATTACCCTTAAATATTTTAAATAAGTTTAATATAAACATTTGTTCTTTAAGTCCCTTTTTAGAATAATGCTTATCTTAATGGGGCCCTGAAGATGCCTCAGGTGTAACAGAATCCCAACCAGGCCAGGAAGAAAAGAAAAGACTAAGGGAAGGAGCACTCAGCGCTATTCATCTGGTATGTTCTTAGTGGGAATCATCATCGCTACATCTTGAAATCATCAAAAGTTACTCTTGAGCCATTTTAGTGAGAACTCTCAGCAGAAAGCATTATGAAGGGAAGCTCAGACATGACAGCTGTCCTGGGTTCCTCACATCCTACATTCTTGTCCCAGTCAGAGATGGGCTTAGCTCAATTTATTCATAGAATAAGTAGTTTGTGGAGTTTGAGGTCTTGGACCTCTGTGGGAATGGGAAAGTTGAGGACTCAACATGCTTGTCTTTGACTAAATGTGAATTTGGAGACACGTCATTCCATACTTTCCCTTCTCTTAGGGAAGTTTTATTCATACCCAGAGCAACTGGGTTCAGGTAATCTCAGACGACCTGATGTGAACAAATGCAAATTGCCAGGGCTTTGGTACCAAAGGAAAGTTAGTAATAAGCCTGAGAGTCAAAAGCAAAACAAAAGAAAACAAAAGAGCACAACCAACCTGCATCAGAAACCAAGCTGATATTTCTTTCCCTCTTTAATCATAAAAACTTATTTCTAAGAAGAGGTAATTAGAACAATGTTAATTTCCAAACCACTTTAAATGTTACTTTAAAAAATAAAGAAGACAGTTCTTCATTTGAATTGGTCTCAATAAGCTTTAATTAGGCAATGTGAGCAACTGAGCTAATTAGAAAGTGTATCCTTGTTTAGGTACATTCCCATCAATGTGCTTTCCTAAATGGTTTTCATTTGAAAAGAGATCATTTCTTAAAATTCTACCTAAGAACCTTCTCTTCGTGGATAAGGAGTGAACAAAAAGGTGTTAAGCAGGAAAAAAAATGAAAGTGAATGTTGTATTGAGGCTTTAAAAAATACAAATTAAATGCTTGTCTGTGTCAATGAGTCAATTGATTGACCCTACTCTGAGCTCCAAAATATCTGAAAGATGATCTCCTGCCTGACTCCAATTGGGAGATGTTTACGAGCCCTTCAATTTCCATTTAGCAGGAAGGAATGGATTTATTACCGAAAGCTTAAAAGTTGCAAAGGGCTTGTACCAGATCATATTAAATTTTGGATGAATACGTATAGGAATTCAAGTTCTCTTTTACTAACTGTCTAAGTTTAAGGTCAGAACATGTTTTGAAAGAAAAACTTTATAACCTACACTGGTGTTCTTATTTCCAATGTTCTTCGTAATTTTATTGCTACATTATCGCAAACTCCTCACCTTGGAGATGCATCTGGTCTTATTTTCACTCCAAAATACCCAACATTTTGGAGGGGAA
>NW_024426885.1:20463936-20496440 GCF_017311325.1 Ursus maritimus | reverse complement strand
CCCAAGATGATATTCAAATCAGCTAACAAATTACAAAAAATAAAAATAATACTTATTTCCATTTACTGAATTATGTGTTTGGCTCTATACTTTGTGCTTTACATAGATTTATTGAGTCATTTCAACTGACCTATGAATATGCACTAATTTTATTCCTAATAACATTCTTACTTTTGTTGCTTCCCAAACTCCCAAGCCCCTAGGTCCTCTTTTCAAGCTAACTCTATCCAAAACACTGAAAAATTCCATATGAGGAAGACCCCAGGAAAATCCTAAAAATATCAGAACTTCCACTTTTCTTCCTCAATTATACACACACAAAAATGAATTTACACACTATTCCTCTGAATCAGCAATACAGCATATATCTGATCAAAGAGTTCTTTCAGTCCTAGGAAAGTGGGGTGAGGGTTATATTAACAATTTTTTTTCTGGCTACTCAATGGTATTCTGTTGGACAAGGTCATACAAACTGCTTTGGAAGCTGGCCCCATACAATCGGCTAGCCCCTCTTTGCACAGTACCACACACATCCCAGATTATAAAAAGTTTTTCTTGAAATCGCCCCTGTTCTACTTGCTAACCATATTGGCTGCCATGGCCATCACCTCTTACTTTTGATTTTTAATTAATTTTTTATTGAGATAATAGTAGAGTCACATGCATTTTTGTAAGAAAAAAATGCACATATTGCATGGAGCACTGGGTTTTATATACAAACAATGAATCATAGAACACTACATCAAAAACTAATGATGTATTGTATGGTGACTAACATAACATAATAAAAAAAATTTAAATGCAAATAAATCCTGGGTGCCCTTTACTCAATGATATAGGCTGAATTTTGTCCCCCAAAAGATATGTTGAAATCCTAATAACCAGTACTTGTGAATATGATCTTATTTGGAAATAAAGTCTTTACAGATGTAATCAAGTTAAGATGAGGTCATTGGAATGGATCTGAATCCAACATGACTAGTGTCCTCATAAGAAAAGAGACAGAAATGGAGACACACAGAAGGAAGTCAAACATGCAAAAATGAGTCAGAGATTGAAATGATACTACCATAAACCAAGGAATGTCTAGAGCTACTAGAAGCTAGAAGAAACACAGAAGTGTCCTTCCCAAAAAGCTTTGGGGGAAGTATGGCCCCACCACCATGATTTCAGGCTTCTAGCCACCAGAACTGTAAGAGAACAAATTTCTCTTCTTTTAAGCCACTGATTTGATGGTACTTTGTTACCACAATGCTAGGAATCTATTACACCCATTTTTCCTCAATTAGTAACATTTTGCAAAACTATATCATAATATCACAATCACTATATTGATCTTGATACAATCCACCTTTCTTATTTATATTTGCCAGTTTAATTTGTACTCATTTGTGTGTGTGTTCAGTTTACACGATTTTATTATATGCATAGGTTTTTGTGTCCACCATCAAGATAATGAACAGTTACATAACCTCAAGGATCTCTCATATGGCCTTTTTAGAATCACACCAGTCTCCTAGGATTGTATAGGATTGTACAGGATTCCATCCTTAGCCATTTGGAAGCCAATAATCTGTTCTCTAGCTCTAAAATGTTATTTCAAAAAATGTCATATAAATGAAATTATATGGAATTGTTTGTTTGTTGTTTGTTTTCCACTCAGGTTAAATCCCTAGTGATACAACCAAGTTGTTTTATGTTTCTATCTGCAAAATCTTGTTGAAATTTTGATAGGAATCACATTAAACTCATATAATAGCTTGAGGACAATTGGTACCATTATTATGCTGAGGTTTCCAATCCATGAACATTTTATATATCTCTGTTTATTTAGGTGTCCTTGATTTTTCTCATCAACATTTTGTAACTTTTATTATGCAGATTATGTATGTTTTAAGTATGATCTAAGTATTTTCTTTTCTTTGGAGCCATTGTCAAACTATAAACCCAGTTTGCATTAAAAAGGAGATTCTGGGGCGCCTGGGTGGCGCAGTCATTAAGCATCTGCCTTCGGCTCAGGGCATGATCCCAGCATTACGGGATCGAGCCCCACATCAGGCTCCTCCGCTATGAGCCTGCTTCTTCCTCTTCCACTCCCCCTGCTTGTGTTCCCTCTCTCGCTGGCTATCTCTATCTCTGTCAAATAAATAAATAAAATCTTTAAAAAAAAGAGAGAGAGACTCTGATTTCTTAGATAATAAGGATTGCTTTGAAGTTTTGTCAGTGTGTTTTAATGTATCTAAGCTTATTCTGATGACCAATTTGCCATCAAATGTTACACATACCTTTTGTATATGATAAGATAAATTGAACATGCATATCAAATTAAGTTTATTGTTATCATTGTTGAAAGTCTGGAACTTTAAAAAAACAATACAATCAAACTCTAACACTCCAGACCTTCATTGCTAGCAAGATTCTTGGATTCTTGGACACAGAGCAAAGGGATGAAAAAAAAGAAGGAAGTGACACCCCCACTCCCCAACAAAAGCTTGGGTCTAAGGATGCCTCTATCTACTCTTTTATCACCCAAAAACATTTGATAGATAAAAGAGAATTCAAAATCCTTATTAACTCATTTGGTCTTAGTTGCAGTGCGTGCTGCAATGTAAACCAAAGTAAAAACATGGTACAAAGAGGAAGAAAGTTTTGACTAAGCTGGGAAAACTGACCAGGCTGAAAGACTAACTCTTGCATGTAGCTAGCATTCCCCAATATGGTGTGAAGATTTAGCAACCTCAGAAGAGTTTCAGACAGATCTTGATATTTATAAATATCTAATTCAGTAGTGAAATCATAGTGTTCAATCCAGGTGGGCACAAGTCCTATGGCTCTGAATAATTGTTCTGTTTGCATCAATATGCCAACCTATAACTAGTGATGAAGGTACATAACCCTCAAAATAGGATTATGATAAGGTCAAGGTAGAGTGTCGGAGATCCAGGGACATACTTTGTCTTCAATAGAATATCAGGTATAGGGCAAAGAAAATCTAGATATAGGAAAAGAAGCAAAGACTGAATCAATGGTGGTAAGCTAGGTTTGAGAAGGTTGTGTCTTGATAGGTACTCAGGGATACTGACCACAAAATAGGCACAATTAATGAGAGATCTATGGCAGGCAGGTAACCCTATGTCCTGGAGGGCTGAGACTACTGATGAACTCAGAGTTTAAAGGCAGAAAGCCTTTGTAATTTTAGCTATTTGTCTTGACCAAATTTTTTGAGGCAGTAGGATTGTAACCACAGCATCTCTCACACCCAGCTCCCCATTGCTAAAAGTTCACTGAATGTCAGACATGAATATTCTGTGACTCAATCCTCCCAGGGATCCTAAGCAGTAAGCACTATTATTAATTCTATTTTAAAATGAAACACTGGAAGCAAAGAGAAGTTATGGAATGTGTCCATGGTCACAGAGACAGAAAGTCAAGACTGACTCTAGAACCTACACGCTTAACCACTAGATTATACTGCATTCTTTTTTTTTTTTAATTTTCTGGACCACATGAGCAAAAACCAACCTACTGGCCCTAATGCAGAGACATCACTGAAACTATCCACTGTATCAAATCAACATTTTCTTTTTTTTTCTTTTTCTTTCTTTCTTTCTTTCTTTTTTTTTTTTTTTTTTTTTTTTTTTTTTTTTTTTTTTTTTTTTTTTTTTTTTTTTTTTGCTCCTGGGTTTTATAGTAGCAGGTACTATGTTTTCCTTTGAATACTAGAGCATTTCAGAGACATCCTATGAAGATGTAGTTGCTTCTATTATGTTGAATTCAGTCAGGATGTCAGAAAAAAACAGAGATTCTTTCATATCAACACACATATGAGAGTTTTTTTTTTTTTATTCATCTCACAGAAGCAAAAAGACTGGGATAAAGGCAATGGGTAGAGCAATGGAAGTTATCAACCATTCTTTTAAAATATTCTGAGATAACTATAAGTTCAGAAGCAACTGTAATAACACAGAAATTCCATGTGACCTTTAGCCAGGTTTCCCCAGTGGTTCAACCATTTTCAAAACTTATATTTGTAAATAATAACGTTATTAAATGGCATGATACATGCCATTTTGAAATATACCAACAACCATTGGACAATTGGGATCACCATAATAATTTTATGATATGGCAATGAGCTATAATTATATTTCCTCCAATGCATTAGTCCTAGATTCAGATACTTTTATTTAATATAACTACGGGTTGTTTGTGAATTATCTTTCAAACAAATGAGGGTGTGATAAATTATTAGCAACCTCTAGCTAATAAATCCAGCACATTCTTCACAAAAAGCTAATTTATTTAAGTATATGTATGTTTGACAAATGACTCCTGCTTGGATGATTTATCAACTTAGTGTGAGATGGTGTTACAAAAGCCAGCTAGTAATCCTATTTTGCATTTGGATCTTTCATTGAAGGCTGAGAGAAGGATGGCAGAAAGTATAATTCTTTTCTAAGACATTGAGATTTAAAAAGAAAATTTTGTGTTAAGTTCATGTTAAGTACATGTTACAAATGAGTACATGTTAAGAGAATATAGTTCAAAAAATAGAAAAGTTATTTTAAAAACCAATAAAGAAACACAAATTTTTAAAATCAGAAATCATAGAAATTATAGATGGTCACTGATGAGAGAAAAAGTATCATTAATAGTATATAAGCTTATTATTAAATTGTAAACCCCACAATTACTAGTTACTAATAATAAATCAGTTACTAGTTACCAGGATTGTTACAAAAAAAAAGAAAAAGACCAACTGTTGCAGCCACCCACAAACAATCAGATTATAATGTATATGTCTAGGTCCTGAACAGTGATTTACTTTTTTAATAACCACCAGTGATTTTAATGTAGAGCCAAATTTGAGAAACACTGGTAGTGATTATATTCTTTGATCGAGAATCTCAATGTATTAATTCATTCTGTAGCATTAATGTGTAATTGTGGTAATATCAATTTATGGCAATCAATATGTAGGTCAATATTGCCATATCTTTATCTACATATCATATATCTATCTCTATCACACATACATACACATGATATAGCATAATCCACTGTCCTATGGGTTCTATTCCCAGCACTATACTTAAGCAAGTGATTTAACTTTCATGCTTTCCATTTCTTTATTTGTAAAATAAATGATTAATCTAAATGACTTTTAAAATCCTTCTGGCTCTAAAACCCTAATCTAAGATTAGTGCTTAGTCTTTAGGGAAGAGGGCAGAAACCTCATATTTAACTGAGGGATTATACTCAGTGCCAGTTATCCATGCCACAAGAGATTTTGACATACTATACATCCCTCCTTACCACTACCAATAATACACACTAACAACAGGCAGAGAAAATAAGATTATAGAAGCCAGAGATGATCTTCTTTTTTTTTTTCATTCTTCCATAACCTCTCAGGTAAGATTGCTATGAGCAGGTGCTCAAGGAAAGCATTTTCAGGTCCCTAATCAGTTTTCAGATATAACAGGCTCTTTCAGCTATCGATTGCTGCATAAGAAACTATCCTCAAACTCAATGGCTTAAAGCAATAACTGTATCATAGTATCTCATGAATTTACGGACTATTAAACTAGATGGTTCTTCTACTCTATGAAACACTGACTGAGGTCATTCAATGGTACTCAGTGAGCTACTCAGCTAGTCTGGGGGTCAAAATAGTTTTACTCAAATTCTTGGTGCCTTAAACTTCTTCCAAGGCTGGGTTCAGTTAGGAACCTCTTCCTCTTGGGGTTTAGTCTCAGGACTAAGCATTTCTTATAGTCTTAGGGCTTCTTCAGGTCATCTCTCCAAAAACACATCAGACTTCTTAGTGGTGGCTGAGGACTCCAAGACAGTATATTTTTAAGGGACAAGAAGAATAAAGTTCTGGTTTCTTAAGACTTTGGGCCCATAAACTGGCATAGGGTCAATTCCACTACATTCTATCTGTCAAAGCAGTCACAGAGTCCACCCAAATTGTAGGGAAGGAGAAATGAAACCCAACGTCAAAATGGAAGAAATTCAAAGAAATTGCACCAACCCTAAAACAGTGACACAGTCTACCAAGGCATCCATCCAACATAGGGAGGTATTTAATTGCACTGCATTCAGAGAGTTTTAATCCTAGCTCTACGACTCTCTGGTTCAGTGATTTGAGGCAAACAATTCTCTGAACCGAGCTTGAAATTCTGGATCTGTAAAATGAGGTTAGTGATAATACTGCATACATCATAGGATAATTGTGAGAATTAAATAGGAGAATTTGTGAAGTGAAAAGTACATAGTATCTGGCACACAGATGATAGCTATAATGTGATTATTACTTATAAGAAATTCTGCTCAGTAATTCAGGATGCTAAAAAGATGTTTCAGATCAGGGGTATATGTGTGAAATGTTTATATTCAGTAAAGGTGAGTGCTCTAGAGTTGAGAGAAAGAAAAAATTATTTCTGATTTAATTTCTCAGAGAAAGCTTCATGAAGCAAAATCCTGAAGGCTGGTTATGGTTTGGCAAAGAAAGATGGGAGGGATGGACACAGCTGTGCTCTCCTTTTGAAAGAGAAATGTACTGACTTCCCCAATAATATGAGGAAATGCTTAAGTCTGGTTCACAAATTTATTTCTTTTTCTATTCATGAAAAAACAAATGAAACATTACTATGTGCCATTTGTAACCATATGGGTGACTCTCAATTTCACCCACATTCTCCCTCATCCACCTTCCTGAAACACTCATTCCCCTTCTTAAAAGAATCTATTCAACATCACATCCTTTGTAAGGATTTCTCTGATTCTCTTAGGCTTAACGAGTCCCCTGACCTTAGAGTCCCATAGCACTTCCTGCGAATTTTCATTGTACATATCACATAATATTGTCATTATTTGTCTAGGTACAGTACCTGTGTGTATGTCTCCTCTCTTCACCACCCTATGAATGCTTTGAGGGTGGGACCTGTATAATGAGTGCACACAGGAGGCACTAAGCACATGCATCTAGTTTGGTAATAACAATACACCAAAAGGGAGCCATACAGATCAACATGCCCTATGTCCTTGCTGCTCAAGTATTGTCCTTAGACCAGAAGCTTCACCTGGGTACTTGTTAAAAATGCAGAGTCTCAGTACCTGCCCAGCATCTATTGAGTCAGAATCTGCATTTCAGTAAGAACCACAGGATATCCCTTTGTACGTTTATATTTGAAAAGCATTGCCCAGGCATAAGCTGCAGAGCAGATGCTCTTTGTTAAAATGTACTTTGTGTTTCCTGATAAGAAATAACTGAAGACATTTTTCAAACCCCTTTCCCCATTTTTGAAGCCAAATAATAATCTAGTATAGTTTGGTTAAAACTCAGAAATTTTCTTTTTGACATCTATATATACATTTTTAACTCATGGACAAATCTGTGGTTTGCCCTGGCGTTGATGCTAACAGTATCCTCAATACTTGTGAAGTTTCACTCATTATTCAGAGATGGAAAAAGAAGAAAAAATCTGCTTTAAGAAAGCATACCTTCTTTTTTGGCATTTCATCTTTTTTATTTGAAACTTCTCTCCTGGTTTGTTGTTCACACCCATTGCATTACCTGGGGAAGGTGATGGTGGATGGAGTGGGGAATGGATTGTTCAGGAGAAATGGATCTCTAGGAAAACATCAACATTCTCTTAGAAAGCAAAGCAAAAAGAGTATGTCCTTTAATCTGACTCTGATCCACAGCAAAAGGTGTGGCAGGAGCAATAAATAAGAGTCAGTGACCCCTCCATCTGAGAGCCAGATGGTATTGCTTATCGATTGGGATTCAGGAGAGATGTCCTGGCTTGGAGCAGCAATCTGCCACCCTGGAAATGCTGTCCAGTGTCCTCTCTGGTGTCAGGGAATGTATTTCATTCCAGAAAGTACCTTTCTGGTATCAACATGCCTTTAGGAAGACAAGTCTTATTCAAACCCCAACATCAACAACAGTGATGTGATTTCCTTTCATTTATTAAGTAACTTCCCCATGTAGCAGGCATTATCCTAAGTGTTCTACCTGCATTAGCTCATTTCATCTTCATAACAACTTTGAAAGGCTGGAATTATTATCCCTGTTTTATAGAGGAGATTGAGATTCACAGTGGCAAAGTGGTTTTTCTCAAGGTCTTATGTAAGGATCATAGTTTTTGATCATCAAAGTTTATTACATTTGATTCTTAGGTCTAAAATAAATTGTTGGAACTAATGTTCCAGAAGATGTGGTAATGGGCACTAGAAAAACCTTAACAGAAATGTAGTCAAGAGAAACATCAGGGACTACAATGTCCAGTAGATGAGGACTGATCTATAACAAAGTCGGTTAGATGCTAACACCATGAGATATAAATGGACCATGAGATATAAATCCTTCACAAGTGTTTTGATTTGTAACCATTGGCCTCCATAGTACTTAGTGGAGAGAAGACCAAGAAGAAGGCTTCACAGAGAAGCACTCCAGGACCTCACAAGGCTGGGCCCAGCAGATTCTCCTACAGATGGTCCAAGTGAAAGTGAGGTCCTTTTTCTGGGAGAGAGAGCAACCTCTCAAGCATCAGATCATGTGTCTTGAGTGAATAGGTCCACAAACCCCCTCTAGCTCATCACTATGGAGGCTGAGCTCTTGCTTTTTTTGTTTGTTTGTTTGTTTCCAGGTGAAGGTGATCAGATTATATGTAAAAATGTGACAAGCTCTTGTCAGTTACACCAGGGTTGGAAGGTAGAGAGAGAAGGCGCTTTGAGTCCCACTCAGAGAACCCTGTATACCTCTGAACAGTTACCATTTAAGTGGCCAATACATCAGAATGACAGTTCAAAGTGAATGTCATTTTATCCCCATTATGTGTTCCAATTATAGTGTCATTTTTATCACCATGAGATGACTGGGTCATCTTTCATGACATTCTACCTTACAGTCATATTGTTGAGTTGTTTCCTCACCTTTGCAAAATTCTTCCCCTCCTTCCTCTGGTTAACAGTTTTTTCTTTGTTTGCTTGTTTTTTAAGTGCTACTATTTGTATTCTCACCTATGGCATTAAGGCATTTTTGTTGGGGTGACCTAAAGCATTATGCACAACATAGCCACATAACACATTCCAAGCTGAATGCCTGTCCCCAACTCCATTCCATGTTGGAATTTTGCTGTGAAGGAGAGGAAAAAAAAAAAAACAGAAAGTAACTTATGAAATCAACAAGCTAATTTTTGTTCTGAGAATGAAAAAGTAGTGAAATCCACCTTACTCCATAAGGAAAATCAGAAGGGGATGGAAAGGGCACAATGGGCAGAGTAGTGTGGCAGGGTGCCAGAGGGTGCAGGCTCTCCCATCAGACAGGAGTAAGCCTGAATCCTGACTCCATCATTTGCTGGCTGTGTGACCTGGAGCAAATCAGACTTCAAGTCTCAATTTCTTATTTGTCAGTGGGGCATACCTTAGCTAACTTAAAGGGATTTTGCAAAAAGTAAAGAATAAAGGAAGGGAATGGACTAACAACTACAGAGTCTGTGTATCCTAGGCTCTCAAAATTATAAGCTGAATTTGTAAGAAAGTATTAAGTCCCCTTCTTAGGTGGGGTTCTTTGGAAGCAGACTCTGGAATGCAGGTTTTCCTGAAGGAGGTTTATTGAAGAGTACATTTACAATCAACACATGTAAGGAAGTGAGGGAAGTGAACTTGGGAGAGGGAGAGGTGGAACTGTGATATAAGCTCAACCACAGGTTTCTGCTGGCCCCAAGGGAATCTTTGGAGTTTAGTTAGTCCATCAGAGTAGTTTAAACGGAGACAAGGGAAGTCAATCTGTTTCCCATCATCCCCATTACTGGAGTCCTTGGGGAAAATTATAACTTTGGGCAGGACACCTCCCTTCAGCAGAGGATAGCTCTGGAGAGGGACACAGAGGTGAAACTCAGCAGTTAACACTCCTGGCAAGTGGAGGAATGAGTGTCTCTGTCCTGAAGCAGGAGTCTGGACAGGGAACTATATTATCCACTAGAGATCCCAAAGTCCCATTGACAGAATTTTAGTTCTAGGCCCTTGGAAGACTCCACTCCTGTCTAAATCTAATAAGACAATGGCAGCAATGTTTGCCTTTGCGCTTCTGAACAAAACCTCAGGGCTAGCCTCTGTCCTACATTTTATCATGATGCAGAATATCAGCTTTGTACACCCTAAAGTGAAAGCATCGGGTGTGTAGGAATTGGAACAGTTTTGTCATTAATAGATGCACAGTGTCTACCACAGCCCCTGCATATAATAGGGGTTCAATAATTATTGAGTAGTGAATGAATGAATATACATAATGAACTGAAATTACCCTAAAGACATACGCAGAAGCAGCCTGTACAAAGGAATCATGGAGATTTTCTTCACCAAAACACCAGATAGGTGCTTAGAAGTTGCTCAAGTTGCTTCAGAGTGTATTTCGTGTGTTTCAAACAAACAAACAAACAAAAAAGCATCAAAAGGCTTATAATAAAGAAGAATGAAGAATCCAGAGAAAAATATAATTCTGGAATTTAGTCTGTTTATATCCCATAATGAGTATAGCAGCAAAGATGCTTTTTACAATAGTTTTTAAAGCTCTGCAGGGTTAGAGAAAAAAAAAAGTCAGAAATCCATTTCCCTGGATGGCAGCTACCAATTTTCTAGCCATCAGAAAGGAGATACAGAATTAGCTTCATAATATCTGTTATTAAACAATGTCAGCCTAATATTACTAAGAAGATACATACAAGGCACAGGGGACAGCTACTTATCCAGTGTATTCCATGGATACATTGGCCTGGCTAATGCTTTTCACATTAGACCACAGGTTGAGGTGACACCTGCCTAGAGCTTGAGAGGAAATAAATTTATGTAGCTGAAAATTACATGTAGCCTTCCCGGTGAAATACCATTTCTCACATTTCAAATTTAACATGATTTACATGATGAAAAACACATTTATGAGCACCAGCTAGCACTTTCATGCCTTTGATTTTAAGTAATTATTTTTACGCTGAAAGATTTTTACTGTTTTCCTATTACTTTTGCCCATAAGCATACCAAGTTATTCTTCTCCATTCTCTCTCTGTTTAAAAGACATAAATAGAAATTTCTGCAAAAATTATTTTCAGAGGCAACTGATCGCCCAAAAGTTGATCAGGAAAGAGTGTGCTCTGTTTCTGCAGCCTGAGGAGCATACTCCAATCTGACAGAGCCTGGCTCGGTGACAGGCAGGCAGAGTCACACGGATGTCTGAGTTCTATTTAAATCACCTTCCAGTGTGTTCCCTGAGAGCTTTCACCAAGACCAGTGCTACAGTTCCCACTGAGCTCTCTGCTTCCTCTCTTGGCCTCTTTAATCCACTCGCTACACAACAGCCAGACAAAGGTTATTAAGCATAAATCAGATTTTGTCACTTCTTTGCTTAAACTGTTTCAATGACTTCCCCTAACTCTTAAATGAACCCAAAAGCTTAAGCTGTGTCCTTAGTGGTACTCACGATCTGACTCTAACTCTTCTACCAGGATAACTTTATGAGAGTTTTGAGACACCAACTGAAAGCACATAAATTGGTATTTGCCTACATGGTCATGTCTAAGAGATTTGTCCTGGAAAGTGACTGGCAGGTCTCCAAGCACCCCATCTCTGATTGACCATGAACCACTCCTCTCTCTGTCCTTATGCTTCTAATCTATATCTTAAATAAGCTTCTTCTTCTTTGTTTGTTTGTTTCTAAACTTGCCTGTGGCACTGAAATAGGACAGAGACTATAGAAGTGGCTTAAATCTGAGACTTTGGGGAAAAGTATAATTTCTACCCTAAAGATTCTTGCATGTGATCCTTTTATAGCTTCTAATTTAGCATCAAAGATTGACAGCTTATGACAACATTCTAAACCAGCCTAGCCCATTAGAGGAACATAATAGGAAGCAGAAAAAAGTTCTTTATGTGCTTAAGCAATGAATTTGGTGTATAGGGAATAGCTCATTTGCTACAAGCCCCATAAGCTTTCTTGCTCTTCGTTTGTTCATCTGTTAGTGTCTTTTTCACTGCTGAGGCCCAGACATGTTTTGTTGTGTTTGGGACTATATGGGACCGGTCAACATTTTACTTCCATGAAATTCCTGTGGTAATCAACAGAGCAAAAACTTTAGAAACCCTCCATGGTTACTGTGCTTTTATTAGGAACCGGGAGATAAAAGAATTTATGGTAGGGGTGCCTGGGTGGCTCAGTCGTTAAGCATCTGCCTTCGGCTCAGGGTGTGATCCCAGAGTGCTGGGATCGAGCCCCACATCAGGTTCCTCTCCTGGGAGCCTGCTTCTTCCTCTCCCACTCCCCCTGCCTATGTTCCCTCTCTCGCTGGCTGTGTCTCTCTCTCTGTCAAATAAATAAATAAAAATCTTAAAAAAAAAAAAGAATTTATGGTAACTGCTTGAGTCCCACAGGAGGTTCAGGAAGGAGAACCCTGGCCAAAAACAGCAGATGGTGGTGATGGAACAGCAAGGTCTGGAGTTGCCACTTAGAAGCTGCACAAAAAAAAAGAAAATGTAACGAGCAAAGATGAAGCCCAATGACCAAGAACATCTCAGACCCACGTGGAAGCCTCCTCCCTTCCTTATTTGTTTACTCAACAAATATTCAAGAATATGGTCAAATCTAGTGATCTATTTAGCTACAGCACACAGAGTACTTGAGCTCTATTATATAGAAATATTTATAATTATTTAATGATATATAATGCCTGTTATTAATTTTTAATTAATATATGAGATCTTAAACTCTTCTTCTGAAACCTGTGAGAACAAGTCATTTGTCAATCAACCAAAATTTTCAATGCTAGCATAATGAGAGAAACTTCTCCATCTTCATCAGATTTATTGGATGACACCATTATAGCCATACCTCACACTGACATGCAATTTATAATAATGTGAAGGTATTAAATTTATAGTTGGGTAATTAAGCTTAGCTATGAAATAAGAAGTGATAGAGATCATGTTTTCAATAGTTTTGGAAATACATGTTGGAGGAACCTATCACCTGAAGGGAGCTATTTCTCAAATGTGCCTCTTCTGTGGTTTCAGAAGAATAAAAACTTTGCAGTTAAAAAAGAACTATAACTTCTCATAAATACATATGCAGTGTCATCAAATGAACAGTCTGAAGGCTGAGCAAGGAAGGAGGGGAAAAGTTCTTATATACTTTTCCGGGGGAAGTTCTTATATACTTTCCCTACGAAAGTGAGAAATATACCACTTTCATTAGAGAAGAGAAACCCCAAAATCATCATCCGTATGGTGAAGTTAGTGGTTATAATAGTCTGACTTTGAAATGTTTCATTTTGAGTGAATGGTGAAAGCCACTCAGCAAAATCTGAAGGAGGAGAGCTTTAGAATCATAGTCTCCTGCTCTGGGATTCGTGCCAATTCCCTCTCTCTGCAGGATGTAATCCCTTCTTGGATTCAGAATGGTGTGCCTACTAAAAAGGGTCTCTGAGGAAGTCTTGAAATGTTTTTGGGAAAAACACCAAAAAATTACCAAGGCCCATTGATCTTATTCACCACAGCCAGAGCACTTTTAGAACTAGACTTTTGATTACAGTACTATTTTGCTTTCCACAATATTACTAAATTTGAAGATTTAGGCAACCTATTTAAACTCTGCTCATTTTCCATATCTATCAAATTGGTTAATAATCCTACATTCTTGGTAGAGTAGTTTTGAATTAAATGAGTAAATAAAACACTCTAGGAAGAGCCTGGCTTAAAGAGAAATTTTGGTGGTAACTATCACACTAACATCATCATCATCGCCATCATTACCATTGCAATGATCAGTCATCAACAATAAATTCTGAGCTACTCAGGGTTGCTTTCATGGTGGAGGAAACTTTGATGCCTCAGAAAGTAACACTAACTCTATTTCCTGGATATTTTGCTATATGTTTCACATTCTGAGTAAATAAAATGATCTCTACAACTTTGATAACATATGTTTGGACTTATAGGCTTGGTCATGAGCTGAGAGCATCCACACATTGGCTAGATATCGAAATGGAAAACCACCTCTGAGATGACATGTATGAAATTCTTCCCAACAGGAATGCTCCAAACTGGATAGTAGCAAGTACACCAATCAAAACCTCCCTTTTTAGAACGTGAACACAGAGAAGTTAGCAATGAGCAGTATGGTCAGTAAGCTTGAATATAACCAAAATGAACCTGTGAGGTTTCTATGGCTCTAACTGAGGACCTAGAAATCCCAGTCTTAGCACTGATAGCCAGTGTTTTAGAAGAAAACATCTTCTGAAAGACATCTCTTGCTGCCCTATGGTGTGTGTGTGTGTAGATCTGTATCTATACCTATATCTAATCTATCTGTATGCCTACCTAGAATACATCCCATTGGTGAGGTGCAATTATATATGTCTCTTCTTTTAAAAGCCTCAGTGGTATTATTATATGTCACTCACAGTCTAGGTCTCTTATTTCCTGTCTTGGCACACAATTTCAATCTCCTAGCATGTGTATATTGATCAGAAGCCTTGAATTTTGTCCTTCCCCTTATCTATTTTTCTGTTACACTACCCTATTCCTCCATTACTGTGGCTACCTAGGATCAATCCCAATGAAGAATATCCCTACAGTGAGAGGAATTAGTTCAGAAATAATTACTTTGTAGAATTTTTGGAAATTTTCCACTTCTAATCTTTGTAATTCTTTTGGAACTGTCAATCATATGATCCCTATTTTTCCAGCCTCAGGGATGAGCCCCTGACTCAGCCTGTCCAAAAGAGTATCCTATCCCCCTAGACCTTATAGTGATTGGTCTGTTGTTGGGCACTGTACTAATTTTCTAGGGCTGCCATACCAAATACAACAGACTAGGTGGTTTAAACAACAGAAATTTATTTTCTCATAGTTTTAGAGGCTAGAAGTCCAAGACCAAGATGGCAGCCAGTTTCATTTCTCCTAAGGTCTCCCAACTTACAAATGGCCATCTTCTGACTGTGTCTTTACACAGTCTTTCCTCTGCGTGTGTGCATCCCTGGTATCTCCTTGTGTATCCACATTTACTTCTCTTATAAGACCACTCAGATTGAATTAGACCCCTGTGATTGTTAATTATATGTGTCAGTTTGGCTGCTTCACAGTCCCCAGATATTTGGTCAAACATTATCCTGTGTTCTTCTATGTGGATATTTTTGGATAAGATTTATATTTAAATCTATGACTTTGAGTAAAGCAGACTGACCCTCCATCATGCAGGTGCACCTCACCTGATCAGCTGAAAGCCTTCATAGAACAAAAGGCTGACCTTCCCCTTGCAAGAGGGAATTCAGCCAGCAGACTGCCTTCAGACTTCAACTGTAACATTGGCTCTTCCTGGTTTGCCAGCAGTCTGCCTTTGAACCCAAAGTGCCACTCTTTCCTGAGCCTTCAGCCTGACAGACTTCCCCACTAGATTTTGTGCTCCCAAGCATCCATAATCACATGAGCTAATTCCTTAAGTCTTTCTGTATATATACATATCCTATTGGTTCTGTTTCTCTGGAGAACCCTAAGACAGGCCCACACACATGACCTCATTTAATCTTAATTAAACTCACAAAACTTAACAAATTCACATTCTAAAGTACTGAGGGTTAGGGCTTCAACACATGAATTTTGGAGGGAAACAATTCAGCCCATAAAATGAAGGCCAATCATAATCCTTTGTTGGCATTGACACAGATACCAAGACAGAAATATTTAACTCTTATGCTGGAATGATAAATTTAAAAATCTTATAAACCCAGGTCTCCTAGATGCCATCTTGCTGCCTGATAGGGAGCATATTAAGAAGGAAATCAGCTCAAAGGAAATTAATCCAAGATGTAGGTGGAGAAAACCCTGTACAATATCATACGAAAAATGAAATCTAGCTCCATCTAAGGTCAAATACTGGACTTTCAGATATGAAAGCTAAACCTAGAAATGATCTTTGATGCTCCTAAATATAATTAAATATAATTTTTTTTCAGTTACATGTCTAAAATACCTCTTGACTATTATTATACCCATTTTATCTCAAGTTAGCTCCCTTTGGTCTAATCTCTCATTGCTCCTTGACTAGACAATTATAATAGCCACTTGTCTCTAGTCCCACTCTCTATCTTCCATACCAGACTTCTGATAACATGTCCCGTTCTCTTTGGGAATCCAACCCTTCCCCTACTCTTTCAATCCATGTGGCTCCGTGGTGTTAACTCCATTTCAGCAACCTGGGTGCCACATAATCTATATCTAGCCAGTTAATAGTACCATGGCAACAGCAACTGACACAGGAATGAGCACGTGACCCAGTCAAATCAACCAGAGATGATAATGTTTAATTCTAGGGCTTTTTCATTACCATTAAAGGAGTAGGAGCACATTTCAGTCTGCAAATAAACCAGAGGAAATGTAGCCCAGGAATGACTAACACCCAAATGTGACCAAGAGGAAAATCCTCACTGACAATGGAGTTAACACAAAAATGATCTTAATAGTGTTAATACTGAGCAACAGTGTAGGAGAAAAACCAGACCCTGAAGACATCTTTTAAGCTCTTCTAAACAGCTATGCTTGACCCTACTGCCAAAGACTGTGATTCAATAGGTTTATGAAGGAGCCCTAAAACTTAAGTTTTGAAAGTACTCAGATAATTTCTATGAAGTCCTTATACAGAGTTTCTTTTGTGAAACCATGACACAAACACTTTTCCTCTGACTTAACCCCTGACTCAAATTTCCCACTAACTCCGCTTTTTGGCCAGGTGTAAAGGCTAAACAAACCTATCAGGTTCTCTGTGTAGCGCAGTGAGTCTGAGTCTATGCCTTTTGAGCTGGAGGTGTTTTCACACCAACTTTTATACTACTGCCTTTTATTTTCCAAATCCATGCCAGATGGTTTTTATATTATTTCTAAATGTATCCATTTAAGATGGGTCCTAGAAAAGATAGTGTTCATTGCCTCACACAGACATACACACAAATTTGAGTCTTTCTCCAGTAGTTTTCTTTTAATGCTAAATTTACTATAATACATTTAAATAAAGTTGGTGCTGATTATTTTGAGTTCTTTCCTTGATGATTCTAATAGCAAAGCATATGTTCATACTCACGAAAAATGTTCTCTTTGAATCAGTCTGTGGATTACCCTGTACTTGTCTGTCTTGTATATTTTATAATAGCCTTTGGCCAAGGGTATGCAACCTGATACAACACTGTTCATTTCAGAAAGATGGGTAAAGCATAAATGTCACTGCAGAAAAAAAAAGAACAAATGTCACTAAGAAACAAAGGGAAAAGCTGCTAAAAGGTGTATATAGGAATGGCAGGTAGAGCCTTGAGGTCTGAAGGTGACAAGAGAGAGATTGTGCTGCAGATGGAATATTCTCTAAACCTAGTAAGAGTTTTCACATAATGGGAAAAAATGAGGAAAGTAGAAAAAGACAGTGAAGAGAGTGAGAGGCAGAGATACGTGGGAACATCTATAACCCACAGATCTTTGGGGCTTCTAACATCAAATTTCAGAGCTTAATCAGCTCCCTTTCAAATTTTTATCCCTTTACCTCTCATACCAAATCAGAAAATAAATTTGGAGTGAAAGGGTAACTTGCAGCTAGGGCAATATCTCCATTTCATAATTAATCATATTAATAACAACTCTTTCACGAAAACTTTTATTTCTATGACTCATCTTTTCCCCGAGACCAATCTCCAAAAACTGCAAGAAAGTGGTTTTATCATTATTCTATGGAAGACATTTACTCAACCTGTTGTGAGTGAAGATTTCTAGTCTGAAACAACCCCATACTCAGGCTTTCCTGACCCATACACCACCCAGCCATGAAAAATATTCCAAACCAATAAAAATATTCTAACCATAATTTAAAAAATGAGAAGAAATCATATTATGGAAATTGTAATGATGCACAAGATTGTAAAGGACTGAATTTTATTGGGACTTCTATCCCTTCTGAATGACCTAAGTGTATACAACTCCTATTTGCATGAAGGGGTGTGTACACATCAACATTTGTCCAAGGTACGTGGTAGAAAATAAATTTTTATTGAATGAATGCCTGAATGAATGAAATGAGAATAACTAGGAGTCCAAATCAACATGTAGAACAATCTTTACAGTTTCTTCCTTAGCTGTGTTCACATTATATTATATTGCCTTTCATTAAAGTTGGCTCATTTGTGCAGTCAAGTTTAGAATGGGACAAAAGCATAATTGTCTTAGTTCAGACCTGAGCCCCCCACCCCCAGGAAGCAGGCAGGAGGACAGCATCTGCACGTGATTTATTAAGGGGGCATTCCCAGGAGAAACCAAGAGGGGAGTGAAAGAAGCAGGGAGAGAAGGGAAAGAATCCAAGAAGCATTCAATTTTAGGCATCATACTAGCCTTCAGCCTGACGGCAGTCTGATGCAGCACAACTACATCACAGAGTTCGTCCCATCTCAAGGCAGGAGAACTGCGCTTTCATACTCCTTCAGGAGTGCCCCACAAGTCTCCAACCAGAATAAAACTCCCAGGCATTTCTGGCTTCTGGTTTGCCTGATCAAAATAGTTCCAAAAGCCCTTGATAGGCCTCTAAACAGTTTGCAAGTGCAAACCCTTAGGAGAAGCTCACAGAAACACAGGAATACAGGACTTACCCATGGAATTGGTATAGGAGATCTGGGGGACATCAACAATATTTTCTACAATATTTAAAACAAATGAGAAAAGATGAAAGCATGTACTCTATTATCAAGCAGAACTGAGTGTAAGTCTTCCCTGAGCACTTAATTGCCTATATCACATTAGGCAAGTTACTGCCTCTCCTTGATCCTTGGTTTCCTCATTGATAGTAATACTTGCCCTACGTTTATAGGACTAAATTGGAAAATATATATGAAGCAATGTAAAACTTTGCCTTCTATATGATAACCACTCAATAAATACTAATTATCATCACCATCCTTCTCACCATCCTCACCATTGCTAGTGACAGAACATTTTTTTTGGTAAATTTCAATATTTTGACATTTCTCTAATACCTAAATTCCAAGCTGTCTTATTTTGCTTCGTTTTGTTTTTTTTCTGGTCCTAAAATATGTAATTCTCAAACTCAATTTTTCAACCTCCACAAATATTTTAGCTCTCCTCCTTCATCCTTCTCTTCCACATCTGTCTAATACTCATAACTGTGTTACTCTTGACTTTGACTTTGGAGCCAACCAACTCACTCTTTAGCCAACACTGGGCTGGTCCAGAGAGGGGTGTGGATCCAAAAGTAATGAATATTGTCAGTTATCCACATTCTGAAATTAATGGAATTATTGCCATCAACTTGGAAGACCTGCCAGAAAGCAAAAGTGACAGACTTCTGGCAAGGATAATGCTGGTATGAGCAGGCATTCTTAAAACACAGCAGGGGAAAGCCTGCAACATGAAACCCTTGAGGCTCAGCACTGCTGAGGGTCTTGGAGAGCCTCATAACATTTGAGGTATTGTTCCAAATGGCTTAGCTGGTAAATTAATTTCTGATGCAAATAAGGAAGGATGAGAAGAACAGTGTGTTTTCAGGGGAACATTTTCTTGGGCACTTCCAATACTTAGCAAATCGGAAGCTGAGAGAACTTCAACTTTTAAGGCTCCCACAAGACTTGTCAGGTTCATCATTGGTTCCACTTGCTTGGGTCAGGACAACCCCCCTTTTCTTGTTTGGAGAGTCAAGTATGATCCCATGTAACATCTTAAACTCTTCCCTGGATTTTCGGGTCCTTGGCCCTAATCATGGAAGGGCCTGGCCTTTAATTATGAATATTATGCCCTTAACTATGGAAATATCTGATAAATACAATAGATTCTCAGAACGTGGCCCCAGCACTGAAGACAAGGGCTCCAACATGGTACTCCAGGCTTAGCAGGGGAAACATTGCCTGTCAACATTTGTTATTGTTGTTGCCAAGATGCCTAATGACATAATAATTTGAAGATAACGGAAATGAAAACCAAATTACTCACATTCTTTGAGAGATTATGTTTCATATTAGAAAATAAAAAAGAGTTTGGTCTATTTTTCTCCCATTCAAGTGATCTATAACAGAATCATCAGTTAACTTAAGATGCAAATTTAACATAGACTAAAGATTCTTTGTTGAGAGATGCTTCTTGGAGGCACACCAATTGGATATGTATTGGATTTTATGTGACATTTTACAGCTATTTCTTTGTTCATCTAGGATTCCAAGTTGGCAAAGGAGGTGTCAGGAAATAATCACAGTTGCACCAAATTATCTTAAGTCTTGAAAGTGATAGCACTAGAGCTTAAAGCCAATCTTGAAGGCACATACAAGCACATATGGCCCCAATCTGTAAATATGGTAGAGCATTAAATGAATAACGTACTGGAACATAAATTATTCAACATTCTGTGGATTACTTGTGGCCGTATGAAAAGGCAGGGTGGGAGGCATCCATCATTTCACAAAATTCAGCTCTGCATCTCACCTCACAATGAAGAAACAACAGAGCTTTATGATGGTAACTGCTGCAACCTAGCCTCTTGCTCCCTTACTGATTAGCTCCAAAGAGGAAAAGGATATGAAGATTAAAATTAACGATACTGCTGTTTTGCTGTTCTTGTATAAAAATCTGGAGAGAGAAATTAAGGGAAAAAAACTATAACGCCAAATATTTTCCAAGGCCCAATGAATCAAAGATGTCTTAGGTTTTTACAACTATTATACTCTCCACAGTGTGCTTAGTGTTGAAGGACAAAACTGTTTTCAGAGAGAAGAGTCTAGTGGAGAAAGCAAGACTATAATATATGCAAAGTATACTGAAAGAACACAGGACATGCTGCAGTTGTCAGAAAAAATCTTCAGTGGAGGGATATATGTGACAAAATGCTCATAAAGGAGACCAGTAAACCCTCTTGTCTGAAGCAATGTCAAAAGATAATTACATTCCTTATGGGAAAAAATTATTAAGCTGGTCCCTAGGTACAGTAGAGCAACCCCAATTTTCAACTGCCAATTTCTAAATTTAATTTTCATTCTAAAGGGTCCTTTAGAAAATGGGGAATACTTATAACAATTTCTATATAGTAATTATGCTCCTGTTCTGCTCTTTGTGTTGTTGTATCAGTAATGAGAAAGGTCCCCAGGACCGATGCTTCCCCTGGCCCTCCACCTGTTCAATATTGCCTTCATCCATCAGAGCACAACTGAAGTACTGATTTCTCCATGAAGTCTTCTCAAATGATTCAATCATTTGTTGTTCATTTATGTTTCAAATGGCAATCTTGTTTCTTCCAAATGGATTGTATTATATTTAAAAAAAAAAACCAGAGTCTATGCAAAACAAAACAATATTAAATGTTTATCAAACTGTATTATTTCCCTAATGGAAAAATGAAAGACTAAATATTCTTGCCTCTAGGTGAAGTCATTTGATCACTTTTATCCAATAAAATGTTAGAGGAAGTAATACTCACTATTCCCAAGGCTGATACCTAAAAATCCACCCATTTATGATTTTTCTGTATTTCCCTTTCCCACATAGAACCGTATGTTGAGGATAGCCATGTCCAAAGATAGAATAAGCTTGGATCCTTGAGTCAGTGCTTAGAGAAGAGCTACTCAAGAGTACCCCCTGACAGCAGGAGTCTCAGAAATATGAGTAAGAAATAAAATGTTATTATATTAAGTCACTGAGATTCCATGATCATTTACATAGTAACTAATATTTATAACCCTATTTAATATAGTATGTCGTTTTTATTTATTTTTTTACTTTCTATTGAAGTAGAGTATACTTCAGTATGTTTTGTTTTAATAAGTATAACATATACATATGTTGTATATACATACCAAAAAATGCCAAAATCAATGTACAATTTGGTGAATTGTCACAAACTAAATACATCCATGCAGCTAGCCCCAATATCAAGAAAAATAATATTATCTGCTTCCCAAAAAGCCACCCATATGCCCTCCCAAAACAATAGCCTGTTAGAGTTAACAGCGCAATGGCTTCCAACAGCACAGATCAGTTGCTACTTTATAGAAATGGAATCATGAGACTATAGTTGAATGGGTGGGTTACCAGTAGAGACCTCTCCTGAGACACACAGCTCTTCACATTGGACTTGGCCTCCCAACTGCAGTGCCCTGAGCACTTCATCCTCTATACTAAAATTAGTGGTTTCTCAGGTCATAGACTACAAGGAGAGAGAGAGAGATGGCTAAGCACCAGAAATTCTATGTGGCTGAGTTGAGAGTTCAAAGGCACCTAGGGAGATAGCAGGGACAAAGGTGGGTGCATAAGCATCACCTAAGGCTTTGTTCTCAAATCTCACTGCAATGTGCCAGTGAGCTTGTGTTGCCCAAATGAACAAAGAGAACTACTTCCTAGACAAAGGCTCTGCTATCTCAGTAGTAATTTATTCTAATCCCAAACACTAAATTCAGTTCATTAACTCTTACCACCCTAAAAGAGACAAGGTGAAGGCCAGGAAGAACAAAATTGAAAAAAAAAAAAAAAAGAGGGAAAATAAAACACAAAGGAGCACATAGAGATTAAATATGCAGATGCTGGAGTCATTCAGAGCTAGGTACGAAACACTCATACATTCGATTTGTAAACTAATACTCTGATTCATTATTTTTTAGTATCTGGATAATATGCCAAAGTGCAGCTGTTCTGTAATTAAGTAAGCCATTGTGCCACTGGGATAAGTAGGTGGCTATAAAGCAGGTATCACCAGGGAGCGTTTCTACAGACCCTCTCTTTGTACTCAACTGCTTGCCACTAAGTACAATGCTGTCATAAACATCCTTGTACATACACCTTTAAAAACCTGGAGATCTTATTTTTATGGGAAAGATTCAAATAGTGGGCCTTCTGGGACAAAAGGTTTATGTAGTTTCAAGTTTTAACAGCTGTTACAAGATTGCTTTCAAAAAAATTTTTGTGGCAATCTACAGGCTCATCAGTAATGTACGAGTATCCTTTTCCCCAAATTCCTGCCAGCAATGTGTTAGCCTTCTTAATTTTTGTTTGCTTTTTACTTTTCCCAACATACAAAATAGAGAAAATAGCATAACAAACTCCCAAACACTCATCACCCAGTTTCATCGATATACTACCTCTGCAGCCTTATATTTTTTAAAAGATTTATTTATTTTAGAGAGAGGGAGAGAGCATGCATGAACAGAGGAGGGGCAGAGGAAGAGGGAGAGAGAGAATCTCAAGCAGATTCCTGAGCGTGGAGCCCAATGAGGAACTCGATCGCAGGACCCTGAGACCAACGACCTGAGCTGACACCAAGAGTCCCACACTTAACCAACTGTGCCACCCAGGTGTCCCTGCAGCTTTATATTTTAATTCCATTTTTGAGGCACCATTTATATCTAGAAAAAAATATCCTTTTTAGTGTATAGTTCTATGAGCCTTAAGGAATGCATACCACAGTATAACCACCCAGACAGTCATGATACAGAGCCTTCCATCATAATATAAAGTTCCCTTGTGCCCTTTTATAATCAAACATTCCCTTCACATCCTAGTCCCTGGCAAGCATTGGTATGTTTTTCCCCTATATTTCTGCTTTTTCCAGAATGCTATAGAAATGCAATCATACAGAATGTAACCCTTTAAATCTGGTTTCTGCAATTTAGCATAATGCATTTGAGATTCATCCATATCATTACTCTAACAGTAGCATGTTCCTTTTTATAGCTGAATGGTATCCAATTGTAAGGGTGTGCCAGAGTTCATTTATCCATTCACCAGTTGAAATTTGGGGTGACTATGAATATAGCTGCAATAAACATTGATGTCCACCAAGTGTTTGTGTGAACATAAGTTTTTATTTTTCAGATAAAACCCTAAGAATGAAAGCACTGGGTCATACTGGTTAGTATATATTTGATGTTATAAAAAACTGCACACCACCAGCAATGTATGAGAGGTCTAGATTTTCTGTAGCCTCACAAATATGTGGTACTGTCAGCTTTTTTTTTTTTCCAAGTCACTCAAAAATGTGAGTAATGTTTTCTACTGTGGTTAAATTTGCATTTTCCTAATGATGAATGATGCTGAGTACTTTTCCTTTACATATTTGTATTCTTTGCTGAAACATTTTTTAATTTTATTTTTAAATTAGATTGAATGTTTTCATATTATAAAATTTTGAGAGGTCTTTATGTATTGTAGACACATGTCCTTTATAAAACATGTGTTTTGAAAATGTTTTCTGTTTCCTCTTGTCTTTAATCTACTTAACAATGGCTTCACTTCATTTTTAAAATTTATACAAGTAAGTTGAATTGTTGGTAGTACTGTTCTATGAATTTCAACAATACAGAGGTTCATGTTAACACCACAATAATACAATAATCAGTGCAGAGAAAACTCAATTACCAAAAAAACAAAAATAAAAATAAAACAAACTTTATAAACCACTGATACATTTTCCAAATCTACAGTGTTATACTTTGGGGAATATTACGTACATATAATCATATAGTAGTAACATTTGGAGATTACATTCTTTCACTTGCTACTGTGCCTTTAAGACTCACGCAAATTATGTATACAGCAATTCTGTTCCATTCTAATGTGGAGTCTGAGTTGCATTCCTTGTATGGATGTACCTTAGTTAGCTTATCCCTTCACCTATCAGACATTTGGTCTTTTCCAGTTTGTGACAGTTATTAATAGAGCTGCTATAAATATCCATGTAGAGATTTTTGTACGAACACGTTTTTATCTTTTAAGATATATTCCCAAGAGTAGGATTGCTGGGCCCACAGTACACTATGGTTAACTTTATAAGAAAATGCCAAACCACTTTCCATTGTGACTGTACCAATGTTTATTCCCACCAGCAATTCATGAAGAGTTCTAGTGGCTATGCCTTCCTTGTCAGATCTTGGGAATGAATGTTTTATTTAACCTTTCTATTAGACGTGTGGTCGTATCTCATGATGATTTTAATTTGCAATATATAATGACTTTAAATATCTTTTCATGTGCATATTTGTCATCTTCATATTCTTTTTGGGGAAGTGTATGTTCATGCCATTAGCTCTTTTTTTAAATTGATTTTTTGTTTTCTTTCTTTTTTCCCAGTATAGTTGACGCACAATGTTACATTAGTTTGAGGTACAGAATTTAGGGATTTGACTTAGTGACATACATATACACACTAAGTTTTCCCTATCCGTTCACCTATTGATGTACACTCAAGCTGCTTTCATAATTTGGCTATTATAAATAATGCTGCACTAAACATAGTGGCGCATGTATCTTTTCAAGTTAGTGTTTTCATTTACCTTGGCTCAGTATCCAATAGTGGAATTATTAGATCATACGGTATTCCTATTTTTAATTTCTTGAGGAACCTCCGTACTGGTTTCCACAGTGGCTGTACCAGTCTACTTTCCCACTGACAGTGCATAAGCTTTCCTTTCTCCTCACATCTTGGCCAACACTTGTTTCTTGTCTTCTTGGTTTTAGCCATTTTAGCAAGTGTGAGATGATATCTCATTGTGGTTTTGATTTGCATTTCCCTGATGATGAGTATGTTGAGCATCTTTTCATGCTGTACGTCTTCCTTGGAAAAATGTCTATTCAGGTCCTCTGCCCATTTTTTAAATTGGATTGTTTGGGGTTATTTGATGTTGAGTTGTATAGTTCTTTATATATTTTGGACATTAACCCCTTGCTGGATATATTGTTTGCAAATACGTTGTCTTTTAGTTTTGTTGAATGTTTCCTTCACTGTGCAGAAGCTTTTTATTTTGATGTAGTCCTAATAGTTTATTTTTGCTTTTGTTTATTTTTGCTTTTGTTTCCCTTGCCTTAGAATACATATCTAGAAAAATGTTGCTACAGCCTATGTCAGACAAATTACTGCCTGTCTTCTAGGATTTTTATGGTTTCAGATCTTGCATTTAGGTTTTTAATCCATTTTGAATTTATTTTTGTGTATGGTGTTAGAAGTAGGCCAGTTTCATTCTTTTACATGTAATCATCTAATTTCCCAGCACCATTTATTGAAAAGACTGTCTTTTTCTCATTATATATTCTTTCCTCCTTTCTCAGATAAACATAGCTTTATTTTGGGGGGTCTCTATTCTGTCCCATTGATCTGTGTGTCTATTTTCTGTGCTAATACCATACTTTTTTTTTCAGTTTTTAAAGTTATTTATAAATTCCAGTTAAAATACATTGTAAAATATATGGTTTGCAAATATTTCTCTTTGTACTTTAGAGTCTATTTTTTCATTCCCTTATATCTTTTACAAAATTAACATTTCAAATTTTAATGGAGTCCAATTTCTCAAATTTTCTTTTATGCATTGGGTCACATATACAAATTCATCACCAAAGTCACATACATTGTTCTCCTGTGTTTTCTTCTAAGAGTTTTACAGTTTTACATTTTAACTTTAAACCAATGATCCATTTGAGATTACTTTGAATATGTAAGATTTAGATGAAGATTTTTTTTTTCTTGGTTTTGTTTATTGTCTATGTATATTTAATTGATCCAGCACCATTTGTCGAAAAGGCTATCTATTGAATTGTTTTTGTAACATGGCCAAAAACAAATTATCTGTATTCATGTGGATCTATTTCTGGATTCTATTCTGGTTCTTTTTTTTTTTTTTTTTTTTTTAGCTATATATCTCTCTTTGTTAGTACCACAATCTTGATTGCTATAGCTTTATGGAAAATCTTAAAAACGAGTAACATTACTCTTTCTCAAAGCTGTTTTAACTATTCTAGTTCTTTTGCCTTTACATATAAATTTAGAATCAGCTCATCTATATCTACCAAAATAAAATCCTACTGAAATTTTATTAGCATAAAGTTAGCTCTATAAATAATTTGGGGAATATTTGTCATCTTTCCTATGATGATTTGTTAATCCATGAATATGGTCTGTCTTTCCATTTATTTAGCTCTTTTGAATACTGTTATCAGTGTTTCATAGTTTTCCACATACAGATCCAGTTTATTTTTTGTTAGATTTATACATAAATATTTCATTATTTTTTAGTTTATTGTAAATAGTATAAGTTTAATTTTGGTCTCCAAATGTACATTGCTAATGTAAAAACATCCAATTAACTTTTATACTTGGACTTTATCCTGTGACTTTATTAAACTCACTTACTAATTGTAGGTTTTTAAAAAATAGGTTTCTTGTAAATTTATGTCACCAACAATTAGGGATCATTTTGTTTCTTCCTTTCCAATTTGTCTATTTTTTATTTTTCTTGCTTTATTACACAGGCTAAGACTTTCAATTCTATTTTGAGTTCAATAGGAGTAGGTTTCTATCCTTCACTACATCTGAAAGAGTAAAGGAAGGAAAGGAGAGTTCAATTGGATTGACCTGTTGGTATTGAGAACCAATAGTCTTAAAAGCACTCAGACACATATTTGTGGCTACTCTCAAAAGACTGTATGATTTGTGCTACAGAACCCGAGGAAAATACTGTGGGACACCCAGGGTGGCAATTATGGAAGACACACAGGGTAAAGGACTCTTGTTTCCACCACTGCCACGCTCTAATCATGTGGACCAGAGGCAGCACCATATTCTGAGCAGAGATGAGCAACAGCTGTAGGGGCTCATGCCCAGTGATTAGTTGTAGACTATCTATAAACCAGAGCCCGGTTCATCTCATGTTCCACATGAGTAAGTGTCACCCCAAATTAGGGTGTTAGCACTATTCTGGAAGCAAATCTCAGGCAATCTTGTGAAAGAAATATTGTGATGGTCAACAGGAACATTCCACTTGCCAAGTTGCTTTTCTGAGTCAGACCCTGACTATGAACCCCTGGGACAGTCTCATAGTTGAAGTCCCAGAGGTCTTTGGGGCATGTAGTCAACTCCTTGTATGGGGTGATGGTTGGAGTATGCTTCCAAATAAGAAAGACCAGAAACCATGTGGATCTTGGTCAAGCCTGGGGCACCACGCCTGAATGACACTGCCATATTGGTTGGTCCTAAGCACCTTCAGGACTCCAATGTTTAGGGGATCCTGAGGCATGGGTCTAAACTCCCAGGATCACTCTTGCCTGAGCTTATGGGTAGTCCTGCCACCATGCTTGAGAGTCCAAACAAGACTATACACAATGTGAAAGGAATGGTTCCCACAGAAAATTTAAGAGCTCATTCCTAAGCAAAGAGAAAGGGATGCCTGGTTGTCATAAATAACAGGCATCAATTGCAGATGAATATGGTAGTATAATAATTATAGTTAATATTCCTTATAATTAGAGATATGACTTACAGAGTATTCACTCTGTTCCAAGCACTGTTCTAGACAATTTTCATATTTTAACTCATTTTACCTTCAAAACACATTATGAGGAAAATAATATTATTATCCATTTTTTACAACTAAAACAACAAAAGCACAGAGAAGTAAATGATGTGTTCAAGGTCATAGAGCAACCAAAGGGTGGAGTTAGAATTTGAACCCAGGCCATCTGGAACCAGGGTCTCCACCCTCAACCTCCCTTTTTACTATTTTTCGAATGTGAAGTCCATACTCAATGGAGAAGTACACCAGAGAGTTTAAAGCAGAGGGAAGAAAAGGCCTCAAGACATTAAGTTCTTACATTTTCTATTTTATTTTACTGTATTGTTTTATTCTATGTACTGTTTTATCCCATTTACTGAAAGTTTTTTCTAATAATCATTTGATAGGTAGATATATATTCATGGTCTCACTTTCACTGAAGGCTAGGAGATTAACATACATACATGCACACACAGAACACAATAATTTGTAATGATTTAAACATCTCCAAAATTATAAGGCTTTAGTGCTGGTCTTACCAAAAGATCTCTTCCTTTCTTACTAAAAAATGAGACTCTCTTCTTGAAAGCAGGTATGATCACTAATGCCACGTCAGTTGAAGTCCCTCATGAAAATATTGAATAGAGTCACATAATTGGAGATTTAGCAGAACAGAGTAGGTGTTAGACAGTGATAGTAAAATCAGATATGGCTATTATCTCAGCGCCTGCAAACCTAGGCATTTCACACTAGAAACGATTTACCAGTCTCAGGAGGGACAAAGAAAAAGAAGCCTCAGATAGCATATTTACAATAGCCAGCATATCAGTATTCCTGAGATGCTACTGCAATCATCAGGGTTCAGTCCACCTAAAGCATATGCCAAGGACATACAAAAAAGAATGTCAAATAAGAAAATTTTGTTGGATTGGGTTCTAAAACAGATGTCCAATAGCAGAGCTGATATAAGAACATCATTTATTATCTCTATTCTTCCTAACAGTGAGCATTCATTATGATTGTGACCTTAATTTTGTACATGCTACTCCAACTGAAAATTATATTTACACGTCAATGGCACTGATATTCTTATTCCAATCCCAAAGCTTAATATTAATTTAAAACTTTTTAAAAAAAACTCTTCCTCATGAAATTTTAAGTCATTATATAATGTATCATTATATTCAGGTTATTCTATTCTAATTGCCATCATAATATAAACCAAAAATCTTTAGTAAATATGCTTCTCAACGTCCTTTCCATATCCATGAAAATCTCATTCATACCCACCCATCTGTGTCTTGGAGGACAGAGCCAGCAACTGTTTAGAAAATAAACGTTGTTAGAGAATTGTAATACAGATGGGGATGAAATGATGGAGGGAAGAGAGTATTAGATTGAAAACAACATTTTAATATAAGATTATAGATAGAAATCTAGGTGAAGATGGCAGAGGATGTGTTCAAGGTCATAGAGCAACCAAAGGGTGGAGTTAGAATTTGAACCCAGGCCATCCCAGTCCCCTGAGTCGAGTTGGATAGGTACCAGACCAGCCTGAACATCCACGGAATCAGCCTGAGACGCAGGAGGATACATCTGGATCTCTACAAATGAACATCTCCAGCGCTGAGTATTGAGGTACAAAGCGAGGAGCCGTGAAACTGCGCACAGATGTCGGAAGATAAACGGAAGGGGGAGGGAGCCGCCGCATTCAGGTGCTGGGAAGCGGTAGCCACCTGCATGGGGGAGCAGGTGAACTCTTGGACCGGCACCATTGAGAGAGCAGACTGGGACAATGAGCCGGGGAACTCGTGCCTCCAGACTGAAACGAAGCTCTGGTGTGCTCCCTGGAACCAGACTGAGACCGGGAGCTCTGGGAGCACGCGGGGGTGGCTGGTGGCTGGGGGTGTTAGAAACACAAAGGACAGAGATGCGACGGCCCTGGAAGTGAGGGCTGGGACGCGGGTGTGGGGCACACATCCCGGGACGCTGCAGGGTTGAGCAGCACCAACAGAAACAGAGTTAAAGTGGCCAGAATATCAGTGGAGAATGGTCCGCGATCCCTCTGTTCTGAGACAGAGACTGAGATTCGCCCCTGCTGCTCTGACTCTCAGAAGAGGCACAGCAGACTGCCAGGGAAAGCCGCCAGAGAACAAAAGCCTGGAAATACCGGCTCACAGCGTGCCCATCCCCATCCCCCCTCACAGGGGACACGGAGACTCTACCCAAACAGGGTTGCCTGAGTATCGGCGCGGCAGGCCCCTCCTCCAGAACACAGAAGGCAGGCTGAGAAATCAAGAAGCCCACATCCCTAAGATCCCTATAAAACAAGGGCGCACAGCTTGGGTCCCCGTCAACAATTTGGGCTCTGGACAATCCCGCAACCTCTCCTCATCAGAATGATGAGAAGGAGAAATCCCCCCCCCCCAGCAAAGAAAAGACAATGAGTCTGTGGCCTCTGCCACAGAACTAATGGATATGGATATAACCAAATTATCAGAAGTGGAATTCAGAGTAACAATGGTCAAGATGATGTGTAGACTTGAAAAAAGTATTAACGAAAATGTTAATGAGAATATAGAATCTCTAAGGGCGGAAATGAGAGCAAATCTGGCAGAAATTAAAAATTCTATGAGCCAAATGCAGTCAAAACTAGAGGCTCTGACGGCCAGGGTTAATGAGGCAGAAAAACGTTATCAGCGAATTGGAGGATGGGTTAGTAGAAGAAAAAGCTAAAATAGAATCTGGACTGAAAAAAATCCACGCTCAGGAATGTAGGTTACGGGAGATTACTGACTCAATGAAATGTTCCAATGTCAGAATCATCGGCATCCCCGAGGGGGTGGAGAAAAACAGAGGTCTAGAAGAGATAGTTGAACAAATTGTAGCTGAAAACTTCCTAATCTAGCAAGGGAAACAAACATTCATGTCCAAGAGGCAGAGAGGACCTCTCCCAAGCTCAACCACGACAAACCTACGCCACGTCACATCATAGTGCAATTTGCAAATATTAGATCCAAGGAGACAGTATTGAAAGCAGCCAGGGCAAAGAAATTTGTCACGTACCAAGGCAAAGGTACCAGAATTACGTCAGACTTGTCTACACAGACCTGGAATGAGAGAAAAGGTTGGGGAGGGGCATTTTTAAAGCTCTTTCAGAGAAAAACAGCAGCCAAGGATCCTTTATCCAGCAAGGCTGCCATTCAGAATAAATGGAGAAATAAAGACCTTCCAGAATCGCCAGTCATTGACCAATTTTGTAACCACGAAACCAGCCCTACAGGAGATATTTATGGGGGGTTCTATAAAAGTAAAAAGGCCCCGAGAGTGATAAAGAACAGAAAGACACAATCTATAGAAACAAAGACTTTACTGGCAACATGGCATCATTAAAATCATCTCTCTCAATAATCAGTCTCAATGTAAATGGCCTAAATGCTCCCAGAAATGCCACAGGGTTGCAGATTGGATAAAAAGACAATGACCCATTCATTTGCTGTCTACAAGACACTCATTTTGAACCTAAAGATACATTCAGACTGAAAATAAAGGGATGGAATACCATCTATCACGCCAATGGACCTCAAAAGAAAGCTGGGGTAGCAATTCTCATATCAGACTAAATACTATAGTTAGAGACACAGAAGGGCACTATATTATTCTTACAGGATGTATCCAACAAGCGGGGGAGCAGCAAGATACACAAGCCAACTCTTAACCAGAGTAAAGAGACATATAAATAAAAATACATTAATAGTAGGGGACCTCAACACTCCACTATCAGAAATAGACAGAACACCCTGGCAAAAACTAAGCAAAGAATCAAAGGCTTTGAATGCCATACTCGACGAGTTGGACCTCTTAGATATATATAGAACACTACACCCCAGAACCAACCAAAGAATATTCTATTCTAATGCCCATGGAACATTCTCTCTCATAAACCATGTTCTGGGTCACAAAACAGGTCTCAACCGATACCAAAAGATTGAAATTATCCCCTGCATATTCTCAGACCACAACGCTCTGAAATTGGAACTCAACCACAAGGAAAAATTTGGAAGAAACTCAAACACTTGGAGACTAAGAACCATCCTGCTCAGGAATGACTCGATAAACCAGGAAATCAAAAATCAAATTAAACAATTTATGGAGACCAATGAGAAT